>NW_026067961.1:1701445-1815582 GCF_014885135.2 Alexandromys fortis | reverse complement strand
GGGGGAGACAGTACAGAGGTGGGGAGACAGTGCAGAGGTGGGGGGCACTGCAGAGGTGGGGAGACACTGCAGAGATGGGGGACACTGCAGAGGTGGGGGACACTGCAGAGGTGGGGGCACTGCAGAGGTGGGGAGACACTGCAGAGGCACCAGCATTGCCAGTCTAGAGGTCTAGGTCAGGCCAGCTCCCAGTGTTGGGATGGTCTCTGGAGAGTGGTCCAGAGGAGGCCTGTGGTTCAGACAATGGTTTCCTTGTTGCTGTCGGTACTGAACTGCTGATGGAAACCTCATTTCTTCCAAACAATGTGAACGGAGGACAGCAAGAGTTAGAAAAGTCTTCTTATGTGAGGCTCTCAACACCTACTGTAGATTTCTGTCCCGATTCAAGGGACCCAGGTCTCCTTCACTCTTATGCTCTAGTCTCATCTTCACTCACACGTGACCCAACATATCCACCTCTGTAGACCCAGAACATAGACGCACATATACATGCAGACCTGCAGTCACAGGGCCAGACACAGACAGGTGGGATATACACACATGCACACACATGCTCACACCGCACATGCATGCACAGGCATACCATCCATGTGCAGGAAATGTGTGCAAACACAGGCTCATACACGTGCACACAGACAAGTGAATGGTGCTCACACACACAGCACCACTAGCCCATGCACACACTGTCCTTCCTCATCATCCCCTTATCTCCTGGAGCCGCAGCCATGACAGCATCCCCTTTGATCACCTCCCTGCAGCATACTGTCTGCAGAGGTCTCCCGGAGGAGCATCCAGAGCCCAGCGGGAATGCTCCATGGCATAAAGCTGCCGTGACAGAAGTCGGCTGGCATGGGGACAAGATGTCGTCATTGGGTAATGATTCCTCCAAAGAGCACAGTGGAGCCGAGCCAGCTGTGTCGCCCAGGAGCCGTTCCCCTGGGATCGGAACTGCCAGGTTCCTAGTGACGCTGTCTGTGTTCCTGGGAGGTAGGTGTCATGGGACTCTTTCTGGAAGCCTGGAAAACCAACAGCATTTCCTAAAAGGCCCAGGTTTCTGGGAAGAGACGAAAAGCAGGAGGAAGACTAGGTCTGGCTGACCAGAGGCCAGGGTGGATGGGCCTGGAGACCCCCACTGACCCGCACCAACACACCTGAAGTTTCTGGCTACAGTAGGGGCAAGCTTCCAGCACTTCCTGGTCCTGAGTCTCTCCCTGGCCACCTCTAGCTTCTTTCACTGTGAATTTTTCTAGAAAGGGTATGACATCATGATCTGGAATGTTCCTGTCTTCTGAGCAGGTGAGACAGCACATCTTACCTGTAGATGAAGGGGAGACCATTGTCCAAAGAAGCCTCCACAAGGCTGGATTGTAGAGCTAGAGCCACAGAGGCCATCAGCATGGGTGGCCCCATGTCATGCCCATCTCTGCAAGTCACCAGACCCCTAAGCTCTAACAGGCTGTCACACTACAAGGCTCCGGGCTCTATGGTGGCCCTTTTGACAGGGGAGGTGACAAAGGTCAGACTGTCTCCAAGGTCAGATGGCTCCTGTTGGCACTGAACAGGTTCTAGGTATGGAGCTGAGAACAGGGTCAAATTCCTCGGAAGAAAGCCCAAAGAAAACATCCTGATGCCTAAGCCCAAAGACTGGGCCTCATCTTTGCCATTGGGACACAAGGTAAGTTCTTCCCTGAAGGACCCTTGCTGGAGCCCTCTGTCTGTTCCAGAACATTCGGCTCTCCTCCCACTCATTGCTCTGTGACAACAACCACATAGAGGGGAACCATTGCCCCTTCCTCCAAGTCATGGGGATTTCTCCCCAGGCCTTCCAGCCTCCCTAAGGCTATCCTGTCCTGGGTAAACTCTTTTCCTCTCAAGTTGACAAGTGAGATCCTGACCCAGATGAACCAGAATGTACCTATGTTTAAAGACAAGCACTTAAGAGAAGGAAGTGGCAAGGATGCCCGCAAGGCAGGCTGCCCCAACCCAGTGTCACGAGTGTCTCTCTAAGGACAGGTTAAGACACACATTGGAGGACAGAGGAAGGCATGTAGATCCACACACCCAACAGAGAGGCTCCCAGAAGGAGGAGAAGCCCTGAGATACCTTGACGCTGAGCTCTAGTCTGTAGCTTTAGTCTCTAGACACTAGCCTGACCTCACGCACTGGGCCTGTGTCCCCAAAGTAGGCTCATACTGGGAGCCACGGAACTCTCAGCTCGATAAGGAGGAAAGCAAGCGAAGGATGCTCCCTAGAATCACCTGTGCCCCAGAAACAAGGCTCCCCCATATGAATCAGTCCCTGGGAGCCCAGACTGTTATGGGCAGCTTCTTTAGAGAGAAAGGACCACCCTGCAGCTAACTGGACTTGAGTTATGGTGCCTTTTGAGCAAGGCATAGGCCCCCCCACTGCTGACCAGGGGGTCCTTTCTGTCCATGGCTCCTTCTCCACCATGTGTGCTCTTGCATCCATGACTGCCAGGCAGTGACCTGGTCTGTAGCTGTCTCCTGAGCATGTGGCCTGGTCACCCTTCACAGTACTGGACAGTACAGGGGCCTCTGAGGAGCCAAGGCAGAGGCGGCTGCATCGAATAGTAGAACGCAAGGTTCTGAAATCTTGATTCTTGTTTAATATTAAATAGGAAGGCTAATCACGCGTATTCATTTTGAGTTTTGATACAACTACTCAGCAGTCACTTAAGAAGCACCTGCCATGGTGAGGCGGGTTCTAGAGCTGAGTTGTCGTGTCTGTTCCTCTACTACCGAACTCAAGGCTCACAGTGAACGGGTGTGGGTGGACAGACGGATGGATGGAAGAATGGATGGACAGGTGGATGGGTGAGCGGAAGGGCATATGGAGGAATAGATGGTGTGTGGGTGAATGCATGGATGAGTGCGTAGGTGGATGCACAGGTGGATGGGTGGGTAACTTAATGCATGGATGGAGGAACAGATATGTGGGTGGGTGAGTAGATGGATGGGTTGATTGGCGTGTGAATGGATAGGTGGATAAGTGGGAAGATAGGTGGATGGACTGACGTATGGATACACAGATGAATGGATGGATGGATAATTAGTGGATGGATGAGGAGTGGAAGAGTAAGTGGATGATGGATGGATGGATGGATGGATGGATGGATGGATGGATGGATGGGTGAATGTCTGGGTAGATCAGGGGCTTACAGTCCCCCTAAGAAAGTGGAGTTTCAGCTTTCGGGATCTAGAAGAAGCCAGTCAGCATGCTGAAGTGTATTACTCAGCTCTTCCAGGGGAAGCCTAAAAGGCTCTTGGTGGAGGGGAAGAGTCTCAAAGACCAAGCAGGAAAGAACACAAGGCAGGCTGAGGCTTGATCTGTGGGGTCTACTTGGGATGGGAGGCTGCCCAGGAAGTTAGAAGAACCCTCATCCTCAGCCCCAGGCAGTTGGCTGCTTTGTCTTGCAAGGCCAAGGGCCAATGCCGGGGTGGGGGAGTAGGGAGGTGGTGTCTCCTAAGCGTTGTCAGTTGCCACCTGGATTCTTGTCTAACATCTCAGGGTCATGGTCAAGATGAACCCATAGACCTAGCCCTGAAGGATATTCTCTGGACCCTCAGGTTCAGCCCAGGACAAGTGTGCAGCAATTTCTTGGACCCCTGTGTGCTCAGCACTCCAGGGACAGGGCATAATAGATGACTGAGAGGCTGGGGCATCCTCTCATGTAAGCGCTAGCTGTGCTAACTGCCCTGTGCACAGCATCCGAAGACCCTACACGGGTCTCGCTGGCCTTGTCCCAGGCTGGGTAAGAGACCACTCTCGAGTGACTGGACATCGTGCAGCTCCAGGTGGAATCCTCTGCCTGGGAGCCTGATGGGGCACTATGAGTTCCTGGCTCCTGGTCTTAGCTCAGTCATTTTCATAAATAGGAGTCACAGCATTGTCAACCTCACTCCTAACACTAGGATAGGACTTCCCCTCCACCCCTGCCTTCTTCGTTAGTAGCACACAGCCCTAAAACTATATTCTGGGCTTCAAGCTGCTACTGTCTATGTGAAGGCTATCTGATCATGGGCTCTTGTTACCCACCAAGTGCCTTTAGGGCTTGCTGCAAGCATGGAATATTGGACGGCATAGTGAACAGACAAAGTTGTTCCTTCTGCACGACATGGAAATCAGCTCTAGTCAACAGCTCGGAGCGCCGTGACTGCCCCATGGTCCTGGTGCCTTGGGTGAAGAACTGTGCCAACATAAGTAAAGATGCCCCTACATGCCACTTTCCATGTTAAGATGCCTGTCTATCACATACGGCCTGAGTATCACAAGCATTGAGATGGCCCAGGGAGGTCCCACCCTGCTTATGGACCATGTGGCTCACAGCTGTTTAAACTCTCAGTGTCCACATCTGGAGAATGGGATGGGCCTAGCATCGAGGAAGAGCTCAGGTGAAGGAATGTCCCCAAGGCCCAGGACCTGATGCCTCAACAAGCAGATGGAAGCTGAAGTCTACGTCAAGGTGGGAGTTTAACGTAGAGACATATGGACAGGTAGCATCTGGCAACATGACCCTCTCTCAGGCGCCAACCTCCCCTGCCAGACCCTGGGGCAGCCTCTGCCTATGGTCCTACAGCAGTCTAGTGCCCACATGCTGGAACCAGCAGGTTCCCATATGGATGATACTGGGAAGTCCTGCTTCTGGGGGTGGTCAGGACAAGAGGTCGTGAAAACAGGGCCTTCTGGCTTCTGTGACTTATTTACAATAGAGCAGACACTTGTTTCTCCTGCCACGTTCACAGTAATGCCAGGTACTGTGGTCACTGGGAACAAGGTCAGCCCTCTGCCCTCATCCCCATGCTGAGGAAATTGAGGTTCAAGTCCAGCAACAGGCGCATCCCCGTCCCTCCCCATGCCAAGATCTGAGGACAAGCCTAGCATTAAAGTCCCCGCTGCATCTTGTCTCTGTGTGACCTTCCACCAGTATCCGCCTGGGTTCCAAGGTGTGGTGGTAAAGGGTCCCAGTACAGATGCTTCTCCTGACCTGCGTAGAGTCCTGCTCTCCAGGACAGCCTTCTCTCCTATTTCCTGGTCCTCCCGAGACAGCCCATTGTCTACCTATGGGCGAGACTACACAAGGCTGCCCTTCCTTAGATACTAAATCACAAGATAGGTATTTTAGTTGCAACAAATTGCTTATTCAGTGATTAATCGGGCAATCGTTTGGCAAGGGAAAAACAATTTAACCACTTTTATCAGCTGACTTCCCAACAGTGTGGCCTCTGATTTACTGGTAATTGTCTCTGAAACCTTTCTCGGGGCAGGGAATTCTGTTTCTGTATCTCTGCTGTCAGAGATGGGTCTGGATGCTCGGTTTCCTCCACTAGATCTTGGGGACATTCCCTAGAGAAGAAAGTGGACTGTGGACCACAGTCATGGGCCCTTCTGTACAAGCTTCCCTCGCCACCCCTGAATGAGAGGGATGGGGTACAGTGGGGTCTCAGACACCCAGCCTAAGCCCATATTCCCACATGGGCAGTGACCAGGGTCTCTCATTGAAGGACAAGGCTGGGCTGGGAAGCACAGTGGATAACCCTGAGACTTGGTTTCCCCTCCCACAGAGTGATGTGCCTAGGGATTCTCCATGCGCTTCAAGAGTTGAGATGATCTTAGAGAATAAAACATGAAGAAAAACAGCAAGTGGAGGCCTTTTTCTCCCTAGAGGTAACGACTTGTTTGTTTATAGGGAGCTATTTCCCCCTAAATAAGCCCGAGAATGGTGGTGTTTGTGCATCTTCCAGGAGCCATTTCAGCAGCGGTCCCCAATTCCACTCCGCCCCACCCCCATCAGTCACCTCACATGTCAATCTTCCTCCCGTTTCTCTGCTGCCCTTCAGCCTGCATTTGGTCAGCACATACCCTCCAGGCTTTGAGCATGAGCCAAGATGCAAACTGGTCTTAGGATTAGGGGTGAGCAGGTCAAGGTCCCGAGAGCCCAGAATGCAGCCTGGGAGACCCTTGGGAAGACTACCTGTCACCAGATGAGGGGTGGCATTCATTAGGATGCTGGAAGTGAAAGAGCCAGCCTCAACCAGGCAGTGGCATTGGCACCAGATGTCCACAGACACCATAACCCCATACCCATAGTCCTCTCTCCACCTGGCACCCTCCACACATCTACCTTCTATCTCTCTGCCCACCCAAGACTACAGGGGGTAGGGACCCTGTGAATATCTTCATCCAGTAGGGCATAACCTGCCCTTGTCTGATGCCTACTTCTCCACCCTCTGGCCCAGGAGTCATCCAGCCCCTGACACCCTTCTGTGGTCTAAAACAGCTCAGGGGTAGCCACTGAAACTGTGGCCAGATCCCCTGGAACTCTCGATTAGAAGCTTTCTGTGATTAGCTAGCTGTCACCTTCCATCAGGGCTTAGGGTCACCATTCACCTGAGTCCACAGCACCCACACACAGTGCCTGGATGGATGGATGGATGGATGGATGGATGGATGGATGGACAGACGGATGGATGGCTGAGCAGGCTGTGCTCTCTCTGCTACAGAACTCCCCTGTACCAGGCCTGCAGGAAGTCCTCTGTCTTCTCCCAGGAACATCCAAGTGGTCTTTGTAAACCAGCACTGATCAGTTGCTGCCCCAGACATCTAATCTATATGAGGACGTCCTGCTCCTGAAGACCCAAACTTCTCCTCTAACAGCTCCTATCTCTTGGCCAGTCCTCTGTCTTGATAATTCTGCTATGCTGCGGGCCGAGCCATCAGGATGTCTGTGCATATGGAACACAGGAGTGCCCCATTCCCTGATCTGGGCTGATGCTGCCCACCAGGTTGCCCACAGTGCTCTTCTCTTCAGTCCCATTCGCCACCGCACCCCCTCACCCCATAGCTCCAAACCCCAAGAATTATGGGGAATCGGTATACCGCAGTAGACAGAGGGAGGCAGGTGTGCCTGCACCTCCCATGCTGGGTGAAGTAAGGGCCACTCATCGCCAACGATCAGCCAAGCAGCCAGAGAGTTACAGCATGTGGAAAATCATCCCTGGCTTCCTAAAATAAACTTCCCCACAGAGCCGCTAAGTGGCGGGTGCTTGTGGTAGGTTTCAAGGAGTTTCAGGCCCTTGAATTGACACTCTTGCCATGATCTCCGTTTCGAACATTGAATAACTCTCCAGGTTTCTGGAATGGAGTCTGTGGAGACCAGAAGAAGCATGGGGTTCTTAACACACCGTGGCCAGGGACAAACCCCAGTGGAGGGAGCAGCTTCCGGCTCCACCTCTCCAGTGGGGCTGGCTGTGCTCAGTGACGGATGGGAGCCCAGGGCACCAGCTGAAACCAGTGGCACTCTGTCCTGAGCCCTCTGGTGGGATCCCCTGTGTGCAGTGACACTCCAAACTGAGTAGATTCCAGCTCGTTAGTGAGTTTAATTAGTGCACCCATCACGCCTTCAGAGGAAGACAATGAACAACACGTTCCCCTGCCCCCAAAGCAGCAGTAGGCCAGGCCCATATCCTGACCACAGCCATACAGTCAGGAACATTCTAGAATCTCAGGGTCCATGTAAACCACCCATTATCCTCTCTGATTCTATGGAAAGATGCTGAGGTCACTGACCTGCAGAGAGAAAATAAATCCCTAATGTGTTCCTTTAACTGAGAAGGTAGGAGAGGCCTGGGCCAGGCCTATCTGCTCTAAGATGGGTTTTATTTGAACTGCTGACAGATGTTGTGTTTACACACTTTTGTGAGTATGTTGTACATGTGTGTGAATGTGTGTACATATGGTTATGAGTATATATGTGTATGTCTGCATGTGTATACATATGCATGCATTTGCACAGTGTATATATATATGTGTGTGTGTGTGTTTGTTCACATGTGTGTTAGTATATATCTATTCATGTGATCAGGTGTGTTTATATACATGTGTGTCTAGATGTGTACACGTGCATATTCCAATGTATGTCTATATGTGTATATGTATGCATTTGTTGCGTGAGTATACATGTGTGTACATGTCTACTCCAAGTGTGTAAATTAAAATGTGTGTGCTTTTATGTGTGAATGTGTATATATGTATATATGTTAGTGTGTATTACATGTGCAAATGTATGTGTTTATATGTTTATCTTACATTTCATGTATGTGTATATGTCATAAATTTATGTTAGTATACGTGTACACAGTGTATATCTATGTATACTTATGCATTCATATGTGAATAAGTGATTTACATGGCTATCTGTGTATGTGTACAGGTGTTTGTGTGAGTGTGCACATGTCTATATGCTATATGCATGAACAAGTATGCGTGTGCATGTATGTATGCGCATGTTGTACATGTGTTTTATTCATGAATGTATCATATGCACATATATGCCCTGTATGCATGTGTATATTTATGTGAAGGAAGAATGCAACTTGGACATGGTTAGGGCTCTATCTGCACTGGATGCAGCTCCCTTGAGTCAGACCAGCTTCAGGGAGGAAGTCAGAGTGGGCAGAGGTAAGCTGTCGAACTGTAATGAGAGGCGTCTCAGCCCAACCCTGGCTCCCCTGCTGCTGCTCCATGTCCTGTGAGGGCGTTAGCACCTTGTGACTTCCTGGGTCAAAACTGGGGAATGCAAATGCCCACAGGGTTAAAGAACAACAAAAAGGATGAACAGAGCAGGGACTCACGTGACTATGTCACCGTAGCAGACTGACTTCATGCCTTTTGTAACCCCTGTATCCAGGAGTGAGATATGGTCCAGCAGGAAGATCTCTGCTCTCAATGTGAGAAAGCCATTCCATACTATTCGGGGAAGCCTGAAATTCACGTGCCCTCAAAGATAAAAGTACAAGTTTGGGACACAGGACAGGTGAAGGTGAGAGCCAGTCTACCGGCTAATACCCACCAGGGACTGGCAGAGACAGGAAGGAGCGCCTCACCCCAGAGCCTTAGAAGCTTGTGTTGCCTTGAGGACTTCTTGTTCTGGACTCGAGGACTCTAGTGCAACACAGAAAGAACTGACTGGCATCAGACACGTGATTTGCGGGACAGTTGTGGTGCTGTGACAGAGTCACCAATAGGAGCTCCTGAGGGTTTCGGTGAAAGAGTCAGAGGGAGACCGGCTCTTCCAGCCCTCTCAGCAGTCACCAGCTCTCAGCTGCCCCTGCATGGTACTTTCTGGCTCCTCAGAGATGGACATCTGCCACCAACATGTATTTAAGCTGAACCCAGAGGACACAGAAATCATCCTTCAAAGAAGAGGGTCTTCTCAGCATTGACATGTGTCCCAGTGGCTGTCTGGGCCTTTGAAACAACGGATACTTCCTTTCAATCCTGAGACACAGGCTTGCAACTACTAACTAGATATCAGGGTTGTGTCTCAGGTTGACCAGATGGCTGATAAGAGCCACGAATGGTATCTGTGCCTGAAATGGGTAGATTTGATGATCCCATAATAAAACTAATATACTACTAGCACGTGTTCTTCATTGGGTCCATCTGTTCCCACCTGGGCAGAGGCAGCACAAGGAATGGAGTCCTGGTAACACAGCCACAAGAAGAAGTTCTGCTGTCAGCAACAGCTTGAAGACAGATCAGCCGCTCTAGCTTGCACTGTGTCTGTTCCCAACACCAACAAACCATGAAATGCTCATTGCTGGTATCTTGAACACCATTTTCAAAGAAACTATCACAGGGAGACATTAAAAGACCCCCCAAATAAATGTCCCCGGGAAGGTAGCTACACCAGGGCTTGTTTATATCATTTCTGTCCAACACTTGTTCCATCAAAAGGAGGCCATGGCCGTCCCTGAGGAGAGGCTGCATGGGCAGCATTTAAAATGCAAAGATCTGCTGACTTTTCATAGGAAATTATACAAATGGAACTGCTCTCCCATCTCACGATTGGATTAAGAACATACTGGCAGCACAGAGAACCAAGGTTGTGTCCTTGTTTCCCCATGATTTATGAGCTTGGAGCGTCTGGCAGTCCCTGGTGCTGGACACAATCATACTAGCCACATACCCAGGAAGGCTGGCTATCACTGCTTTGCATGCAGAACAGAAGGGCCAGGGTGCTAGTCACAACCTCTCCAGGGAAGTTCTACCAGAGAGGAAACGAAGCCCAGTTTGCTTTGGTATTCCACCACTTTTACTCTGGCCAAGGTGGCTTGAGTAACAAAGGCAGGAAAGACAATGGCCTGGGGTGTGGTCTGTAAACCCATTCACCACGTCCACCACCGGACCCTGCTGTCCAAGGGAACAGGACTCTATACACCCTTTGCCTTCTTGGCAGCCTCCTCCACAGTCCCAGGTGGAGAAGGAAAGGCCTAGCCAGCAGGCTCAGGCCAGGTGAATCTTAGTTGTCCAGTCTCCGTTATCTGCCTGGCTATCTCTAAGCCTTGGCGCTCACCTTCAAGAGACAGAGACAAGCTTCTCTATCTTGAAGGTTAAGGCTCAGCTTCTCTGAGGCCTCAGCCAGTGGCTCTGCATCATCACAAAAAGGGTTCAGGGGAAGAAGTCCAAGCAGTGGAGAAGCGCCCCGAAGCAATCCTGTGGGATTGGGTGAGTGTGCCCCGGAGTCTCCCTTCAGCATCAGCCTGACCTCTCCAACAGCTTGCTAAGCAGAGGTTCCCCAAGCTCACCTACAAAGGCAGTGTGACCCCCTAGCACTGGCCTGCCTCCTTCGCCTCTGCCCTAACTCTTGAGCCTGGGAATGAGCTGAGCCTATTGCAGTGAAACCAGACAGAAGTTCATTCAATGGAGAACCACACTGCGTTCATAACTACCCTCAAAACAACCAAGGTCAGCCACATTCTCACCCTGGGCCCTACCTCATGCAGCAGCTCACTCAGCCAGTTTCTGGGCAGTCCGGCCCTTGTCCCTGTTGCTCCTCCTCCACCAGACCTGGTCACACTCACAGTGCTCTGAAGCCAGAGACCTCAAGGTCTCACATTACCCTGCCCAGATCTCAGCGTGTGTCCCAGTTCCTTCAGAAGTGTGGCACAATGAAGGGAAAGAACGGGAGACTCACTGTCAACCAGGTGAGTCTCAGGAAAGCTGCCCCACTCTGCGTGGGGAAGACCATGGGGATAACACGGGGAAAACATGGCCTCTGTTTCCCCTGAAGTACAGGGGAGAAAGCTGCTCTGTTAGCTCACTCTCCTGGGCAGAGGGAGTACCATCTGCCCTTAAAGCACCTGGTATCTCGCAGACCCCTGGGCACTGAGGGCTTCCCAGGTCTGCTGGACCAGTGCCACTCACTGTGTGATGGGAAAGTCACCTCCCACTTGTAGCTCAGACTGATGTGACAGACGGGGCCCAGAGAAATGTTCACAACCTTACTTCAGAACTCTGCGGGCAAAAGGACCGCCCGGGCCCGTGCTTGCCAAGGCAAATATGATGCACTCAGGGCACAAGTCAGCCCACCTGCTGCACCTCCCAGGGTCCAAAGACAAAAGCCGTGCCCCTGTGGTCTCACAGCAGGTGACAGTGAACCCTGGCTCCTTGTTCTTTTCCATTTCAAAACCTGAGTCTCCAGCAGTTGATACAGATGCGGCTGGTGCTGGACTCGGGGGAGGGGGGGGTGTCTGGGACCGGGAGCTACTGGTTTCCTCTCTCTAATTACCTGAGCCCAGGTGTGCAGCTTCCTGCTCATAGATCTCTGTGCACTAAAGGGATGTGAGCAAAGCTTTGGTAGAAGGAGAATTGTTCTTGCTCAGCATGGCTTCTAAGCCTATGTGCATTACAATGCACCTGCTGGGTTCATCTATCTAGGTGTGGCAGGATGTGGCGCCTGGACCACAGATGGGATCCAGCTGTTCTACCAGCGAGGTTCCCAAAGCCCCCCCCCCCCCGGTTCCCAAAGCCCCCAAGGCAGGAAAACTGTCCACTGGGCTTCTCTCCAGACCCCCTGGCTACCTAGTCTCCCCAGACGCCTGCACTCTGTGGGGGTGTGTCTGCCACCCTGCCTCCTCTCCTTGGCTGGGGACTGGCAACAGAGACGCTGAGTGAGTGTGGCCCACTTGGAATGCCTCCCTGTCACAGTCTGTGGCAATTTCGCACACTGTCCGAAGTGCCCCAAACACGGGCTTTCCCAAACACTGTGGGCATTTAGCGGGCTGTGGGTTAACAGTGGGGCATTTGATCAAAGTGTCTCAAATAACACTCCGTGTTTGTCCAGTCTAGACAAAGGGATTTTGTATGAGTTTGGCTGTTTAATCTAAAAACTGCACCTGTCTCTTTGATTTATTTAACTCTTCCCCCCAGGATTTTAAGCCAATATTGGGTGCTGGCGATCATTCTATTTCAAACAGAACCTACTCAGAAGTCTATTTTTGCTATATTTCCAAATCCACCAATATTCTGATGCCAAAGACCCATTATTTAGCTCATATATCGCACAGGTTATAAGACAGTAAATGTAATCCTGAAGAGAAATGAGCCATTTACACTCCCTTCAGCCAAAAGTCCATATAAAAACACTGTCGAAGAGACACCCACGATGGAGTCAAGGAGCCCAAGGAGCCACGCGACATTGAACTTCACCATTTAACTGGGATGGCAACAGATTTTTATGTCTGTATAAAAATGCCAGTGCGCCTGCAAATACAGCTGTTAATCTTCCTCTCCCAGGAAGGCGCCAATGCCCAGCGTCAGCATTGGAAAGTCCCCTGACGCAGGGTAGAAAGTAACTACAGGTCAAGGATGTGCCCCCCAAACCTGCTCAGTCACTATCTCCTCCTCCTGCTGCTAAGCTGTGCACTGAGCCCAACTGTGTCCTCGTCACACAGTGCCTATCTGAGCCTCAGAATGTGACCGTGTTTGGGAATAGCATCTTCCAAGATATGCCTAAGCTAAGACAGGGCCGTGTCATAGCGGTACCCAGTGGTGCCAAGGATAAGGCGTGTCCCACGTGACTGGGATGCAGGTGTCTAGACTTTTGGTCACACATCACTCTGGATGTCCTGGGAGGAGTCTCTGGGTGACACAACACCATGTGTGAAGCTGGTATCTCTCCAGTGGGGGTAGAGTAGGCTTTTCCAGTTGATGCAGGGACCTGCAAGGACAGAGGGAGGGGCATAAAGGGCTCCCTTCCAGCTGAAATGATGGATTTCCTGCCAGCAGACATGAGTTGTACCGGTAGCTCCAGTCTTTTTCCAGCTGATGGGCTGAGAATCTTGGGGCTTTTCAGCCTCCCCTCTCATAAGTGATGAGCCCTTTGTACATCTCTCTCTTCCCCCACCCAATTGTCTGGAGAGAGAGGGAGGGGAGAAGAAGAGGAGGAGGAGGAGAGGGAGAAGAGAGAGAGAGGAGAGAGAGAGAGGGAGGGAGGACACACACATGCACACACATGATCATGGCCTGGCAAATGCACTATAAGTTGGAAATGCTGTTGAAGTACATGGAAGTATTCCAGGGGATAGGTCAGCTGGGAAAAGCACTTTGCTGAGACTGAAGACATGAGCTTGATCCCTGGAATCCACATTTCACTTGTCCTCCGACCACACACGCACACACACCACAGCAGCGACCCCCACAATAAATATAATTTTATTTCATTGAAGACACTCTGTCTCTGGAGTGGCACCAACACCTTACTGAATGGTGGCGATGGGCTAGCATCTCCAGAGAAACCTGTCACCAGCCCAAGCTTCAAACTCAAAATCCAATAAACAGTTTTTTACTGAAAGTGTACAACTTTTGCTCCATCAAAAAGTGAAATAAAAAACTGTGAGCTGAGCCATTATTAGTCAGAAGCTGTCCATGAACACAGGCACGCACACGCGCGCGCACACACATACACACACAAACGCACTCACTCACCCTGGGTATGTGCATTCCTTACAGAGAATCTAGGACACACATGAATGAGAGAAAGCCCCCTGAAGACAGGCAGAGCCTGAGACATGAGGCCACAAGACAGGGAGTACCCAGGATGGCCAGTGTCCACCAGAGACGGTGGAGGCAGGAATATTTTCCCCAGCATCTCAGAGGGAGTGGGAGAGCCCACCCTCAGCTCGATTTTGGCATCTGGCCTCTAGAGCTGCAGGAGGAACAAACACACAGGGCAGCTCTTCATGATGGCAGTGCCAGAGGTTTGGGACCACTGGGTTGGGTGATCTGAGTAAGAATGGCTCCCATAGACTCACAGGTTGGAATACTTGGTCCCCAGTTGGCGAAGCTATTGAGGAAGGATTAGAAGGTGTGGCTTTGGTGGTGTCACTAGGGGTGGGCTGTGGGGTTTGGTGTTGGGGGGTGTCACCAGGGGATGGGCTGTGAGGTTTGGTGGTGGAGTTGTCATTGGGATGGATTGCCAGGTTTCAAGAGGCTTCCATCATTCCTAATTAGTCCTCTCTGGCTCAGGCTTATGGATTAGCTATGAGCTCTCAGCACTGCTGCAGCCCCGAGCCTGCGACCTGCTGCCCCGCTGCCCTGCATGATGATCACGGACTCTGACTCTCTGAAACAGAAGTTGCTTTGGTCACGGTGCCTGACCACAGCAATAGACGGAACGATGACTGCAGAGCTAAGGACATCAGGAGTCTCTGTTCACTCATTCTCCCACCATTTGCTTACTTAGTGCCTGGCATTCAGGGGTCTTTGTGGCAGGATCTTGGAGCACAACGCACAACTCACCACCCTGGAGTTCATGAGGTAGCAGACACGGCTGGGTAAGGAAGGAGAGTGTGGCATAGGAGGCCCTGCCGGCATGCGAACCGTGAAGACCTAGACTAAGCCAAGAATCAGGATATCAGGGAGGTGGTTAAGACAGGGGGAGGCAAGGCACAGCCAAGTGCAGGGCTCGGGCATTTGCTAAGCCTTTCTGTGAGCTGGATCCTTAAGCCATTAAACAGAGCAAGGGCAACACTTAGCCCAGTCGGGAAATACGAGGATTCCTGAGCTGGTGGGTGCACCTGGCCTAGGGCTGCACTTTCAGCCACTGCTGATAATGAGCCTGACCTTTCACACACTTCCCCAGGTGTTGGGGATACATGGAGTCACCGGAAGTCACCACCTCCTGGTGTACATGCTACATAGACCCCTCCCGTAGAGGAGGTGGGACACATGCCTTCCTCCTAATGAACAGAGAGGTTACGAGGTACAGCAGAAGTCGTATGGCCAAGGGAGTAACTGTATCACGTGCTACTGGAAAGTCCTTGCTGCTGCTGCTGCTGCTGAATTCCCTGGTGACTGTATGGCAACAGTGGCTGCTGGAGCATCCTAGTATCAGGATCATCAGGAGAGCAGACAGCTTTCATAAAGCAGAGCCCCCTCCCACCCAGCCCCCAAGATCCTGTTCACCACCAACACCCTCAGCCCAGCCGCCACCCTTATCTACCAGACTGCCACAGCCCCATTCACCAGCCTCGATGCATCCCTATGCGGTGCCCGGCTGAGCCTCGCCAACGCTCTGACTCCACACCTTGACCTCAGCCTTCCCAGTGCTCAGATGAGGCCATGCCCATGCCCCTGGCCCCAGACACTGACCTCAGCCCCATAGCACCCAGAGGAGCCACGCCCAGACACCTGACCTGGGTAGCACGCCACATGGGTGTTCTGTGAAGACACCCCAGTTGTGATAGTTCGTCAGGGAGCAACAGATGGGCTGATTCAGCACAACCTGGTCCAGAAGGGCAGAGGCTTACAGTGCAAGATGCCGGGCACTTATCTCTAAACTGTTCTCCAGTCTTCCCTAGGGCTCCATCCTGCCTCATTTGCTTGAACAAACTCAGTGAGCAAGTCAACCAGACCTCCTCCCTGGTAAAAGGGAACTGCCTTGAAGACTTGCTGTTCCTGCTGGATGGGGTGTTAAGGGTTAAGTGTCAATTGACCCCTTGCTAAGCCCAAACCACCTCTTGCAGCCACTGGGAAAGCCTCCATCCCACTAAACAAGAAGCACCGCCCACCACGTGCCTTTTGTATTCAAACTAGTGGACTGGGCCCCAAGGGAGAGCAACAGTGGCTGCAGAAGGAACTAGCCAACCACCATCCATTGGGGGACCTGCTCAGTCTTATCTGCTTAAGGCCTGGATAAACACATGCTAGTCCCTGTGTAGTCCCTGTTCACCACTGCAGCATCTTTCCAGCAAGATGAGCCATCCTGCGCTGAGGCCCTCTGCATGCCCAGCACGGTGAGTTTGGTGTCAGAGCTGAGATTTATAATGTTCTCCCGCCCTCCTCCATCTTCCCCCTCCCTCACGCTCTTGAATCTGTCATCTTGACCTCGCCAGCAGGGCAGGTAAAAGCAGAGTGGAGTTCCCTCTAGGAAACGGAGCAGGAGGCCACGGTCCAAGCACTATGGAGGAGGCTCCCTTCTCCCACACGGAGACTCCCTTTACTACAAATCAAAGCAAGGAGCCCAGGCATGGTGGAAGCTGGTGTGAGGTTGGAACCCTCTGCCTTTGGATTTCCATGTGGCAGAACCCTTCCCAAGGTCACAGCCTAGACTGCTAGACTGCGTGTGTGCTGTCCCCGACACACGCCCGCCGCCGTTGACTTGCTTGCCTCCTCTGATGAAGGACTAAGCCTCACCATGAGCAGCTCTTCCCTAGACAGACACATCTTACAATGACATCACTGTTCACTGCCCCAGGCTTCTGTTTATGTTTTCCTTTCTAGCCTGAGGTCTGCTGCACACACGTTCCTCAGTCCTCCCACTTTGGATGCCAGCTCCCATGGCCTTGACCTCCCCATCCTCCATTTTCCCAAGCTTCCCCCATCTTGAATGAATACACATTCACAGGTTCATCCCCTCTGCCTTCCATCTTCCATCCACAAGGCTAGCATGCCATGTCTGGGCACCACTAGGGATGAGCAGGGCATGAGCCTGGTACCAGGACCCAGGAAAAGCTAGCCAACAAAACCACATGCACCCCAGAGTTCTTGTCACTGTGGGAGGAACAGGAGAAGTCACCAGAGGTAAGCTAAGTGTCTCACAGACAAGGAGGGTGTGCTGAGAACAGGGTAGGCCCCATGGGTACGATGGCCAAGACGACCAGCTGAAACTGGAACCTGCAAGGCGGGAATTAGCAAGTCAAGAAAAGTGCCAGGCAACCAGCCCTCCAGGGAGCTATTCCTGCTTCTAGAATGTTCTCTCCATGGCTTTTGGAATAACTGGCTGGCCTAGTTGCCTCTGCCAAGGAACAGAAAGGCATGTAGGAGGTATGGGTCATGTCCTCCAAGGTCTTCTCCAGGGAACATCCTGCAAGCCCAGCACCTCACAAATGTGGGCAAGCCACGAGGCATGGCTGTTCTACCCTGGACAGAGATTGAGCCACTTGGCCCTGGAGAACCAGGAGAGGCTGGAAGTGTAGAGCTGGGGTGAAGGTCAGCCTGGAGCAGCCAGGACTCTGCCTGGCCACACCTGCTTCATCTTTTAAAATCTAGTCAGTTGCAAGTCAGTGCTCTGGAAAACCCTGTGGCTGGGTTGCTACTAGCTCGCCTTAGGAAAGCAATATGGAACATCAGTGGCCCTTTCCACCACAGAATTTGGTTCTGGTTCTTTTTCTAACATCTGGAGCTAATACCACTGCAATCAAATTCAGTTAAAACTTTCCCCACTGAGCTCCAGGGTGCACAACCCTCCCTCTGCGTACTGATTGCTGGCTTCTGCAGTAGACTGGCGTGGAGAAGGCCTGTCTGAGGGTCTGCTGTGCTCCAAGCAGAGACCAAGCAAGTGGGGCACCTAGTCAGCCTGAACCGCTCGTTCCCACATCCACAAGGCCAGCAGTTTCTGAGCTGAGGGGACTATGTCCTCTCTCCTGCCCTTGCTCTGGGGCCAGCGGGTGTCTCTGCAGAGTCGGTAGCTTCACATCTCTGAGGTGAGATACTGCCTGAGTAGGCTTCTACTCTAGGAGGCCAGAGCCAGGTCAGAGCCTCCTCAAGCTGGCTGGATGAGAAACGTCACATTCCACGACGAGCCATGAGTGCCTCAGCTGCCAGAGGCCTCTTCTGGAGCTCTTTGCCAAAGTTTGGATTCTACCAATTTGTTGTAAATAAACTCAATTTTCACTCCCTTCGCACAAACCATCTTTTTTTGGAACTTTTTTTTTCAAACGAACAAGTATATGGGTAATGAGGAAGTTGGAGGAGCGTGACTAAGCCAGGGGCACGGGAAATGAAACGAGGAGGTGATGCTGGCCCCCATCTCCATGGCAACGAGAAGCCAGAGGAAAGCAGCTCTCTGTATAGGATGTCAGAGTATGGGAAGCCGAGGAGGAGGTGTAAAATGGTCAGTGAGTGACCGTCAGGATGGCTGTCTTTGTTAGGGACACAGAAAGGCTTTCTCCCCGACACGGGGGCCTGACCCCTAGGGAAGCTGTCCAGCAAGTCCTACGGATGATGGCACAGCCCTGGTGGCTCCTCCCCAGCTTTTCAGCCGGCAACATAGCTGCCTTCGACTGCCCAGTGTGAACTGAGGGGTTCTGAAGCATCTGGTCTCTGGCACTGGGTGATGGGAAACTGAACCGCCCTGAGGAAGTCTTTGCCCTCATCTCCTGGGAGCAAAGCCCCTGGGCTGTCCTGTCCAAGGTAAATGCCTCTGCCACACACTGGTCCCTCTGCCTCCAGACGACAGAGACAGAAGGTGGACATGTAGCATTCAGCCACGTCTATGTGGTTGAGCCTTACAGATCATGTGCTGTCGCCCACAGGCCGTGGCACGAAGTGGCACATCTCGACTGTGCAAACAGGACAGCTAGACTCTCTGGATGCTGGACCCTGCCCCACATGACTCTCCTCCCAGTGGACGTGGGTCTACGTTCCTTTCCTACGACAGACGTAGCGCCCAGTGTAGCATACTCGCCTCCTGCTTGTCTGGGCTGTAATGAAGCCTGAGGGTCCCAGGACCCCAAGGGCTACGGTGACATCATTGTGAGGGTGTGGAGTGGGTGGTCCCAGTGCTGGATCCGAACAGTGAAGAGGGACAGAGGTATGGTGGTCACACAACACTCTCCTGTCCCTGGCCCCCACAAAAGGGGCGGTGCTCTCCGGTCTGCAGGAAGACTCTCCAGCCTGCACTCCAGAATTCTCCATGTGGCCACCCAGCCCTGTGACTCACGCTGGATCTGTGCGAAATCTGTGTTTGAAAATGCTGAATGTCAAAAAAGGAAGAGCAGAGGCAGACAGCACGACAGAAATAGGCCCGTGGAGACAGAGACAAGCAAGTCTTCCTTTTGCACCAAACTTTCTGCCAAAGATCCAAAAACCTGGGTGGGAGGGAGGGGAGGACGTGGCCTGCACGCCATGCCATGTATCCACCCGGCAGAGCCGCTGCAGCTTCTCCTGGACCCTGAGCCTGGGAAGAACCCCGAGCCCCGCAGGTGGGCGCCTGAGCCAAGGCTGCCCAGAGTCACTCTCGGCATCGGGCTCCCCGATGTGATGTGAGAGGAGACAGTGCGTACTGGCTTCTGATCAGACCTGCAGTTCCAAGGCGGTGGAGCATCTCAGTGGGACCTGAGGTTCTCCTGCGTCATTTACATGATGGGGCCACGCACCAGAGAGCCAGCAATACTCCTGCAGATGCCTCTCCCAACCCACATCTTCCACAGATGCCTGTGTCAACCGTGGAAGGGCCCCCACCCTGGATTCTCAGGTGTCTACCTGGCAATCTCTCTTAGAGCTCCAGGTCAAGTGGGGTTAGCTTGAAACAAATACTGAAAAACAAAACATCTGCCTCCACGTGGGCCTCTGCAAGCAAAAGGTGTCCGTCCATTGCCCTGCACCGAGGCTGGGAGACCAGCTCTGTCGAGACTCAGTGCTGTGCCTGTGGCCTTTGGGGCTGAGGCCGTTGTGGCTGGTAGACTTTGTTGCTGCCGTACCTTAGTCTCCTTCGTGCTGAGATGAGTAAGGCTCCAACAGCCCCAGAGGAAACTGGCTGAAATAATGTCCACTGTGGAGGCCAATGTGACTACAAGTGTTCGATCTATTCCACGTCGGTTTGAGGGCCCCATGATTACCACGTACAACATGGGTTGCAAAGACAGGTCACTCAGCGCACACACGTGAGGGCTCCCAGCAGTCCTGAGTCTCAGAAGAATCTGCACCCAGAGCACTGGTTTCTCAGTCTGCTCTCACCAGCTCCCGGGAGAGCAGGATGCAGCCGTCCGCAGCCTGTGGCTAGGAGCACTACAGTACAATCGGGCCTCATCAACTTTGCCCGAAATGCTGCATTCCCATTAATTAACCTCCTGAATACCCAGGAATTCCATTTTTGCTTCAATTTGCAGACTTGATGGCAAGCTAAGGGGGCTTCCTGATTTCCTGGTCTTCGCACCAGCATTCTTGGACAGACAGGGATGTGATGGGGACTCGGAGTTAGGAAGAGTGTTGGGGAAGAATTGAGGGACCAAGGTGGGTTCAGCACTGGGGAAGAGCTGGGTTCTGATGGCACTGAAGGTGTGGGGTGGGGGTGAGGACCCATGAGGACCGAGGAAGAGGATGCGGGCACAGCGGGACATGTGATTTGACCCCCTTAGGCCCAGAGCTGCGGTTGCTATTGTGTGAAGGCCTTCACAGTGATGCAGGCCCTGCTGCCAATCTCAGTCTTTGTGCTCCACCCCATTCTGTTTCCTCCGGAGGAGGGGCGGCCCCACTCCATTCTATCCACTGTGAAGACCGGAGCTGTCTGGGGAAGGTGTGGTCTCCAGCAGAGCGACCAAGAGTGCCCCTCACGGAGGAGAAAGGGCTTCAGGTTGCTGGCTGAAATGCTTTGCGTGCTGGAGTCTCCCTCGGAAGCGTGTTTTTGGGAAAACTTCAGCTTCTTAATGTCGACCTTTTTTTTTTTTTTTTTTCCAATTCTTTTCCCTGCTTCTCCGGAAGGGAAGAGACAAAATATCCAGAACACTTTGGAACACCCCAGAACACACTGTGAACGGCTGTTCTAGTTAACTGGGGCACGCCTGTTCTAGTTAACTGGGGCTCGCTCTCTCTTTCATGTGCTTCTGAGCAAGATCTCCCGGTAGCTTCTGGAGTCCGAACCCACAGATGTTCAAGACTGGGAGTGAAGAGCCCTGCCCCACCTCTGGGAGAGACTCGAGTGCAGAGGTGGCTGTGTCTGGCTGCTTGTGGAGAGCCTCTTGAGAACCAAGCAGTGCACGGTAGAGTCAGTAAGAAGGTTCCTCTAACCGGAAAAGTGACGGGCAGGCTCCCAAGCCAGCATTTCCCCGGGGGAGCAGCAGGCTCGCCAGGGAGGCTGGGTCACAGGTTCCCTGTTACCCTGGGTCCAGGCTGGTGTTGAGCAAAAGGATCAGTGTCAGCTTACGACTTTCAATAGACCATGTGGCTCAGCGCTAAGGTCCAGGATGAGGAAAAAGCAGAAGTCGCCAAGAGTAGGACTCATCCCAGGGGCAATTGCACTAATCCACTCCCCAAATGGCTCCTAATCCCTGCTTAGCACAGAGCTTATAAAAATGCCGCTTCCCTCCCAGGGGACTGGTTAGGTAAGGAAACGGACAGAAAGGCCACTCGGAGCCTGTGCGCCCATGCCGGTGATCTGGGGTTAGGACCCGTTGGCAGTGGAATAGTCCGGGCGCCTGGGCTGGCTTGAACTGTCACGAATCAGAACCATGCTTCAAGAAGTCACCAACTCCCGTCCCCATGTGGAGCAATTGAGGCTTCACCTGCAGAAGCTCAGAGGGACCCTGGGAGCACACAAGAATCGGGTAGGAACCCAGGCAGTGCCCTGGCCTGGAAGAACAAAGACAGTCCCAGCCAAGACACAAACCAAGATTGACCCCACAACGCTGTGGCTCTGAAATGCCCCAAAGGCTCATGCTCAGAATTCAGCCTCCAGCCTACGGCACCATTCCAAAGACCGTAGAGCCTTCAGGAAGTGTGGCCTGGCTGGCAAAAGGTCTCTAGAGGCAGTTTATACCGTCCTGGTTCCAGAGTGTACCCCATGTCCTGGCTGCTCCTCCAGAGTGTCCCCTCGGTGGATGGTACTCTCCCAAACCAAGAACAAAATAAATCTCTCCATTAAAGCCGTTTCTGTCCAGTGTTCCGTCATTGCAGTAAGGAAAGCAGTGCATACCTCAAAGAACCGCGAACAGAGAAACGTGTGCACACACAAGTTCATTGCCGCACCACTCAAAACAGTCAGAGACAGCAAAGACGGCTGTCCAGCAATGAAGGCCCATATAAAACAGCATTCAGAGGGGCCACAGGCTGTCATGGACTTTCCATCCCTGATTCTTGCTATTAGTGTGACTGACTCTCAGAAACACCATGCCAAATGAAAGAAACCATGATGGAGGTGGGTCTTGTATCTTATCTGTTGCTTTCATTGGTTAATAATAAAGAAACTGCCTTGGCCCTCATAGGACAGAAAATTAGGTGGAGTAAACAGAACAGGATGTTGGGAGAAAGAAGCTGAGTGAGGAGTCGCCATGGTTCTCCCACTCCAGACAGACGCAGGTTAAGATCCTCCCTGGTAAGCCAGCTCGTGGGCTACACAAAATATTAGAAATGGATTAGAACAATATGTAAGAGCTAACCAATAAGAGGCTACAGATAATGGGCCAGGCAGTGTTTGAAAGAATACAGTTTCCGTGTAATTATTTCTGGGCATAAGCTAGCCATGCGGGCGGCCGGGTGCTGGAAACGCAGCCCTGCCGCTCCTAATTCAACAAAACCAGACAGCAAAGATTTATATAAAATGCTTAGACTTAACCAATCCACAGGAAGTAGTTAGCTGAACTGTCACCAGGAGGATGGGCAATGACCGCTCAAGGGTGAGCACTGCCTGTGGGATGGCAGAAAAGGTTTAGAACTGGAGTATGGGTCACTGCAGATGAGCGAATGCCACTCTGTAAATATGGCCATAAACTGGCAGTTGTTGAGTCTGAGTTCTTCCTATTAAGTGAGCTGAGTTTCCATTCTTTTTGGCTGAGTCCAAGTCCCTCTTTATGACTCTGAGTCCTTTCTGGAAACCTAAATGTGCCTCTTGCCATGGACAAAAATTTATCTAGTGAGATTCAGGGTTCTGGTGCTCCTACCTAGAATGACTTGAACAGTAGAAGGGATCTTGGGATGATGGAAGAGGCAGGCATGAACCCCCACTTCCTGTAACTCTAGAGCAGGAACACCAGTCCCTCACCACATACGTGAGAGTAACAAAGAGACCTAGCCAGGGCAGGCTCAGCCCCTTGGGCCTCAGGCCTGTGGTCAGGGCCTGCAGGAGCACAGAGCCACCTCGGTCCCCTGGCTAGGCTGTGGTGGACGGACCCGAGTCAGGTGTTAGGTGGACTCATTTGGTGTCTTCAGGGACTGATCTGCTGATTCTGCAAGATCTCAGAGAATTGCTTAGCCCTGTTCCGCCTCAGTTTACCC
Source organism: Alexandromys fortis (assembly GCF_014885135.2). Taxonomy (NCBI): domain Eukaryota; kingdom Metazoa; phylum Chordata; class Mammalia; order Rodentia; family Cricetidae; genus Alexandromys; species Alexandromys fortis. Next base: position 1,792,290 of record NW_026067961.1, on the reverse strand, counting down.
ATCTGTGAAGTAAGGTTAATGATATTCCCTGACCTCAACAGACTGCTGAGAGTCTGTTAATTAAAGTCTTTGAACTGCTGGGTGGCTGCAGACTGAGAGGGCAGATGCAGAGGTGCTGGTGATTTTCAAATTCACTGGTGCGTCACAACCCACACCCTTCATGGCATCACACACTGAGACACAGACACACAGACACCAACCAAAATACCACATACACACACACCAACATACCACATACACACACACCAACACACCACATACACACAGACATACACACACCAACACACACATACACACAGACACACACACCAACACACCACATACACACAGACATACACACACCAACACACACATACACACAGACACACACACCAACACACCACATATACACAGACACACACACACCAACACACACATACCAACATACCACACACATACACAAAAGATGCACAAACATCAAGACACACACACCAAGAAATACACAACCACACATACACCAACACACACCACATACACACACCACACATACACACCAAGAACACACACACCACGACAATACATACCAACAAACACCATAAACACCCACACACCAAGATACACACATACCATGACACACACACACACACACACGCACGCATGCATGCATGCATGCAAACTCATGTATGTAACACTCCTAGGCACAGACACACGCTCTTCCATGATGCTCCTCCCACTTGCTGCCTTGAGAACAAGACCTTCCCCCTCACTACTGCACAGGATCCACCCCACAAAGAGGCAGTGGAAGCTGCAAGACCAACTCCACTAGAAACTTCCGCTGACTCCCACTGATGGGTCCCACCTTACATCTCAGGAGCTCAGCCCCAAATCCGCACGCACAGGCTTTAGCATGATGGCCAGCAGAATTCATGGCGGTGGGCTGGTGGCATCCCTGAGAGGGATGGTGATGAATGGGAGCTCAGGGTCCAGGTGCTGTCTAAGGGAGGGAGATGCAGTTGGGGACCAGAGTGGGAGGCAGCAGGGCTGGCTGAGCTGGGGCTTCACTAGCATCCTGAGCCTACAGATGGGAGGGGACGGCAAGAGTCTAGCCAGGCTGCTGTCTTCTGGATTCCAAGGTCTCCTCCATGATCCTCCCAATGTCTCTCTGGGTTCGGGATGTCCTCCTGTGATCTGGCTTCCACACGGGACACTGGGCTCTACACACAGCTCCCATGGGGGTGTCCTTCCTCTGATCTATCTCTCCTCCTCCATGAACATAGAAGTCAAGAATGTTTCTCCAGAATGTTCCATTGCTCCGAGCTGGAGGAACAAAGACGGAGCCCTGGGCGCTGCTTCTGAAGTCCCTCCCACCAGTCCCTGGGGGACAGAGGGACCTGTTTCCCCTTCCAGAACTCATGCTTCACCTTGCGGGGAACTAAGGAAGGCCAGGATCAGTGAGTCCCCGATACAGCCTCCCAAGTCAGCAGAAATAAGGAATCTCTCTCCATCTATCTTCCTCCCCCTCTTACTCTCCTCCCCTCTGCGCCCTCTGTCTGAAACCCCTCCTTTCTCTCTTCTCTTTCTCCCCTCCTCCTTCAGCCCTCCTAGCTTCTCTCACAAGACTCCATTAGACATTTCTTCTCCTCGTTGTTCCAAGGCAGGGCCCCGCTTCGTCCCGTCCCACCTGACCCAACTCCAGTCTTCGGATCTCCTGAACTTCTGGGAATGGGTCTAGATTGCCTCCTCCAGTTCTCACATGCCATACGGCACATACAAGACAGCTCCCCAACTCTACCTAGCCAGAGCCATGGCTGCCTGGCCTGCAGCTCACCCACCGTCCTACACACTCAGCTCTGACCTGCTTCCCTATCTGTCTGACCTGTTACCTCGTGGAGAGACTCAGACATGGCTAAAAAGTACTGAACAGGAAGAGCGGAGCCCTTAGCATGGGTGGGATCTAACTCAGTCAGCCCACCAGCCCAGGCCAGGCACTGGGAACCAGGCAAAGGCCCAGAAAGCCTGTGGGCACAAGGCCACAGCACCAGGGACCTAATGGGGCCATTCCATCATCCATTGCTGGAGTTCTGAAATAGCGTCGCAAAAATAAACAAGTTTGCTCTCTCTCTTCGTGTAATTGGCTCCCTAAAGAATTAGCTTCATCCCAGCAGGAAGCACAGCCTAGAACTTTCTCTTCACAGAACAGGGGGCAGGGTCTGAGCATGGGCTGGAGACAGGACCGTCACCGTCCGGGTAACATAGTCTTCTGAGAGAGCTTGGCCCTCGGTGATCCTGAAGCAGAGTCTCCTCAAAGGCTGCCTCCAAATTGGGGGACGTCCTTTGCACCTGGAAACTGGCTCTAAAATATTCACTCGAAAACAGATAGCTGTGGAGCCGGAGGGACGGCTCTGTGGTTGTGAAGAAGCTGCTCTTGAAGAAGACCTAGGTTCAGTACCCAGCAGCCATGTGGCCGGTCACAGCTGTCAGTAACCCCAGTACCGGGGACTCCAACCACCCTCTTCTGGTTTCCATAGGTACCAGGCAAGCATGTGGTACACATACATATATGCATGCATGCAAAATACTCATATACATACAATAAACAAATATCTTTTTAGAAATTTAAGTTAAAAAGCATACCCAGTTGTGAAGCTGGAGGGAAGTCTCAGTGGCTCAGAGCACTGGGTGCTTTTGCAGGGAACTCAGGCTTTGATTCCCAGCACCTGTTAAGTCAGCTCACAACCCTCTGCAGCTCCCATTCTAGGGGAAGCAGTGCCATCTTCTGGCCTTTGCCGGTACTACAGACACACACGGCACACAGACATACAGGGAGGCGAAACACCCATACACAAAAGGGCTGTTTAAGATGTCAAGTTGTTGGGCTTTAGCTCAGTTGGTGAAGCGCTTGTCTAGCTGGTCCAGGACTCTGGCCCCAGCACCACGTACACTAGGTATGGTGCTGTATCCCTATAGTCCTAGCGCTCAGATGTAAGGCAGAGGAATCAGAAGTTCAAGAACACCCTCAGTTACACATCAGGTTCGAGGCTACCCTATCCCAAACAATAATAAATAAAATCCGGAGTCTCCTGGAAGTCATCACGCTGGCTCTTGGTGGCAGGTGCTATGTGGAGCACATGATGAGACACCGGCTGCTGACCAAGGTGAGTGGAGCCATCCCGATACTCCAATGGCAGCAACTTAGAGCCAAGAGGAAGGTGGGGCCTGGAAACCGAGGCAGACCCAGCTGACTCAGCCCATCTATAGAACCACCCACTCTACCCTTGGGTTGCTTCTGACCTGGACGGGGAGGACATCCCTTCCAAACCCACCCCACAGCAGTCCCAGAGGAAGGGGTGGCCAAGCACATGGAAGAGCTGGTAGGGCCTTCCTTTCTCTACACAGAGAAGCTTCCTTTCTGGCTGCACAGAGAAGCTGGTCCTCACATCAGGCATGGCTGGGGATATGGGCCACCTTTGTGACCACAAGCGTTATCCACTGCCAACTGTCTTCATTATCAGGTTCAAGAGGCCCGTCTCTTCACTTCTACATCCAGGGCGTCTATGTGCGTTTGGCACGGAACTCATGGGAAGTTACCCCTGGATGCTGGGCTGCCAACCCCATCCGCTGAACATTATATTCCTATAAACACAGTCAAATTCAACAGGGAGTCTGTTAGTCTGGAAAGAGAAGATGTCACAGAAGAGATCAGGGACCAGAACCCGCTGCCTGGCACTCAGTCCCATCCTGGAACCTCCCTGGTTTCCCTGGAAACGGAAGTAATTAAAGTGTCCCAGGGCAGCAACGCCACCAGGAAGTGTAGCAGGGGTTGGAGATGACAAAAATGTAGCTGCTTAGCTTGGTGCTCACACCTGCCAGCAGGACCCACAGATGTCACTGGGTAGAGCATTGGCTCAGAACTGTAGTGTACACACTCACACAGTCCTCCCAGAGAGACCAAGGTGCTCAGGTCATCCCGTTTACTCCCTATGCCCCCCACCAGTGACCGACGGCCAACAGCACCTTTCCTCTTAGCCCACAGAACTCAGAGTCCTGCTCAGCATGGAGCTGAGGATGAGGGAGTCAGGGGCACTGACCCAGGTGTGCACAGAGGAACTCAGAGTCCTCAGCATGGAGCTGAGATGAGGGAGTCAGGGGGACTGACCCAGGTTTGCACAGAGGGCCAAGTCCGGGAAGGCCACTGCAGCCTGTGCTTTTGGCATCCCACAGCCCCAAAAGGAGATGAATGGTGCCCAGGGGACTGGTCTGTCCTGCCAGGAAGGTGACTGCCAGCTTCAATCTCCCTTTCATGACAGCAGGTCCTTAGCTCCTGGCTCCCACAGGGACAGTCCACGGACAGAAGCGGGGCAGAGCAGAGGTCTGTGCTTCCCCAGGACGTGCCTGGAGCTTGGCTGTGCTCTTCTGGCTCCATACACCTAAATAATGACCCTGGCTGCGAGATGTGCCATAGGACAGATGTTCCAGAGGTTCTCCGAATGATCTACATTATTTCCTAATTCCCACAGACCATGCACCCTCATTCACAGGGAGGAACACATTGTACCCCTTATGGGACCCTGATGGCACCTCCTTTCCAACTCCAAGCATTGCATAGGCCAGGAGCCCATCTTCTGAAGAGTTAAGCTGTCCCAGTCCACAGTGCTTCTGTACCAAGGAGAATGGAAAATTCTGTTCTTGACTAAGGACGTCAACACATGGCACTGTGGAGGCACACAGAGGACACATAACGGATGCTTCTGGAAGGAGAAACAAACAGCTAGACAATAGTCTCTGTAGGGAACATGTCTCCTCAGAGACCAGGAAGGAGCAAGCTCCAGCCCGGAGTGAGCATCAGACAGCTGGCTGTGCATTTCCCATCAGTCTGAGCACACACCAGGAACTTCCTGGGAGGCTGTGGTATCTACACCTGCTGTGACAAAATGGGATCGTCGGGGAGACAGCTCAGTGGCTAGGGCACTTGTCACACAGGAGTGAGGACCAGAGTTTGGATACCAGGAATGCACGCAGCAGTGGGCACAGCAGTGAACACCTGCCATCCTGGCACACCTGTGCAGAGATGGGTGACCACGATGGCAGAATCCCTGGCTAGCAGCCAGGCAGCCTGGTGAACGGCCATAAGCAAGAGACTCTGATTCAAGCAACAAGAAAGATACAAACCAACACCTGACATTATTCTCTAACCTCTGCAGACAGCCACGGTGCAGGGGAGTGTGTGTGTGTGTGTGTGTGTGTGTGTGTGTGTGTGTGTGTGTGTGTAAAAGAACAATGCCACAATGGAGCCAAGGCAACAAGGACAATAATCTCACAGGCATGCCTACATGCACTAGACACACACTGTGGCATGTCCAGGAAAGTAGAACACTACTCAATAATAAAAAAGGCATGAAAGCAACACGCTTACACGTGGGCAAACCTCGAGACCTGGAGGCTGGACAAAGCAAACCAGCTATAAGAACCACACATGGAGGACTCCACATGCAGGCTATCTCAGGACAGCAGAATCCACAGAGAGAGCCAGGTGAGAGGTTGTCAGGGAGAACCCAAAATCCAGATTCGCCAGGCATAGCAAGAGGGGGCTTGCTAGGGCTCAACCTGTGCTATACGAGGCTGCCACGGAGACAGGAGCTCAGTTCAGTGAGCTGACAAGATCTGTGAACGGTTAAGTTAGGGGTTCACGCAGTGAGTGCAAACACACAGACGCTGGGAATGGCCAGCCTTCCCACCCGTGTGGGGGGTGCAAAGCTTGCAGTTTAAAGCTCTCCGGAACACTATGTAACATACACCATATCACGGGTAAGTGCACCCTCCTGAGAAACCTCCAGGATGGGGTGATAATTATTTCTGTTTACTAAACAAAGGTCAGGTATCAATGTCTATGCCATAAAAATGTACACATAGTCACACATCAACACACACACATACACACACACATGCATGCATGATGCACACACAACACAGAAAATGCAAAATAATCTCCCATTCTGAGAACATTTTCCTGAACCCTGTGGGTGCCAGAGAGCTGTGGTTTTAGAGTCAACTGTATATGGAGCTAAACCCATTGTTACTGACTTGAATTTGTCATGACGGCCGAGACCTCCCAATTCATTCATTCATTCATTCATTCATGTATTCATTTTCTTCTTTTCTCCCTAAAGGCCAATAAGCAACTTAAGCAAGGGAATGAGACACAAATTTTACATAAAACACAAAAGCTACAGGGGACTGTGGAAAGAGGAACAGTGAACCTCGGAGTTCCTGAAACCTGGGTTCGAACCCAAGCTCTTCCACTCTCTGGCTGTGTGACATTAGGCCAGTGAATCTGCCTCTCTCTGTTTCATTTCCTTCCAGGAGAGGAATGAGGGCAGCCATTCCTGTTTTGCATGAGGAAGGGCTAAGATGAGGCAGATGAAGCGTCTAGCTCACTGAAGTGGGGCACAAGACCTTAGTGCAGAAGGAGGAGATGTTGTTTCGGTCCCAGCACCTTAGGAGGTGCAGATGAGGTCACTTGGCCCACAGCCAAGTCCAAGGCAGCGCATCCGCCACGCTTCTGATTTCAACCAGCTCGTGCTGGTGGACTCTCCCACCCCACCCCCCGCCCCAGTTCTTTTTTATTAGAAGCAAACTGTGAGGAGCGGGGCCACCCTGGCCTCTGCCTCAGCCTGCCTAGTGCTCCTCTCACTGAGCCAGAAAGAAGATGCTGGTTGTTTTCATACCTAACTTCAAATCCCCGAGTCTGGTCTCAGAACAGCGGAGCCAATGTAGGGTGGTAGGACTGACCCCAAAATGGCTGCTCTATTTTCGGAGCTGACCTGGTTTACGTAAGGTTCTGGACAGCTCGTCTGATCCTGTAATTATGCAGCAGGTCACTCGTTACCTCCGCTGGCAGCAGATCTCAGAGCCGTCAAGGGTCGCGCTCCTGCCCCATCTACACGTTAGAGCCCTGAAGCAGTCACACACAGGGCCCACTTCGTGGCTCACGTCTACAGCCAGCTTTGTAAAGGAGCATCCCCCACCCCAAGTCAGCGCCGCCAGGCACGCACAGTATCCAGATCCGCATCCTCGAGGAGCCCAGCGCGCAGGCGCACACCTCCACCAGGTGCCAACCTCCCACACGTGAGTAAACGGGTGTCAGCTTGCTTTCCTGAATTAAATGCTCGCTTTTAAGTCTGTCGTACATTCACAGCCGTGGTCACACGGGGCGTGGTGACCTCCTATGCACCCGTTACTCAGTTCTCTCTCACCGTGACATCTTGAGAGGCTACAGTCTGGTAAATAATACAACCCGGTTATTGACGCTGACAGAGGCGAATCTGCCCGCCATCACCTCCAAGGCCCCTCCATCTGCCCTTCAGGACAACCTCTCTGCGCTCTCTCTGCCCCCTAGAAACCAAGACTCCAGGCCCCACTCCTAGGGCTTCGCCAGAACTACCACTGCGAGCATCCTTCTGGAAGGGCTCCCCCGGGGTCACTCCCTCATAAGTCTGCCCCATTCTGTATACGGGTGTGCCTGCGTGTATGCTGGTAACCCACTGGAAGCCCTGCTCCCACTGCACAGAGACCCTCGCCTGAAGGCTTCTCCTGCCAGTATGAAGAAAAGTGAGACTCCATGCTCCACAAGTGCAGGTGTCTAACTTCGGAAGACCCTGCCAAGATCTTCTCAGCACGGCCCTGACATTTACCGCCCACCCAGGCTGCAGGAGTGGCCCAGTTTCTCCACCTCTCTGCTGGCGTTTGGTGGAACCAACTTTGTGTTTTATCCCGGCCATTCTATGGGTGGGCAGTGTGTCCTGCTGGGGTTTCCATGTGTATTTTCCTCATGGCTCCCATGTGAATTATCTTGGGCTTTGGGGGTCACGGAAACATGTTTGCCCGTGAGCAGGCCCTCTGCCTGTTTTTGCCAGTTCTAGGTTCACGGGCTCTTTCCGTGTTAAGAGCAACAACCCTGGATAAATACCACCTCCCACTTGTGCCTTGTGCTTTCGCACGGACTTTAAAACCTGTGTATGTGTGTTGTGTGTGTGTGCGCACATGTATAGAGGTGTGCAAGCACATACACAAGCGTGTACATACATGGAAGCCAGAAGTCTTCGTCAACCCTTCCTCGTCTTATTTTGTGAAGCAGAGTCTCTCGTGAGACCTGGAGTTTGCTGGTCGACTGAGCTTGCTGTTTAGAGAACTCTAGGAATCCCTCTGCCTCTGCTTCTCAATGTACCACATATATGGGTTCACATTCCCCCACCCCCACCCCTAGATTTTTACATGGGTTCTGAGGACCTAAACTCGGGTCCTCCAGTCACACAGTGAGGACTCTGCCTCCTGGACCACCTCCTCAGTACCCAAATTTTAAATTTCTGATAAAGTTCAATTCATCATATTTTTTTTCTTGCATGGGTCATGTTTTCATTGTCAAGTCTAAAGACATTTCCAGAAGCATTTGTTTCCTGAACGTTACAGCTGTGCATTTGATACCTAATTCTGTAACTGTTCTGAGCATATCCGTTCCTAGGGCGGGAGAATTGAGGTTCATTCTTCTGTTGTGGCCCTGGTGTGTGGGGTGCCAGCCCCATTTGGGGAGATGCAGCCATAAAGTCATCCAGGTATGGGCTTGGGCTCTACTCCTGAGTCTGTTCCATATCCCTGACGATCATGCCTCCAAGTTCAGAGACACCACCATTGTGGTACAATGAATCTTAACCACCCTTATCATACAATGAATCAATGGATCTTACCACCATTGTCGTACAATGAATCTTGCCATCAGGCAACCTCTGGCCACACATAAAAACTTCACTCTCACAACAGACACATTTTGCTGTTGATCTTTGGATGAGGGTCATGTTCAGGAAGGTTCATCAACCTGAGGAGAACTAATATCGTCTGATTCATGGACATGGTATGTCGCTCCACTCACTCACGGTTTCTCCAACATCTTTGACTGGAATGCTGTTGTTTTTGGCATACAGAGTCAACAGTCAATTTCTTTTCTAGATAAATCCACCATTGTTTCCTCCTGAGCCCCTGTAATGTATCCCCAGGATGTCTCAAAAGTGTGGCTGTCATTCCATGGTGCTATTGGCAAGTGATGGGCCCTTGAGTGTTGGGCAGGGCAAAGATGTCAGGTCGCTAAGTGTGTTCACTGGGAGAAGACAGATATTAGGACCCTAGATCTTCCTCAGCTACCACAAGGTGGGCAGTTCCTGCTGCCACATTCATTCAAAGCAACAGACAGAGTGGTGGTGGTTCAGAAACTATGAAGCTATGAACTAAAATAAGTCTTTTCCATTCTTCCAGGATTTGCCATTTGCCCAAGGAAAGGGAAGCTGATAACACAATCTTCTAGGTAGCTTCAGCTGTCAACTTGACACAGCCCAGAATTCTATGTGGGAATTTCCTGATTGGTAATTGATGTCAGATAACTCAAAGGCACTATTCACACAGTGTCATCCATAGGCAGGCGAGCCAGTCAGTCTGCAGTATTCCTCCATGGTTTCCGGTTCAAACTCTCCTTCAGTCCCTGCTCCATTTCCGTCAATGCTGAACTGCAGTGTGTAAAACGAAATCAATCCCTTTCTCAAAGTTGCTTTGGGCCATGGCGTCCCCATCAACACAAGAGAAAGCAAATTGAAACATTGTTTCATGCTTCATTCTCCATAGGTTTGTTACCACTAGCTAGAAACACAATTGGCTTTTGTATGTTTGTCTTGTTTTCTGTGACCTGTGTCTTCTGTGGAGGCAGCATGAGGACCACACGTTGTTCACTTGTCCCCAGTCTCAGGAGAAATGAGGCCAGTTTCTTCCCCCAGTGTAAAGAAGGTTAATCACAGGTCAATACAGACATCCACGATCAAGATAAGTGAAAAAACAAAACCTCCTGTTCTGAGAGCTGGCATGAGAATCGGTTGAATTTTACCCATTGAGACAGGTGTGTGCGGTTTTTCCTTCCTTTCGCTTTCTAATATGGTAGACTGCCCCGCTTGATGGTCAGATCTTCAAACCATCCTTGTGGTCACAGACCACCCCTCACTTCTTTGGTGGACTTTCTTTTTTTTAAACATACTGCTGACATCTATTTACTAATTAATATCTCACTGAGGATATTTTGTGGGAAGCGTTGGCCCGGCAGTTAATAGTCTTTGCTGCTCTTGCAGAGGACCCCGAATCAGTTCCCAGCACCCAAATGGCAACTGGCAAACATCGCTAACTCCAGTTCCAGTGGATCTGGTGCCACCCTCTGGCCTCCTGCATGTGTGTGAGGCACTTAGAAGCACAAACACACACACACAAAAACCACTCCTACACATAAATGCCTTTAAAAAGAATATTTTGTGCATCTTCATGGACATTATTAGTCTGTAGGGATATGTGTGTATGAGAGAGAGCTTTGTTAGATCTAAAAATGTTTCATAAAATGAATTAAAAAACATTCATTTCTCAACAGCTTTTTACCGAGCCTGGGCTGCCTCTGCTGGGACCATGGGCCCTTCTCTAGCATACGCTTTTTCTAAATCAGACATTGCTGAAAAAAGCATGAAAATGGCCTCCACAGCCCAACTAAACTGTGGCTCAGCAGTCAATCCCAAACCCTTTCTCCTCCAGCGACCCTCTGCTCCTAGAGCCGTATGCATCTGGGAGCCTTCTGCCTTCTTTGATGAATCTAGCTGCAGCAGAGGAAGCCTGTGTGTCAGTGGAAAGAGACCGTAGCCTTGGACCTGGTCATGCAAAGCCATGTGAGCTGTTTCTCTGCCACTCTCAAGTGTCACAAATTTGAACTGAGGAGTCTTCAAAGGAAGCTGCCCTGCTAACTAAGCCAGTCAAGGCAAAATAGTTGAAGTCACATTCAGTGTTACTTATCAGAACTCAGGGTCCTGTCTGGTTTAGACATAACTTCCAACTGCAGATGTGTCTGGCTAATTTAGGCCACTAGTGACCCCTGCGGGTCAGCCGGGTTGGTCTTTGGTATTCTGACACCTGGGTACTTTCTTGTCTGCTCATCTCATTATGCAAGTTAAGCTCCACCTCCCAGAAGCTAGGCCTGGTTATCTGCCTAGGGCCAGAAGTAAGCCCATCATGCCCCTGGAGATCCTTGGCTCCCAGTCAGCAGCAGCAGCAGCAGCCGGGCTGCACGCACAGCTTATGCCACAGCATCTCACTCAGACTTCATCCTAGGACCACTCAAGTCTCCTCCTTTGGTGGGAAGGATCTGAAAGCTGGTGCTTCTCTCAGTGAGGGAGACATTAATAACAAATGCTGATATACGCTGATCTCCAAACCCCAACACTCACAGTCACAGACCCACCAGACTCACAGGCACACACATATACACACGTGTGCATGCACACACACCACAGACACACATATACACACACACCACAGACTCACATGCACACAAATATACACACATGAGCACACACCACAGATGCACATGCACACACATATACACACATGCACACACATATACACACATGCACACACATACCAAATACGAATGCACACACATACACACACATTCACATGCATGCGCACACACACAAGCACATACAAACACACCGTTCTGGTGAAATGTTTCTCTCCCATGGTACCCCATGCGGCATCTTTATTGGGTGCCAAGTGTAGGGACAGAATAAGGTGAGTCCATGCAGCTTACAGCTCTCTGGGGGCAGTCTGGGGTGCCTGGTCTCATCTCGTGTTGTACACGTAACTTCAGCAGATACATGATCCACCCCAGTGCTGTCTGATGTCTCCCACACAGGCCAGCGTGGCCTTTCCTATGCCCCCACATGCTGCTTTTACCCCCAGGCACCTCCCCATCCTGACTTCAAGAAGCCTCTGTGACAAGTGAGCAGACCGACAGCCCTTAGGTCCCCGGAGTTAGAAAACTGTTTAAAATGCTGGAGAGGCACATGGGGGCCCTGTCAGCTCAGCTGGATCAGAGGATCCCCTCTCTAGATTGAGGCCTCTGAGGGCCACAGAATCACCCCCACCTCCATGGGATTTAGGAACAGCCTCACCCTTCGCAGAGGTAGAGCCCCTCAGTGCTGAAGAGGGCTGTAGCCAGAATTGGCCTCAGAGCCTGCACTAAGTCAGCTTTGTCCTAGAGACAGGCTTGAGGCCAGAGGGGACAGACTTTGAGATAATTGGTTCTCTCCTGCCCATGTCTGTAGAAAATATGTCCAGTGAGCCAACGTCCAGCATAATGGCCGACGGTCTCAGGTGATCACTGGGTCTTTGGAATTGGACATTTGTGTCCTAGGAAGGGCAGAGACACCTCCCTTGAGATTTGTACAAGTCACAAACTGAGATTTTATTTTTTGGTTCTTTTGAACCAAAAGTTCTCTGTAGCTTTGGTGCCTGTCCTGGAACTAGCTCTTGTAGACCAGGCTGGCCTTGAACTCACAGAGATCCGCCTGCCTCTGCCTCCTGAATGCAGGGATTAAAGGCATGCGCCACCATGACCCGGCCTCAAACTGAGATTTTATGTTGACACAGGATGGCACGATGCTATTTGTCTAAACTAAACAAAATGGATTCTGATAGGCTTCCACCTGTTTTAACGAGGCCAACGGGAATTTCAACATCCCTGTTCAGTCCATGTTCCGTGTGTCCTGGCCCTCTGAAGAGGGCCCTCATTGGTCAGCAACAACTCTGAGGGCTGGATTACTGTGTGGGGTTTGGGAAAGCACCTATGGTTACCTGGTTTCTTTGCACACATCAGGAATAATATATCCACGAGTGGGGTGGGCATCTGAGGGCAGAGATGGGTACTGCTCATGCAGGAGGCACTGAGAGCAGCAAGCAAGCCTCATCCAGGTACAATATGGTTCTACTACACACGCTTGGCATAGCAAGCAATCACCTCCTCGGGTATGTACTGACCACAACTCATTAACTAATTCCTTCAGCCTCCTCCACACATGCACATGCTAACCACAGACCCATTTCAGTTTAAGCTGGATCAAACAAGGATCTGACATCCTAAAAGGCAGGAAAACATTGGCCCAAGCTGCAGACACGGAGAGACAAGTAGCACCTGCAGACTGTAAAGTCAGACACACCTGCTTCCACCTTGCCCCTCAGGGCTCTCCCCTCCTCATTCAGTGGCACCTTTTGCCCCAGACAGACACCACCTCCATGCTCTCTTCTCACCCACAAAGTCTGAGACTGTCTCTCGTACCGAGCTGATAATGACTGAGAGAGCTGGAAGGGATTGTTTTGTCAAGCATGTCTGTATTCTAACTGTGGGGGAAAAAAATCTTCAAGCCAAAGGAGTGCGTCTCTGATGGTAAAAATCCAACGATGTGATTCACCCTCAATAAGCCAGGTTGAAGAGGTGATATCTATTTGGAGCAGGAGGACGTCTAAGCCTAAGGCTGGAAGCGCGCTCTCTCTCTCTCTCTCTCTCTCTCTCTCTCTCTCTCTCTCTCTCTCTCTCTCTCTCCTGGATTTCTGTGGAGATCCAGGGAGAAGCACAAAAGTGGGACTTGGTAAAATAGGGGCACTGTGCCATGCTGACACATTTAAGCTTGGACAGGCATTTCTTGTGCATCCTATGGCTTGCCGGGCGATCTTCCCAGGGCGCAATGAGGAATGAGGCACACTGTAAGCCCACGGACCCTGGGCATCCTATCCAGCACAAACCAGGGTGCTCAGTGCATCTCCGAGCCTCTCTACATGGCATGACCTACCTCCACACTGTGTCTGGTCCCCCAGCAAGGTACATGTTCCCACCACTGTTGCTGTCCCAACCCAGCAGCCCTTGTGGTCCAAACACAAGCAGGACTAAGGAGTGGAAGCAACGCCCTGAGAGAGCAGACAGCCAGACGCAGGGACTATGCCCAAGCAACTGCTCAGAAGAGGGAGGGGAGCCAGCGGGTGCAGACCCTGCCCCTCTTAGGTCGGTCCTGGAGAAAAACTGTGACAAGGAGCAGACCCAGAATACCATCAAGCCAAGCAGGAAAGGGCAGAGGTGACATCATGGAAGCTAATGAATTCCAGCTCTGTACCCCGGCTTTTCCATGGGGTGTAAGGGACAAAGGTGGAACAAGGGGCCTTCTACAGGGTGCAGGCATGTCTCTCTCTCTCCTCTTGCCTGTCCTGGACCCAGAGGGATAAGAGGGACAAGAAGGGAAGGGGCGTAAGGGGACACAGCAGATCTGACTCTTACAAATGACAATTTCAGACACTTTCCTTCATTCTGGTGAAGAATTTTGGGGATCCCACAGACCCATGGTGGATTTGTGGCTCCCTCCATCATCCTTGGAGGGACCAGCATAGCCTTCTAGCTACCTCCCTGCCCTACTTAACCCAGGCCATCTGCCCACAGCTCAGTAGCTACCACATGGCCTTACCAGAAAAGGGGACTGTCCTGCTAAGCCCCCATGGCTTACCATGAAGAAGCACTCCACACTCCTGGGTGATGATGGCTGGGCTACTGCCCTGGTGAGGGTCCTCAGCAACTAAGTGGATCCCTACAGCTAATCTGACCCTCTCCCTGATATGGATGGAAGTCGGGGTACCTAGGGGCCACTAGAGGAGCTTGGGCTCTGACAGGTGCACACTCCGGCCTGTCTCTATTCCAAGCCGTTTAGCTGAGTCTATCTGAGTTACATAACCAAGCTCCCCGCTAGCCCTTCGTGAGTCACCAGCCCCTTTAAATTCCTGGAAGGGGTCTCAGAGGAGGAACAAGCCTGGTTTGCGCTCAACTGCTCTAGACCCACAAGCCCCCAGCCTGCCTCCCCTTCTCGGTCTGCCAGGCAGGAGGCAAGCAAAACCCTCTCCAGCCAGACTTCAAACGCAGAAATCTAGATCAGGGATATATTTGGCTTTCTCAGCTAATCTTTACATCAATTTGGTCTCTACTGACTTGTAACCCTTTGAAGCAAACCTAGCAACGGTGTATTAAAACCATGTGACTCCCACATAACCCCTAGAGAAAAGCCCCAGGCTCAGGAGACCCACAGCTCGGGGTTCCAAATCCATAGGCTCTGTAAGAACCCAGGTTTCCACGGCATGCTCAGGGCAATGTCTGACAAATACCCTGCCTGTGTCAGGGTCAGAGAAGACATTGAGGCTGGGTGGGAGGCAGCTAGCCCCCAAGGGATCCCAGCTAGGAGGACGCAGGCACACAGAGGGATAAGCAAGCTGTCCCTTCTCCGGGGACCGGAGGTAGACATCTCAGAGAGGTGTAGAGCTGCTTGTGTGCTCTGCCCCCTTCCCCAAGGCACAGAAGAGAAGGGGGGAATCAGTAAATGAATAGAGATGGACAGGGAAGGGGGTGTCTACTACCAAGTCCTCCAGCTGGCCCAAGGATGAGAGAGAGGAGTGGGGTGTGCTGATGTTGCTGGAAACCCTCCGCTACCTCCTAAATTTACCATTTATCCAGCATTATTATCCAGAGGAGTATCATGGCCTCTGACCCGAGATGGGTTCCAGTTGCCCTCCAGTTAGCAGCAGCAGCTGTAAAGGAGAGTGAGCCAGCATTCACCCTGCGCCCAGTGCTTTCGGACAGAGCACTGACTCCATCCACTAAAGCCTGGCTGCGCAGTCCCAGCTGCTGGGGGACTTTGTGCTGGGGCTGGTGACAGCCAGCCCAGTGGATCCCTGCCGGGAAGCCCAGACACAACACAGCACACACTGGGAGGGCTTGAGAAAACTGTGAATTGCGTTTTGAACGTGTACTAGGGGACTTTTCTCGCAGAAGGGATGCGAGAAAGTCGGGAATGCCTGTGAGGAACAAGACTTGAGCAGGGTTGAGTCCGTGATTGTATGCCTAGTCCTGAACACAACCCAGCAAACGTTGTGGGTGCTTGCTCACAGCTACTCCACACAAACCCATGAGGTCAGTCTCCTCAGGCCACAGCCCCACCAGAGGCAACCAGCCACCAGGACCAGATCTGGGGATTTGGGCTGCCTGCTGAGTAAGCAAACCCTCTGAGCTGCTCAGGGACTCAGCCCAGCAAGCCCCAAGCCTCCTTCAAGGACTGTCTTCCTCTGGACCCAAGGAAGCCCAGATACAAATAACCAACAAATAAATAAATAAAGACACAAAAGCAGAAAAATCCAACTCCATCTGCTCCTGCCTCCTAAAGCATCAAGGCTTCGTATACAGTTTGGCTTCATCTCAGAAGTAACCAACCCTGGCTCTGGGTGGGAGCTAGGAAGCCCCTCCCTCGGCTTACAGGGAACCACCTTTTCCCAGGCAGAAGGAAGGCTACCTTCTGCCACCTCAGCCCAACCAGGCTCCAAGCATGGCAGCAAGATGTCCAGTGCTCACCCAGGAAGCAGAGGGAAACAGTCAGCAAGAGATGAAAGAGCTGCAGAGCCAAAGTGCAAACTCCTGGGCTCAGGCCCCCTGTGCCTGCCCAGAGGGAAACAAAATCCCCCTGCTCCCCTGCCGTGAACACTTGCCCCTGTCAGGATTGCTCAGAGGTAGCAACCCTTCCTGGGGGGGTGGGGGGGAGGCAGGCGGCGGCATGCATGTGTATAAAATCTTACAGGCTTTTAGGTAAGGGACCCTAAAAGGTCAAACTTCAAAATTCCCAACAGAAGCACTACGGTAGCGGTTTAAGTGAATTTTGAGCCCCCAAATGAGGTTTCTTTGCTGGTGTTTGTTCTCTCCCCCTTATCAGAATGTACTAACCTTTCAATCTAAACAACTTGTGCTGGTAAGTTGCCACCAGCAAGCAAGTGACTGACTGTGGCTCCCGAATCAGCTAGGAACTCAAGCTGCCTCTGGGCGGGGAGGGAATCCACTGGGTTGCCCTCGAAACGGGGCACTGGACAGTCCAGACCAGAAGAGTAAACAGGCAGACAGGCAGACAGGCAGACAGACAGACAGACAGACAAACAGACCGGGCACCTAGATGGGGGTCAAGAGCTGGTCTTGTTTCCTTTGGTCCACACCCCAAAACTGGGGGGGGGGGGGAGGCTAAACCTTATCTCACCACAGTCCAATGGTGGACTGAGGCTCAGCTAGCGCCCCACTCAGCCGATCAGCCTGGCGATTAACCTCTTAAAGCCCACAGCGCAAACAAACCCAGCCACCAGGAAAAGGAACGCCAGTAATGACGCCTGACAGCCCTCACTAGATGATGCCGGCCAACATCTATTCCCAGGCACTAAATCCACTCGTAAATCAAGGCCAGCGAGAAAACACTTGCATGCCAGTCTCCTTCAGACTTCTCAAAATCAGGTCGCACACATGTTCCTCCCTCCTTTGGCCCCACTTTCTCCCCAGCTTCGTGCTGGTGGGGGTTGCAGAGGCTGCCTGCTCCAGCAGCCACCAACCCCTTGGTATGCTCAACACGGGAGCGCAGTGCATCCCAGTGGACAAACACTAGAAGCGCAAGTAGCCTTTCTCTGCTTCCATCTGCGTCGTTTCAGCCTAAGTCCCACCCCCGACCCAAGCGCACCAGCTCTGACCAGAGACCCCCTTCATGAGGGCAAGGGTGGTAGGCACTGCGCTCTGCAAAAGGGGCAACTACGTCTTGGAGACCCCTTGGCCGCCCAGGGCAGGATCCAGAGAAGCCAAAGCGACTCAGTGGGTGGTCAAAGTTTTCAGAAGGGTCTTTTTAGCCGGCCCCATAACCGCGCTGGGCTTGAGTTCCTCCTGGCCCTAATGTCCCAGACACTGACAAGCCCTGTGTGCTTGTGTGTCTGTGAAAGGTGCTTGGAGGGGGGTTGCCTGTTATTGCTCCCCAGAATCCAAGCTCTCCAGACTCAGCTGTCCGCCAGCTGCGTGCGACCTTCTGCCCGGAGGTCACCCCCAAAGCAGCTGGGTCGGCAGCTGAGCTCTTACTACACTTCTGTTCAGGGCCCCCAGGGTCCCAAGGAACAGACAGAACGGCTGGCGGAGCCGCTGTGGGGTTCTGCGTTCCTCCAACTCCGTGGCAAAGCTGGCTCGGGAACTGGGAAGGCTGGTGGTTCTCTCTGGCGGCTCCGGCGTCAGCCTCGGCCCCCGAGACCGCCGCGCCCAACGGCCCGCAACTCGCGCCGGGCTCCCGAGAGGAGGCGCGCCGGGGCCATGGGCCAGGACACTGCGCTGCTGGCGTCCCGAGCCGCGGGCGCGCCTAGCTTCCAGGTCACTGGGGCAAGCGACCCCAGACTCGCGGAGCTCCCTGCCTGGCCGCAGGAACCAGCGGCGGGCGGCCGTGCTGCGCGGCTTCGGGTGCACCACGCGGGCCGCCTCGGGGAGGCGAGAAGCGGTGCCTTCGTTTGCAACAGTGAGCAGCAGCCCAGCCCAGCACCCACGCACCCCCACGCACTCTGCCTCCTGACGGGTCGCTCACCTGAGTCCTACAAGCTGTTGGATCCACATGGTCACGTTTCGGGAAACCGAGCCTCAGACCTTGCTTGCCCCGGCCATCTGCGCGGCGCCCGCGCCCGCTCGCTCCCGTCCCGTGGCGCCGCTCTCCGGCTTCGGGCCGCCGCCGCCCGCCGCCCGCCGGCCGCGGGGCGCACAGCGAGTCAGAGCGCGGCCGCGCGGGGCTCCATGCCGGCCGGCGCGCCGCCGCCGAGGGGGCGCATGGCTCAGGCGGGCCGGCCCGCGGGGGCGCACATCCTCCCGCCGGATATCGGGGCGCGGGGCCCCCTCCGCAGGTCACACGGTGCGGGCGGCGACGAAGCGGGCGCTCTCTGGAGCTGTCACCGGCGACGAAGCTGGCCGCGAGGGTCCGAGGAGCGCGGCTTCGCCCTCCGGGGCGGCAGGCAACGAAGCCGGTGGCGCGGCGCACCGTGCAATGACCTGCGAGGCTGTGATCGGCGTGGCCGGGGTTTTAGAGAATCACCCCTCTGGCCCACGCGGGTTGCCTCCACGCGCCGCCGGATCAGGGCTGGGGGGATCCGTCCCGGGTTCTGCCACCGATCAACTTGCCGGAGAGCTTCGTTTGAGCGCTCGCTCTGCAGACGGCCGCGGCCGGGAGGCTGGCAGGAGGCGGGCAGGGGAGGCGCGGGGCGAGGGCGCGTGGAGCGCGGGGCGTGGGGGACGCGCGGCGGCGGCGCCGCGCGGAGGAGGCGCGCGGGGATCCCGGGCCCCGCCGCCCGCGCCCACCGCGCCCTCCGCAGAGCCGCCCGCGCCGCTTGGCCGCCTCCCTCTGCGCGTCTGCCTCTGGGCGCTTGCCCCCGCCTCCGCGAGCGGGTCCCAACTCCGCCCGCCCGGCCGGGCTCACGTCACCCTCCTTCCCCGCCCCTCAACCTGGAGTCTGAGCCCCCTACCCGGCAGGCAAGCTCTGCTCTCCAGCCCACCTCCCTGGAGCTGGACTGGCGACCTGGGCTCTGAGTGGCCTGGGCGGCGCCGGAGACAGGATTCTGGCCCGCCCCTTCCCCATCCCTAGCCGCGTCCCGGTCTCCACCTTGGGAAAGGCTCGAAAGAGGCCGCAGGCTCCGATTGGACCGCCGGGCGCCGCCGGATGGTGTTGCCACGGTAACCGGATGGTATGCGAAGCAGTTAAGAGGTTCGGACCCGGTTCTAAGTACGCCCAGTGGACTCGGAGGGCTGATTTGGGGAGGGGACGTTCTCGTGGGGCTCCGGGAGACAGGGCTGCGCGAAAGTTTCCTCCAGCGGAGCTGCATGGCGCTGGTGATGCGAGAGACTGTGGGAGGCTGGGGAGGGTCCTCCGCAGGGGAGTCCTCCCCACTGCCTGGGCCTGGCCTCCGTCCAAGCAGATGAAGTTTCAGCGTTCGGTTGGAGCGTGTTTCTGCCCGGTTATTTAGTCTCCAACCCAGTGTCGTCCTTCCTGATTTTATGGCAACTGCCGCCTTTCCAGAACCAAAGAGTTCGGAACCTGGGTCTCCCAGGCTCTCAGAAATCTTGTCCACTCCCCGACCCAGCACTTCCCGGTGCCTTACCTTGTTAGTCGTATCTGCATAGCTGGTTAGTGAAAGACAGGCACTCTGAGGTCCGCTTTCTCTGACAGAAGTGACACGGAGGAGGCAGAGTCTCCCATGGAGGCTTGAGCTGCTGGGTCCCTGGGGAACTGTCGGGGCAAAACCCAACTTTGAACTTCACACACAGAGGGCGAGAAGTGCAAAGTCAAGGAAGGGCCTTAGAAATGAGCTGCAGCCAGCAGCCTTCCTACATAGGCATGAGAGCCAAAACCAGGAGGGTAAAAAAATGCGAGACCGGACTTCGCAGAGTGCTGCGTGTAGTGGCTTCTGCCCAGTTCTGACCCCCTAGGAGAGGGTGAGGCCTCCCTCGGAGGGTTACTGATGGAGGAGGAGCCAACAGAGTCTGGCTGGGACTCACAGTGAACCCCAGGCAGGCCCTTCCCTCCAGCCTCCAGCCCAAGGTTTTACACAGCCAGAGATTCCTCCCCATTCAGGCTTAACAGGACGGAAGTGGTTCTGTTTTCCCTCTCAAGACCAATATGGTAGCATGAGCCTGGACATGGGTACTGGGTATCACTGTCTTGGGGTCCTGGCTGTATTATGCAACCTCTCTGACTCTTGGCCTTCTCCTCCTCAAGACTCGTTTCCTGACACTTCCCTTTGGAGATTTTAATCAGAACTAAATGAGTTTGTCAGGCACACGTGCAACTGTTACTAGCAAGGTGCCAGTCTGTGGTCCAGAGACACCCAGGTGACTCAGCACTTTGTCTGGCCACTTCTGGGCCATCTTCCCTCGGAGCCCTGGTCCTGATGGGCTGTGAGGAGATGATCTTAGGAAGCCAGGAGACAGGGAGGTCCTCAGAGAGCAAGCTGGACCCAGTTGCCAACTAGGAAGCAGATGCCTGCACTGCTGCCACCTAGCGGGAGAAGCCAGAGTGCTTCAAGGGAGGACCTTCCAGCAGCCTGAGGAATCCTTCCGGTGGCATCTTAACAGCCTGGCAGCCAGGTGGCTGGAGGGGGGGGGGTAGGGGAGGGGGTGCTCTGACCTGGTTTCTTCTACAGACCCTTCCCAGCCTTACAAGCTCCACTGCCCTCTTCGAATGGGGTAGGTGCATCCCGATTAAGTTTACGATGTTATTGAAATGCATTCTCAATGATTAATGAATCAAAGTTGGGATGAAGCTGGATGAAGAGCTTGTGCTTAGCCAGGGCGAGACCACAGGTTCATTCCCCAGCACATGCACAGAAGCAGATGAATGAAACCAGCGTGCGATTTAACAATGTATGTTCTTGTTGACACATCAAATAAGCAACTAGCGAATGCCAATAAAACTGACAGCCAGACACACCCGGAGATACTTACGTCCTCAGTTGCCTACAAAATGCCTGTGGCTTCCGTCTGATGTCACTCAGCCTTCAGTCAGCCACCTACAGTCGTGACTCAAGGAAATACTCAACGTCAATGAGAGTTAACTAAGCCAAGATCACATTTGCTTGCCCATGTTTCAAGACCTAATGGTTGCTATCCTGACAGGGAGGGGCTGGATAAAGCAACGGCTAGAAGCATTTTCTGCAAGCAAGGATGGGTCCATTAAATGGCAGAATTCTCCAGAAAAAGGTGGACAGACCACAGTAATGCAAATGGGACCTCTCCATTTAGGCAGGGGAGGAGACCCTCATCCCCATCAGGACTTGATGTACCTTTTTAGAACCTGGAACCTGGGCACGTGGGCATGCATCTTCAGTTTTCCCTGGGATGACTCACATCCAAACCTCCCCAAGGAAGCCCTTATGTATTATTCTTTGTTTTTCTTCATCTCTCGATTGCTTTACAGTTGCAAAAGCAATAAAACTCCCATCTCACCATGTGTGTGGCCTGTTCCTTGGAGTTCAAGGCTCTCATGTAACTAGCTGGTTTATTTTTCTCTCCTTGAGAGCTGGCTGGGAGGGCGGACATGTGTCACTCCACATAATACACATGTGTGCACTCACAAGTGCATGAACGCATGCGAACACATGTGTGCTGGTACACAGGTGCACACACAGACACATGTGCTCATATGTGCACACACATGAGCACATGCATATGTGGATGAACAAACGCACACGCGCATGCATCCATACACACGCCCACGCCTGCCAGCCTCGGTGTGCAGACAGGACCCCTGTTGGTGTCTCTGTGCAAAGTGCAGGTCCTCCTGTGGCTTCTGGCAGCTTCCCTTCTGCCTGGCAGACATCCCCTCTTGGAACTGCCAACCATCCTCACCTCTCCCTTTCCTGGTTTCTCAACAAAGGAGCCGCGGCCCTGCAGGAGGTCCTCCTTGAAGCTCTCTGAGGCCATTTACCTAATGGCCTTCCCAGACTATTTTTAAAACTCATGCAAAGCCAAATTGAGCTGCCATTGTTCATTTTTCTCCCAAGGAGGTAAATGTGTCTTAAGCATGACATTTGATTAAGTAGCTAAGTTTGGGGTTTTAAATGGAAGGAAAAATGCTGATTAAAATCATTATAAGTTTCCTCAAAGTGTTCACACAGGTGTCTTCCCCACCTCCTCTGCCTTGCTACTTCCCCCAGAAGTCACCTTGCCTTCTCAGACAGGTTCTGTGCTGGGAGCTCTGGAATCCTTCCTGTCATCCCAGCTGTCTCCAAGTGAAGATGACAGACACATGCACCAGCAAAATGGCTCACAGGACAGGCAGCTTGTAGCTCAGGGCCAGCAAAGGAAATGGCTCGCCTGCCCCGTCTGACACAGTGTGCTGCATGCAGAGATGGGGACAGGGGCTCCCTCGACTTGAGTTGAGCCATGGAGCCCCCCAATACTTTGGGTCCTGCTGCAGGAGGAAAGAGGGCCGCCCAGTCTGTCCCAGCAGGAATATGCCCCTCCTTGTAAAGCTTTCGGGCAGCTCCGGGCGACAGCTTTGTCTACTTCTGTTTAGATGGGAAAGAATGACAGACAAGGGGACCCACCAGCCTTGCAAAGGGGCACAACTGAAAAGTGTTTCCTGGCACTACCAGGTTGGGAGGGGTAGGAGTCTGAAGCTGGAGAGGAGAGAAAGTGAACCTTTCCTAGGAACCCCATCCAGAGAGCTGAGGAAGCCCGTTGGGGGAAAGTGCTCCTCAATCTATGGTTTCTGCGCAGTATTGCAGTTTTGTCTGCTCTACCAAACTTCAGGTGCCTCGTGGTATAAAGCAGGTGCCACTTCAGGTGGTATAAAGCAATGTGGGGTGGAGGCAGGTGTCTCTACTGCAGGCCAGCCAGGAGGGAGGCAGCCACAGTGGGGAGAGCCACCAAAAAGTATCAGGACACAGAGACCACCTAGGGTAGAAACTAGAGGGAAAGCCTCTCTCTCCCCGATTTCCCAGAATGCTTTGAGCCTTAGGGAAGATCTCGGAAGGGAGGCGGACCTTCACCAGGTTCTCAGGATAGGCGTTAACTAAGCCATGAAGATGACAAGGGACGGGCGTCTTGAGGTATGAGGGACAAGACACTCTCGACTACACTTCAACAGAGCAGAAAGGACGTGACAGGAGAGATCCTACTGGGCCCAGTGTCTCAACCTCGGCGTTCACACTATCTGGGGAGGGCAGCATGTATCAAGGGATCTATGGAACCTGAGGTGTGGAGACAAGACCATCAGGTAAGGCTCCCCGGGAACAGACACAGTCCAGGCAGAGAAGCTCCTCAAGTGCCAGGGCGTGGGGTGATGAGCAGATCTGACTGCACCCTGTGAGGCTCTAGGACTCCTGGCTCCAGGCAGAGGCAATGGAGTGGGACCCCAGCTTTGAGTTTCACTACCCATGTCTCTCTTGAGTTTGTTTATAAACTCCACCAGCCAGCTCAGACCAGATATCCCTATATAGAACCTCAGAGTTCAATACTGAACTCGGCCCGATCTGAACTCCTGCTGCGGTCGTGGGTGTCAATATCCAGCACACTCCTGCTCCACGCCATAGCCATCAAAGACCAGACTGGGAGCTGCTCTTCACTGAGCATCTCCAGCCACAGGAAAAGGGTGAGGGGTATCCAGTCCTTCTACACTCTCCACTGCCAACACTTCAGGAAGAGACTTGCATCTGCTAAGCCCCTGAACTCGACAGACTGTGAGAAGGAAGACGGCTGTTTCTTGTATGTGCGCTCAGTTTCTTCCTCTCCAGCTATGGCCACAGAGTCTTGAATCTCCACACCAGGACCATTCAGATCGATCTTAGCACCTGCCCCAGCTGCAAGTCCCTGGCGGTGCCACAGGCACACAGAATCAGCTGTTCATCTGTGGGATGATTGGTTCATATCTGACTCCACAATGACCAGAAGATGAATCTTCAGGAAAGAGAACATTGTGACCATTCATTAGAAATCAACGTCTTCACTGTCACCACCATCATTTTAAGTCCGTCTTTGCCATCCCCCCCCCCACCACCATCATTGTCATTTCCATCATCACCACCACTGGCACCATAACCTTTGATACCATTGTCACCATTATCATTTTCATCATCCTCACTGCCATCGGTATTATTGTTACATCATCGTAACTATCATTACCGTCTTCAGTATCTCCACACTCCCCAGAATTGATGTCATCATCCCCATCATCACCAGCATTTTCATCAGCATCATAACCGTCATCTTCATTACTGACACCATGAACAGCAGCAGCATCTCTGCCATAATCATCATCGTATCCCTCACCACCACCATTATCATCATCATCATCATCAATTTTTGCTATTTGGTTGGTGCTCAGGCCATGCCAAGAGCTGCTCTCACTCAGCACATCCAAGAGCGGCTAACCCTTCTGCGGCCCCTTTCTTGACCAGTAATTGCCGGAGTCTGTCTTCCCACGCAGAGCTTCAAGTGGCATCTGGGCTGTTCTCTGCCAATCTAGAAAGTAATTCAGCAGAAAAGCCACTTCCGTGAGCACCGCCTTTTCAGAGTCTCTGTTCTCTGATGCGGAGCAGTTTCCGGAACATGTCTGAAGGGAGGGCAATCTGTCACTTACAAGCAGCCCTATGAAGGACAAACACCCAGGAAGTTTACCCCAGTGGGCCTAAAGTTCACTTTGGTCTGTCAGCACAACTCTCCTGAGAGGCCTTATACACTTACAATCCCAACTTCATAGAAGTCCAAGGGATGGCCAGTGTAATTGCCCAAACATGAATCATCAGATCCACCATGAAGACCAAGGCCACCGAGTCAGATGGTCACCCACATGCTCCCAGAGAGAAAGCTCCAGGCATCTGGCCAAGGAACTGTCATAATCAGAAGCAGTGTTGTGCAGCATGGGGCTAAGCTGAGCATGGCTGGATGACTACGTGTGCATGCCTGAAAGGCATATGTGGTCTGGGTCTCCTTCTGGAATCAGTATAAATGCACAGCTCCTGTCCAGTGGTGAGGTCTGAAACTACCATGTGGAGGACAGTGGGGGAGGCCGACCTGCTCCGCTGCCCTCTCTGACTGTGCCATAGGGCAGACCCAGGCGAGCAGCACATGTCACCCAGCCATTGCCGGACTGTTCTGCTGTTTCCTTACCTGCAGCAACCTGGGCTCCTACCTCACTCATGGTGCTGGGCTCTACTATGGGAGCCCTGTGTTTGTTCCTCTGTGGCACATGGTTGTGGGTCTTGAACAATCGTAGGAGAAGCTGTCAGAGCTGACCTTTCAGGCACAAGTACATCCTCCTCTTCGTCCTTCATAGCAAAACGATGGTGACGGTGGATGGGTGGAGACAGGTAAGTGCCATGGTGACGGTGGACGGGAGGAGACAGGTAAGTGCCATGGTGACGGTGGACGGGTGGAGACAGGTAAATGCGATGGTGACGGTGGATGGGTGGAGACAGGTAAGTGCGCCCAGCAGGAAGTTTCTATTTTCAAGTCTTCCCTATGCCTCGTCTGCCTTGTATGAAATTCCGGCTGGTGCAATGTAAGTAGAAGCTACATGACATAGTCTCTGGTAGAACTCGTAGGTCCTGCCTGCAACGCAAGTGGAATCCAGGAGACAGCCCAACCACATTGTCACCCTGAGCTGTGGAGTTTGCATGATGGTCATCTGGGAGCCAAGGCATCAAGAATCCCTATAGAACCGTGGGAAATAAGTGTTTCCTGAGTTCCAGGTAGAGTTGATTCTGTGTTCTGTGGCTTTCTGCCTAATACAGTGCAAACCTGCTAAGGCTGCCCAGTGCCTCCCTGCAAATGATGAGGAGCAAAGGCCTTCATGCCTCAGGGTTTCAAACCCTCCTGGTAAGAAAGTCACATGCTCTCTATACTCATTTATTCATTGTAACTGGTGTGTGAGTGTGTGTATATGTGTGTGTCCATGTGTGCGTGCATGCGTGTGCATGTGTACATGTGTGTATATGTGTGTGTCCATGTGTGCGTGCATGCGTGTGCATGTGCATGTGTACATGTGTGTATGAGTGTGTGTATCCATGTGTGTGTGTCCATGTGTGCGTGCATGCGTATGCATGTGCATGTGTACATGTGTGTATGAGTGTGTGTATCCATGTGTGTGTGCATGCGTGTGCGTGTGTGTGGTATTTTACCTGCACATATGTCTATGTACCATTTGTGTGCAATGGGAGATTGCTCATTTGTTCCTGGCTGCCTGGAACTGAAATAATTACACAAAACTGTAATAATTAAAACACTGCTTGGCCAATCACTTAAGCGTATTGCTAACTAGCTCTTATATTCTAAACTAACCCATCTCCATTAATCTGTGCATCACCACAAGGTCATGGTCTACTTACAAAGTTCCAGCGGGGCTCCAGCAGGGGCATCTGTCTCCTGCAGAGGCTACATGGCTTCTCCTTGACTCCACCTACTCTCTATTTTTTTCAGAACTCCTGCCTTGCCCTATTTACACTGCAATAGGCCCAAAGCAGATTCTTTATTAAGCAGTGGTATTCACAGTACACAGGGGGGAATCCCACATCATTTGTGTGCCTGATAAGAAAGGAGGCCAGAAGAAGTCATCAGTTACATACAATTACATACATCAGTTACATACAGAAGCTTGTGAGCTGCCGTGTGGTGCTGGTAACCCAGGCACTCTGGAAAAGCAGCCAGTGCTCTTAGCCACTGGCCGTCTCTGAACATAATAAATATAGGGAAAGGGAACAGTGTGGTATTGGAAGCATAAAGGGGATGATCTCACTGAGCTCTCTCTCTCTCTCTCTCTCTCTCTCTCACACACACACACACACACACACACACACGCACATCACATGACAATTGAGCCCGGGCCTTGCACATGCTTAGTGGGGATACTCTACCACTGTCTTATTATATTTTGAAACAGTCTCAGTAAGTTGTCCAGCCTGGCTTTGAACTTGTAATCCTCCTGTCTGAACCTCCTGAGTGATTGTGACAACAGGCATGTGCCACCAGGCCTGGCCCAAGATGAATTTTCCCATGTTATCCACTTCCTGTATGAGCCAATTCCTGTGTGATCTAGGCCATTTTCCCAGACCTCCCTGTTACATTTCTGGCTTTGATACATATAACAGGGGTAAAGAGCTCCCCAAATTCCTTGTTCCTTTGTTCCCAAATTTCTGGAAATTTCATCAGGCAAGGAGATTAAGCGCCAGGTCTCTAGGAAGCGTGACATAGCTCCAGGTGGATGCTCAAAGCTGTGGAGGCTGCTTTGTTACAGGGCTGGCAGGCCTGTGGAGAAGACCACAGGGAGCTGGGAACCCGGAGCAGGTGTTTCTGAGCTGAATCGGGCCGTGGTTTCCCGGATGAACGTGCAGCGTCTCTATTCCAAGCTATATAAAGCTGCAGGAACAATCAGGCCATGCTCCGAGGAGGAGGGACATCGGGAGGGCATTTCCCCTGCCATGCCCCTCTGCCAGGCAGCAGAGGTGGGAGGGGGGATCCACGGGATGCTGGTACCAAGCAGAAGGGCAGCTCACAAAAGCAAAAAAAAAAAAAAAAAGCCTCTTGTGCTGTCCTCTTATTGTTGTTGCTTAGAATAAAACAAGCAACTCCGGGGCTTATCCAGAAAATCCCCAGGTGTGATCTCCAGCCAGCTGCCTGGCCCTGCTGAGCGCCAGCCTCAGCGTTCTGAGGACAGGACAGAAGGGGACTGAAGTGTCCTCTTCCATCCGCGCCAAGCATCCAGGAGCCCTTCAGGACCCCAGCCGCCCTAGCTCCTAAAATGGTGTGGAGCTAGTGTGCCCTGAGCGTGACCTCCTATGCCTTTTTCCTCTAATGACTTGAGACTCCAACGACGGTTCAAACTGATGTCATCCCACTTCATTTAAGGGGTAATATTAAAAAGTCACACACTTATATCCACCTTTTCCAAATATTTTCAGCCCATAGATATCTTGAATACAAACATGTGGAATTCTCAGACACGGAGGGCCGAGTGTAGGTGCCCTGTGGGCCTCTCTTGTCATATGGGACACTCTTAGGTGACCGCCATCATTAGCACAGGTCTGTGGCAGAGGAGCAGGTCTGTGGATGCCAACTGCTCCACTAATGTGTGACTCTTGCCACGAGGTTCTCTGGTGGCTGGCCCAATGAGCAGGTGGACTTTAGCAGTACTACTCAAGACTCCACCACCCCCCTAACTATCCCCTGGGATCCCCAGGGTCATTTCCTGCTTTCTTCTATGCCATCCAGCCCCGCACCACATGCTAGGCTCTCCCGTGACCTCACACAGTACAACCACTAGCTCCTCTCACCCACTGGTGAGAGTGTCTGGATCACTGGGGAGCTCTGGGGCCTCAATGCCAGCTGCAGATAAGCAGGACAACACCACAGGAAGGTAGGCGTCCCTCTGCCATGTCCCCAGGAGCAGCAACTCACCCCACAAGAATTTCTGGAAGACCAGGTTTGTATACAGCACCCATCCTGAGCTGCCCAGGAGGATCAGGAGAGCCTGTGCCTCCAAGAAATGGGCAGAGGAGACTAGAAAATTGTACCGGTGTCTTTTGTTAGCCTGATTCAAAAGAAGAGACTGTATCTCGGGAGGAGAGAACATTACTGATTCCCACAGTTCTCATAGTCATGTGGCCAGGTCAAACTGAGGCCCTACTGCTGGCCAAACCTGCAGACCTGAAGAAGTCCTGGGCAAGAAGCAAAGATACCGTACAATCACTGTTTGCCGCACCCCAGTCCTTGCCTGGTGTTGTCTGCTTCTAGAGAGATGGGGCTCCACCGTGAGTGTGCAGCCAGTGCACACTAGTTAGCTCTCCCTAACTCTGGGACGAAGCTGTTGCTTAGGAGTGGTCCTGATGATGATGGGGCCGTTGCTCCCATGGGGCTGGTCACCCAGAATCGGCCCTTTCATCTGGGCCAGCCATGCTATAATGGAGCAGGAACTCACCTGAGGCCTAAGAAGCAGCCTTTGAAAGTGAGCTCTCCAATTCCTCCTGCCAGCATGACTGAGAGGAAGAGACTGACTTCAAGATAGGCTGTCTGTCAAGGGAGAGAGACACAGTGGTCAAAGCCAGGTCCCCATGCCCTTGCCACTACAGGGAGCAAGGCCTTAGGTGGCCGTGGCATGTTTCCCTCTCATGTCCACCTCAGGGATAATGGAGTCCGTTGCAGGCCCCAGGACGCTGGAGCTCGGTTGTAACCAACCTACACGGCAGAGGCCCAGGTCCTGTCACATTCCTGGAAATTCAGACTGTGTGTCCCTAGAAAAGCCACTTAACCCTTCGGGGCTTTAATTGACCCCTCCATAAAACGGGGTCAACAATAGTTTCTAGCCCTCTAGGGTCTCATTGCATGAATTCTTGGAGGTCCATCCTGGACCATGTTTGGTGCATATGAGCGCTTGGTAATTGTGAAGACTGGAACAAGGGCGTGCTGAGGTCACACCCTGACAGAAAACTGGCCACGCATGATGCAGCCCCCAAAGGTCTCGGGGCCAGGTCCTCCCATCGCCTCTGTGCTTGCCGCTGGCCCCGCACTGTCACTGGGCTTGGCCGCCATCTGGCCCTCGTCTTCAATTGGCTCATGCTCCCATGAGCCAGGGACTTCAGAAAGTCCACTTTCTTATTCTCTTGTCCCTTGACCAGCTTGACTGGGTCTTTGGGACTCAGGCCAGTGTCACCTCCCCTGGAAAACCAGAAACATCCTGCTTGAGTTCTCTGTGTCCTTGCCACTACCTCGTCTGTGGCAGTGTCCTCTGTCCCATCCCCCTCCTTTCTGCTGTGTCTCTCACAGAGCACTCCTCCTGCTCCAGTGCGGGACTTCGATTTCATCTGGCTGCCCTGCTGATGCCCAAGTTCCTCCAGATGCCCTTCTCTGCAGAGCCCTAGGTCCAAGAGGCAGCTGTCTGTGGACACAGCAATGGCCATGTCCCTTGGAGGCACTCCCTAGCGTGGGCATTTTGAGGAAAAGCAGAGATAGTTGGTGGGGCCACAACCTGGCTCCCACAGGAGCTACAAAACATCCACCCAGCACAGAGAAGAATGGACACAGCCAAGGCCTCTGTCCTGCAGATAAAACAGGGTGCTTGCTGTGAGTGGACAGCTCCCTTCAGTGTTGTGGAACATGATGAGTACAAGTTTATTTTGCACATGAACTTCAAGAGACCTCAGGAGATTTGGGATAGCCAGACCTGGAGCATGTTGGGTCAGGACTCAGTGGTGCGGGCCACTGAGATCAAAAGGCAAAGGGGTCTTGTTCTTCAAGCTACAGGGCTCCTAACTGGAATGGTAATTGGTGTATTAAATAAAAACCATTAAACATCAGCTTGGGTTGGGGGAGCTCTGCCTAGTTATACAGAAACAAACAAAGTAACAGGAAGAAATGTGTATATTCTAGAAAATTCACAGTCCGAGATTGGCAGGCCCTCTAGCGACTGCCCAACTCTGCAGTCTATTTACGGGTTCGAGAGTCCTAGGTTGAGACGTCAAGTCCCAGAGAGATGGGTGCAGGCTTGTGGTCACAGAGCATCTAAGTCTGACCACTGAGTGGCCATAACCCAGTCCTACAAATCTGCATCTGGATCATTTCCCAGCGAACAAACCCAAAGCACCCATTAAGCAGGAAAATGGCCATCAGCACGCCAAGCGCCGGACAATCAGACCAAGGACTCAGGAAATCATATCTAGTTCTGGCAAGCACTTGGGTTGTTTGGAGTCTGCAAACAAGAGCTGGTCAACCTCCTGGGACTTAATTTTCTGCTGTCTTGAACACGAGGGTCCACATCCATGCAGCGGGTCTGGAAGGGTAAGACATGGCCCTTGGCTGCAGATAGTATCCCCACATGGCTCTGCCGCTCTTGAGGTCAGACTGGCAGTGACAGATCTTGGGTCATTGCATTATACAAAGGGGAGACTGTGCCACCTGGGGCTCTGCATTTCCACGAAGACTGATTAAAAAGCAAAGCGCAATAGCTTAGGAGATCTGACTCATGCCGAGTAGAGTGAAGCCACTTTCCAGGAATGGGGAGAGAGGGGTGACAGAGATGAAGGTCTCAGGGTAGGACTGGTCTTGGGACTCAGCTGTGGAGAAGTACAACAGCTACCTGGCTTGGGAAAGGCCTCGTCTACTAATGACCTTGATCATCCTTGCTTAGGGTCACAGAAGGGTGATGAGCAAGAAACAGCATCGCTCCCCCCCATACTGAGATGAACTGAGGTCATTGTGCGGCTACCCATTGAATCGAAGAGTATGGGAATCCATGTCTGCTTGCCCTCTCTCCTGTGAGGCAAACCGGAGGTGAGCTGAGCACCCCAAATCCCAGACGATGGCTCTCATTAAATCCATTGGTCTTTATATTGCTCTCTGTGGGTCCCATTTCAGGCTAGAATGTGGTTAGGATGGGAGAAGAGCTGGAGTTAAGCCCAGCATAGCAGGGACAGAGCCAGGAGAAGCAGTTCAACGGTGACAGGCTGATGTCCCCACACCCACTTGTAGCAGGATGTCCCACACGAGACAGCATCCACTTGACCAAGCTCCAATCAGCTCTAGAACCCTGTCCCCAGTCAGGGTCATCTATGTGCTTCTTCATTGGCTTGGGTGAGAAAATCAAATTATCTTTGGCCCCTCCCCACCCCCCACACTACCCCATGGGTGGAAAATGGGATGGTGGGTGAGGTGGGCTGATCTGGTACAATGGGAGTTGAAAGGACACCTCCAGCAGGATGTCAGGAGCCAGGAGGACGGGCGGCTGGTGCAAAGCTCCAGATGACAATCAGAGTGTCCATCTCTATCCATTGCACCGCGTCATGGACTTTTCCGTCCTGTCTCCTGACAGCAGTCAGGTCACAGAAGCCCAAGAGCCGCATCACACACTACACAGATCCGCCTCTGGTTCTACCACATTTACCCAGCTGGGCTGAAAGTCTTAGGCGTCTCATCTAGTCTGAGGGGTGAATGGCTTGAGCAAATGAGTCATGAATTAGAGGTTTGGTCCCAGCTGATGACGCGATTGAGAGACGCTATTGGAACCTTTAAGCTGTTTGTCTTAATACAAAAAAAAAAAAAAAAAAAAAAAAGGTCCTGGGTTATTAGTGGGATTGGGGGCCCAGAACATTAGGTGAACAGCTGTGTTCTGCCATGCATCCTCACTGGACTGTGCTTTCTCAGCAAGGCCCAAGATGGTGGACTACGACGATGATTGGAACCTGCCAATCTGGGAGCCAACATGCTCGCTCGCTCGCTTGCTCTCATACTTTACCCAGGTATTTGCCATGACGTGGAACAGCTGCCCAAACACTGGCAATGGAGAACCCTAGGCTTTACTCAGGGGGAATCTGACCCTCACCCCAGCACCTGTGGGGAGAGCTTTGTCATCCCAATTGAGAGCAGGGGCACCATATGTGGACTTAAGATAGTTTGGCTGCACCAGAGAGACTGAGAGTATAGACCACCAACAGACTAAGATCAGCCTTTGGTGTTGAGTTTATCTATACATACATTCATAAACACACACACGCATGCACACATACATACATACACACATACATACATACATACACTCATTCATCTACCCACCCACCTATCAGCTATTCACTTATCAGCCCAATCCTCCACCAACATATCTTGCCACCCATTCATCCATCCCCCCTCCATCCAACCCATATGTCCATCCATCTACCCATTCATCCACCTACCCACCATCCATCCATCTGCCCATTGCCTATTCGCTTACCAATCCTTCCATCCATCCATCCACCCTCCCACCTATCATCCATCCATTTATCTAGCCACCAGCCACCTAGCCTATGTCGCACACCTGGCATAGATCCTGAATTTAGCTGACCTCGGAGACCTGGATGGTTGGCGTCTAGGAATAGTTTGTACAAAGCTGAAGCACAGGGCACCCTGACCCTCAGAGAGTGAGCGGAGAAGCTGAGGTCAGAGTCCGCCAATCTTTGCAGGGTCTTTCCCTCTTCCCGCCCTTCCTCAGCACCCTTTCCTGTGATCGCCTGTAGCTTTGGATGCCAGCACCTGCTAGGAGTCTTCTAGTGAATGATCAAACCCGAGGGTGTCTGAGATCTCTGGACTTGCGTTTGGATTCAGAGCTGCAAGCAGTCCTGTGTGGAGCCCTGAGTCCTATAACCTTTGCAGTCAGCTGAGAGGCCCCGGATGTGGAAGATGTCGTCCTGCTAGATGGAAACCCCTTAACACCAGGCCCATCAGTAAGTCCAGCCCCAGCTCAACTGTCTTCAACGTTCTGCTGTGTTTACAGCACTCTACCGTAGACCCTTGAGGCTTTGAGTTCTTTCAAACAAAAGAAATTTAGGAAATCAGTTGTGGTGACTGGCGGTGGTTACAGCCGT
The DNA here is from genome assembly GCF_014885135.2 of Alexandromys fortis. Taxonomy (NCBI): domain Eukaryota; kingdom Metazoa; phylum Chordata; class Mammalia; order Rodentia; family Cricetidae; genus Alexandromys; species Alexandromys fortis. Next base: position 1,758,732 of record NW_026067961.1, on the reverse strand, counting down.
ATGTGCAGCCCGAAGAGTAAAAATGCAAATGTGTCCTGTGTGGAAAGCTGGGCAGGAGGCACCTGTGTGGAGATCAAAGGGGCACAGGAGAACCTTTCCTGTCGAGACAGAGGAGGAGGCCTCGGCTCCCGCTCCAGCTGGGTGACAGATGTTACATAACAGGCTGAGGAGGGCCCACTTCTCATTGCTCTTCCTAGTGCCTTTCTCTTCCCCTTCCTTCTTCCTCCTGCCCCTCCTTCTCTAGCCTGGAGTAAGAACATGTGAGGTCTGAATATCCTCACCAGCTCAAAACCCAACCTGGAAGACACACCCGGCCTGGAGGAACCACCCCAAGGAGATAGCCCTGACTCCATTGTTTTCACCTGGGTTACACAGGCACGTGGAATTTCAGGGCTAGCCCACGTCCTTCATCCCCACTCATGAACAAGCACCGTGGAGTTTCAGGGCTGGCCCACGTCCTTCATCCCCACTCATGAACAAGCACCGTGGAGTTTCAGGGCTGGCCCACGTCCTTCATCCCCACTCATGAACAAGCACCGTGGAGTTTCAGGGCTGGCCCACATCCTTCCTCCCCACTCATCCCCACTGCAACTTCGAACCTTTGGTTTGGTCCAAGTAAAGCCTCAAGCCTCCTCCTCCAAAGGACATTAAAAGTCACCAGGTCCCACATGAGGCTGCAACTGCCTCCCTGTGTCATGCTGAGTCACCCTGTGTCACCCTGACACACTTTCAGAACACACAAGCATTAAGTGTCAACTAAGAAAGGGCCTCAAGGCCTGTGTCATTCAAAACAGTTTCTCAGTTGAGACATTCCAACAATAAAGCCGTTAGTTCGCCAAGTGTGCAAGGGTTTCTGGGTATGAAGTCATCAGCAGCTGATGACAATGTTTCCTAAGACAGCTGAGATCCCATCCCTACCAAGCTTTGGTCCAACATGGTCGACTCCCTGCTCAGAGAATGAGATCCTGGGGGAGGGAGCTGTTCCAGAGCTGCTGCCGTGGGAGTCGGGCTAGGACTCCTCTGCTACCCTTGAACCCGTTTGTGAACCAACTGTCTTAATTTGAGTGACAGCAAATAATTCAGTGAACCCAATGACCAGAACAGCAACAAGGAAGAGCAGCTTTTAAAGCTCACAGAAAAACAAAAAAAAACAAAACAAAACAAAAAAAAAACCACCCACAACCAAAGACAGCCGGTCTGTCTTGATCCAAGCCAAGCCAAGAAGGTATGAGACGTGTTGAACAATGAAAGAGAACACATGTAAAACTTAATTGTGGAATAATACAACCTCACTTCATAGGAAGCACTCTGAAATGAAACCCTTCTTTTAATTATTCCGGGACCAGAAGGGAACAACATTAAAAGATTACAAGTCTGCTGAGTCTATCTACACTCTGAGAGACATCAAGAGAACATGGAGACGCAACTCCACACAGACAGCTTACTCAGGGAGCTACCTCCTGCGAAGGCGTTTGCAAGGCTGTGCATTCTTGAAAAGTCTGAGTGGAAGCAAGAAGTCAGCGTCAGCCACAGCTGAAGTAACTACATACTTTTTAGTATGAGAAAAAAAAAATCCAGCAGTGAGCAGAATTTACTTTGAGCTTACCAGGTACCTGAGCACCCGTGGAGAGAAAATTGTCTCAATTAAAAATGTCACGGTCTAACAGAGAGGAGTCCCTGGAAGGTGTTGGCCATTTCAAATTTATTAACCAAAAAAAGAGAAGAAATGCAACTTTTCAGAAGAGCACATCAATTTTATGAAGAAATAAATAATGTTAAGAGTCTGTTGAGGGGAAAAATCCCTCCAGAAAAATTCCAATGAATTCTTCAATGTATTAAAACTAAAAGCCAGTCAAAATAAACAAATGATAGACAAATAAATAGGGGCTGGAGAGATGGCTCAGTGCCTGCCACTCTTGCAGTTGATCCAAGTTCAGTTCCCAGCACCCAGTGGTGGCTTAGAAGCATCTACAACACTAGTTCCTGGGGATACAGCGCCCTCTTGAGGTCTTTTAGGGTACTACACACAGGTGGTGTACATACATATACATACATGCATGCAAACAAACCCTCATGCACAAAAAATAAATATTTCTAGATGTTTAAATTATTATATAGTTACATATTTCTGTCTATTAAGTATTTGGCATTTAATACAGTCTAATGGTTTATATTTTGTTTGTATTAATATATGAAAAGTATATTATATGCTTATTTTATGTGCTCCTTTGTTTTTTTAAGACTCTCCTCAACTTGCATGACAGATTGGAAAGTTATTTATGCGTTATTAACTTTGCCCACACAGTGTTTCAGACAATAGCTCTTCTGGGTGGAAACCTGCCTTTTGTACCTGTGATTGTTTGGGAACTCAGTCAAAAAGCTATTCATTAAGTTCTGACTCGTGGAACTCTCAAGTGAAATGGGAGAGAATCGGGAACTCAAGGTGGTTCCAGACGGAAGGGAGTGCGAGTTCTCACTCTGTCACAGACCTTGGCCTCTTGGGGGCCCTGAATCTGGGGCCATGATGAGCCCGCACACCTGGGCTCCACCGTGCAAATACCACGGGGATTATTTTTACCTGCAGACTGGTTGAATGTGCCTGATCCTGTATTTATAAAGGCCCAAGGAGCTCAGCTCACAGCAACGGCCCTGAGTGACAAGGAAAAGTGGTTAGAAATTGTTCCCTGTAAAAATAATGAGCCCCACTAAAACGAGCCAATCAAAGCAGCTGCTAATGGCTTCCTGTGGAGACAGGTGTGCCGTGTGACTCCCTCCCGCAGAGCAAGGCACCCAGCCCGCTCCTGGCTTGTTTCCGAGATGAGATTCGGTGACCTGGACCCGGGGACCACTCTGCTTGAGTTCATGCTCAGCCCCTCTTCCACTGTCCTGTCCTCTTGGCACCATGTTGGGGGACCCTGGCTATGCTAGGGCAGAGCAGGGCAGGAGCTGTCATCACCTTCGGAACAAGCTAAGCTGTGCCTTTGGTAGCCAACCCTCTAACTACACCTTGTCACCACATCCTAGCACCAGGTAATGCAGGCTGTGCCTATCTGGTCCCCATCCCTCAGAAAGCTCCCCACCCTGTCCATCGCTCGGCCAGGAGCATCCGAATCTCCTCATCGGGCTCTGCTGCCCACTCCTCCCAGACTTGTCTCAAACAGTGTCCCTTTGGGCAGGCAGCCAATCTGCAAATCTGCCCACAGAGCCACGTGGGCTAAGACCGCACGCATTCTGTGATTAGGGTCTGTTGGAATGGGGACCCTTGGGGCCCCAGGGACACACTTTCACTTCTGGAGCACATGAAGTATGTGCACTCGTGGAGAACAGGTTCCCAGGGCTGGGTTCCCAGACGTCCCCTTCATGCAGGATGTATGTATGTATGTGTATGTATGCACCATGTACTCCACGGTGTGTTCATCGCCTGCTATGTACAATGACCTCCTCTTCCCGGGTGTGCTGCGTGTCCTCACTGTAACCAAGTCCCTGCCCATATCAACCTGAAGCAGCAAAGGGTTTCCCTTGGCTCACGGTCTCAGAGGATTTCGGTCTCTGGTCACTGCTTTGGCTGTTTCCTGGCCACAGTGAGGGACGAGCATCATGAAGGGAGCACGAGGCAGGGCAGAGCTGCTCACTACATGAGGACAGGAAGTGAGGAGAGAACGGGGAGGGTCTGAGGATAACGCCTGCTGTTTCAGGCCTGGCCTTCAGGGAAGACGCACCCCTGATAATGCAGTCAGCTGCCATCCAAGTCTTCAGCCTAGGAGACCTTGGGGTGTGCTGTAGGTCCAACACCCACCTGTGGTTTCCAGGGACCCACTTTGTCCTCACGGTATAGCCTTTGCCTGGTCCTGGATGTTGTTACTGTCTTTTTCTCTGTTTAGGGCTCACCTAGTTTTGCCTACCCTCATCTCTTCTCTCCCCACTGCCGTGTGTGTGTGTGTGTGTGTGTGTGTGTGTGTGTGTGTGTGTGTGTGTCTTCTCCATGGCTCCCAGTATTTGGACAATAGAAGCCACATAGGATTACCTTCCCTTTCTCTGTCCTTCTGTCCTTACTGTTCCCACTCCAGGCCTGGGTCCTGTCAAGAGCCTGGTCATCTTTGGTTACAATTCTGAGACCAGCTCCTCAAGGTTGCCTTTCTCCCTCTTTATGGTGCCAGGGCAACCGACTGGTCCTATCCGGCGCCCCTGTGTGCACATGGAATCCAGGCCCCTGTTTTTGCTCCCTCTCTCTGACTGTGGCTCTCTCCTGGGGCCACCTGCCCAGGAGCTCACAGAGACAGGCCAGGGACCAGGTGTTCATCAGCTCCCTGCAATCAAGTGCCTGAGTCCCCCACTCTGCAGGCCGGGGTTGGGGTGACACAGGGAGAGTGATGACGACCTGGAAAGTCAAAATCAGGCTGCTCCCGTGGCAGCCTCATTAGCGAGTAGGTGCACCTGGCCTCATGTGCATGGGGCCTCGCCTAGGTTGTCTTGACGGCTCCGTGACCCACCCCTGCCCCTGCTTCACCTCCAGGAGCCATGGTGAAGACATTAAGAGTGGAAACACTAAACAGAGGCTGAGGTAACGGGGTCCAGCAGTCAAGTCCCTTTGAGGACTGGAGGGCACAGTGCTTTAAATCCTCCAATCCTGTTAGATCTGGGTTTCCTCCTCTACCTTGATGCCTTGCTGTCTCCACAAGGTTCCCTTTAGGATGAGCAAGCAAACCTGGGCTGAGCAACAGGGAGGGTCAGTCTGGTCGAACCGGTCTGCATTCCGGGTCCCAGCTGACTGTGGAATCCAAGGGTGCTCTGGTTTAAGTGAATCCTAAACTTTGCCCAATAAAGCCCGTTTCTCTGCTGCCGCCCAACGGTAAGCATGAGCCCAGTAGAGCCCTATCAACTCGGGCTCAAACAGGATGAGGCAAACTGGACCATTATCCATTTTATCAGTGACTTATTTTTAGCACAATTTAACAATTACATGTAAAGTGCGAACCATAAACCTGATTTACAGAGAAACTGATAATTTACTGCCTCTACTTGGGCACCTGACAATGTGTGAGCTTCCATTTAGCAAGCCCAATGCCCCCTCCCAACCCTACTTACCCCAGGGCCCAGTTAACCTTATCTTTCTATTTATCTGTGGAGAACACTTTATGACTCCGTTAAGGAGCTTAGCCACCCCAGCCTGGGGTCTCCCTGTGGCCCTGGGCTGGAGTGGGAGGCAGAATAAGGAGAGCCCCAGACTGTGAGATTCTCTCCTCAAAGGAGCTCAACCTGGTCCCCTGGCCTGGTGTCACCTCAGAAGGATGGGGTCAGCAGAGACGTGAATCCCGAGGGAACTATTTGGGAGCATCCTGCTCTCAGAAAAGCCTTTCAGGGACGGGCTTCTAGACACAGCTTTCTGAATGTTTCTGATGGTCTTTCTGTCAAGCACACCCAACTGGTAGCCAAGGAGAGCCCAGGGACACCAGCTGTGTGGACGGAAGATTTTGACCTTGGCTGTCAAGACAGCTGTCAGGGTATGCTGATCCTTCAAACAGATTAGCAGAAAGGAGCAAGGAGGGAAGGAGGGATTGAGGAAGGGAGGGGGGAGAGGAGATGGGAGGGACAGTGTCCTGCCAATGCTCAGGCCCCAGGACTTCAGGCCTCGGACTCAGACTGCCCATCTGCCAAGTCGTACTGTTAGTTCTCATGAAGCCCATTCTAGGGGACTGGGACACACTCTCACTAACTGCCTGCTCCAGCTAGGTGCTGTCAAGGAAGTCACCCCTTCCCCCTTCACCTTGTCCTTCCCTCTAACGGCTGATAAACTGGCAGATCTCCTATCTCTTATTTTATTTATCTTGAAAACAAAAGGAGGGCATTTGAGATCTAGCTCTTGAAAGACACAGTTGGGTCAGAAGTGACCTCGGAAGGCAGAGCTCAGGGTAGGCCCGGAGGACATTGCATTATCTCATTGCAGCTCCTCGGAATCACCTTGTGAATTATTTATCATGCTCGAGCACCTTTTGACTTGGGCTCTCGTTGAGCTGCGATGAGCCTCCTTTGCCTGGGTGGCAGGCGAAACCAGCTTTCCGCCCCTACCATTCTTCATCTCTGATGATGCCTTCCTCCATCTCTGCAGGGGAGCCGCATCCACCCCACACAGGAAAAGGAGACATAGTTCCTTTAGGAATCCTACCCTATCTCTTCCTGGTGGTTCTAGGAACCTGGAGCCACCATCAGCAGATGCCATGGCCCTGCCGACATGATGTAACCAACTGAAGATCAAAGGTTTGGTAGAAATCCAGAACCAGTTCTAGCCATTCCTTTGGGGCCCTTGGTTTGTGCCAGTCCCTTGCTCTGCCGTTTCTTGGGGTGGTTTGGGCACATCAGGCTTCTAGCTTTGCACAGCATAGGCTGGTGGACGGTTACTATTAATGACCATCCCGTCATTAGAAAGGATGAAGGGACGGCCTGCTTCCAGTGAAGCCCAGCTCGGAGGCGACCATGGTTGCCAGCCCATATGTGTGTCACCGAGAGCCTGGGATATGAGGTCATGGCAGATGGAACCGGTTAAGGCTTGACCTCATTGAGGAGAGTGGGGTGGAGTCCATTGTGACAAGAGAGGGGAGAACCACGTGCACATAGAAGAGAAGCTGAGCAGGGACTGAGCCACAGCAAGAAGGCTGGAACATCTGGAAGAGCTAAGGAGGCTGGAACATCTGGAAGAGCTAGGAAGGCTGGAACGTCTGAAAGAGCTAAGATGACGAGAACATCTGGAATCGCTAATATGGCTGGAACATCTGGAATGGCTAAGAAGGCTGGAACATCTGGAACAGCTAAGCCTGGAGCATTTTACTCTGGATTTCTCAGAGGAAACAGTGTCCTGCTGTTACTCCACGTGCCACCTAGATTCCAGGCCTGTGCTTTTCAGAGCCAAATAACAGCCAGGTTTGTTGTTTTAGACCGTGTGACTTGAGGTGCTTCGCCATGGTGTGGAAGAAGCTCACCCCATCTAGGTATAGAGTGGGGACATGACCACTCCAAGGTATGGCTGAGGGGAAGGTTTCTATGGTCGATGTGAGGGGGAGAACAGACAGAGGCATCTGGAAGAGTCCAGAGCAGAGAGAGGAAGCAGTAGTCTGAACTTGGCTGGTAGACTGAAGTGAGCCGTGAGTAAAGGGGTGGGGGAGTAAGAAAACAGAGGAAGAGAAAGAGGGGAAGACAAAAGAGATAAAAGAGAGGGGACCAAGAGAGTGCATGGCCAAATTAGCAGGGTGATAAAGGAATGAGACACTGGGGGAGGGAGGCCCCTGAGCTGGAGAAGTTTAGGGTAGGGGGCAGGGTGAGAAGAACTGAGAGGAACCACAAATTCCAGTGAGCCTGGAGGCCAGCAGACACTTTGGTATGCTAATAGGCACCACAGTTAGCCATTCCTCCTGAGTTTCTGTTGGACCTGACAGTCCATATCTGGGCTGCTAGTCTTGGCTTCTTGGGTCCCAGGAGCGGACTGCTGGGTGTGGTGTGCTGAGGTGGATTCCTCAATGCTTCCCCAGGCCCACACAGCCCAATGAACCAATCAAGAACCTTGCCCCTCTGAGTACCACCATGCTGTAGAAACAGAAACATACAAGTATCACATCCTCAACACTCTCAAGTACATGAAAGTCCTCTAGGAATCCACAGATGGTTGGACCCTTGCTGGACACTTGGTCATCAGGGTGAGAGGGTGCAGCACCCCCCCACACACACACCCGTCTGCGTTCTATGCGCTACAATACAGTTTGCGAGCTTCGGGCATTCGGGCAAGGGGCTGGAGGTTGAAATACACAAACAGAGACAGACAGACACACGGATGTCTAATCACTGGTAAAAAGCCCTTTCTTTAATAGCACCATGGAGGCTTAAATACCCAGCAGTCAAGTGGGCCAACAGGTGAGAACCCCATCCTCTGATCCTCAAGGCACAGCTTTTAGTAACTCCAATCAGAAGGCTCTAGCAGGGAAGAGCAGCTTAAGGCAGGACTCCAGTTGGTCCCAACAAGAGGGCAGCATTTTAAACACAACCTCTCACTGCCTTGCTCTACTAGGTCAATTATTTCTGGGAAGCATTGTCAGGCACTAACCAATCTCTGGTTGTGAGGTTCACTTCCTGTTGACCAGTAGAAAAGTCTTTATCTCTTGCCAGGAAATGCTCAGGATGCATCTCTGAGGGTGTGGTTGGGGACCGGGGTGAAGACTGGAAGGGGGGATGGGGACAGGATTGATGAGAGGTGAGGACCAGGCTGAGGATGGGGTGAGGACTGGGAGGGGGAGGGGTGAGGACTGGGAGGGGGAGGGGTGAGGACTGGGAGGGGGTGAGGACAGGGGTGAGGATGGAGTGAAGATGAGGGTGAAGATGGGGTGAGGATGGGGGTGAGGACAGGGGTGAGGACTGGAATGGGAGGCAGTAAGGATGGGGTAAGGATGGGGGTGAGGACAGGGGTGAGGATGGGACTGAAGACAGGGTGGGGACCGGAATGGGTAGGAGAGATCAGGATGAAGATGAGGTGAGGACGGTCTCTCCACTCAGTCACGTAATTCTTGCTTCCACTCAGGGAAAGGGAAGGGATGGTGGATTTTGAGTGTTACTGTGCCAGACGGGCTGCATTTTCTGATTCAATTTTCCTAACAACTTGACAAGAAGCAGCTTATGTGTCTAGTTCATCTCGGAACTCGATTTAGTGTGGTTAAGTAACTTTCCCTAAACTCTACAACTGGTGGTATTTGACACCATTCTGTCTGATTCTAAAACCCACACTTGGTATTTTTTTCCTCCCAGCTTCACTTCTGCGGGCTTTAGAGGGAAGGAGCCTTCGTGTCTGGGCCTGGCCTGAGGCCACTGTGATGGTCAGGGGAGGATCTAAAGGGAAATCCATGGAGTCTGAGACAACCCTCGCTGGCCGTGCACATCCCTGCTCTCCTGAGGGTCTGATGTGCTCCAGCATCTGAGTTATGTTCCTGTTGCTATGACGAACAACAGGACCAGAGCAGCTTGGGGAGAGATCGTTTATTTCTTTCTACAGCTCACAGTCATCACAAAGGAAGGCAAGGTAAGAACTCAAGACAGGAACTGGGAAGCAGGAACTGAAGCAGAGGCCACGGAGGAGGGCTGCTTACTGGTTTATTCTTCATGGCTTGCTCAGCCTGCTTTCTTAAACGACCCAAGGTCGACTGCCCAGGGGTTGCAAGACCTCTGATGGGCCAGGCCGTTCGAAACCAATCATCAATGAGGAAAATGCTCCACAGACTTCCCTACAGGCCAGTCTTACAGAGGCAACTCCTCGGTTGTGACAGATTGACAGACACTAACAAGCACATCCAGGAACGTCGAACATAAATGGCCTAACTCGCAGAAGCCGTCCCCAGAGCAGTCCTTTGCATTTTGCTTTTCTAGCGAGAAAAAAATGGAGCATGCTTAATTTTGTTCCAGTTTTAAGGAGCAGAGCTGCAAAGACTTTAAGTGGGGGGTAGGCTGAGAATATTGGGTTCTGGTCCTCCCTATTCCATGGAGAACAGGGCTATGATGCCTGTAGCCTTATAATCCTTACACACCCTGACTGGTCTACTGTAGCAAGGGAAGTGAGTATAGGGCATTTGAGTGCTGAAAAGGGGTCATTGAGGCTCTCCCCAGTAACATCTGGTAAAGTCAAGACCACCAGGGAACTGACCGCAGGACAATGTCACCTATCTTCCCTGACCCCCCGGGGGTCAACTGAGGAGGCAGTGAGGGGCATAAGGATATTTTCCACATCTAGTGGCAGGTGATAGACAACAGTGCACCCCCTCTGGGGATGGGACAAAGAACCTGAGCTGGGTTTGTGTCAGGACAACACCTGCTGGTTTCTTTCCAGATATACCTACATGCTGGGCCTTTATCCTTGATACTGCACAGAGCTACCAGCCTTCCCTGAAAGGCAGATGCCTTCCCTTCCAACCCAGAGTCTTATCTTTCCATATTGAGAATATTCCCACAGAAAGCAGAAAAGCCACCTCAAATGTCACGCTGCTCGTGCAGACAGTTCTGACCAGCCTGTCAGAGAGGCGGGACTCTTTCCAAGGACATGTTGGAAACAAGGCTTGTTTAAGAGCCTTGCATCATAAAGTGCTTCAAAAATAGACCATGTGTGTAGTGGACCCCTGAGCATCTGAATGGCACCTTCTCCATCATAAGATGGGGCTGAGATAAGGATCTGGACAAGATGACATCTGTAGCTGGCTGAGGTATGTGTCTTGAGAGGCTTGTGTCTGAAGATTCAGTGACAACCTGTGGTACTTTTGGGAGAGAGGGTCTAGAATCTTCTGTTCTTGTGAGAAGAAATTAGGTCATCCTTGAAAGAGGTACTAGATTCTCCCATTCCTCCTCCCTCCCTCCTCCCTCTGCTTCCTGGCCACCATGTAGTGGATGGCTTTCCTCCTCTGTCCACTCCACACCAGGAACACATCTCACCACAGCTCCAACATCCAGCCATACAAGGAACCTCTGAACTCTGAAATCTTGAGCTAAAACAAAATTTTCCTCATGCTTGATCTGTCTCAAAGATTGTGTGTGTGTGTGTGTGTGTGTGTGTGTGTGTGTGTGTGTGTGTAGTGACACAAAGCTGCACAGCGCAAGGACCTAACCTTGGACTGCCACCCTCAATGCCACCGGGTGTGTCTTGAGAAGAATGGTACCGCGGTTGGAGGTGTTGGTGCATATCCACGCAGAGGAGATGAAGATGTGGAGCCAGAAGCAGAGGCTGATGGAGGATTCAGGATGTTGATCTGTAAGCCAAGCAAGCAGAGGGGCAGTGAGAGAAGCTGAGTGATGGACTGGATGAGGGGACAGGAAGGGAGAGTGACTGACTTGGGAGTCTGAGGTCAGACTCCCTGAGCTGCGGAAGGCTGACACGCACAGCTACAGGGCTGGGAAGAACACTGGGCCTCGTTTTGGTGGTAACGTTTTGTTTTCAAGTAGAGTCAAGTGAGGACGTATGTCTATGAGATCAGACCCCTAAGATGGGGGGTGGACATCGTGAGTGGGCATTGTGAGCCAGTGGTTCCTGGGAATTGGTGACCCAGTTGGAGAAAGATTCAAGAGGAGGTCAGAATGGAGGCTGGGAGAGCTCCACCCTCTGCAGGCTGGTCAGCGAGGAGTAGGAGCCAGCAGAGGTCCTGGAAAGTAGTGGAAGAGAGGCAGGAAGTAGCTCAGAAGGAGGTGGAGAGAGGTCAGAGTCTAGGGAACATGGAAAAATCCCCTGAGATAAATATGCTGAAAGAATGGGAGGAAGTCAGGTGTGTCCCTCAGCTCCTGCGACACAGATGTCCTTAGCAACCTGGAGAAGGTCAGTGCTCAGTGGCAGGGATGGGTTTGACTATGTGCCAGGCAGGTTGCAGCTGCTGAGAATCCAAAACAATTCCTGGAATCTACTTAACCCGCGGCTTGGCGTGGCATCACTCATCCCCGCTGCCTTCCGTTTGTGAAGCGTTATTAGGTCATGCTTGAGATTCTGCTAGCCTTGAGGTCTGCTCTGAATGCCGGGGCACACAGTGTGCAAAGGCACATTTTCCACCAAGAACATTCATGCCCAGGCCTCCCGGCTCCGTAAATTCTCTGGCTGACAAGAGAGCTACATAATTAGCACGTTATTTCTTCCTTTCCAGTGGCCTGGGCAGCCTCGGGGTCCTGGGCACAGGCCCTTCACGGACTCCCAGCCTGAGCAGGTCATTGTTTTCTCATCATGGAGAAGACAAGTTATGCTGTGGAGGCGCCCTAAGTATGTAAGGGTGGATGGGCTTGCTCCCGTCCTGCGTCTGTGCCGCATACTGAAGGCTGTGTCTGCAAGACGCAGTCCGGAAGTACCCTCCCAGGTGCTCCTCAGACTCAGGTTTGAAGGTAGACCAGCTGTCTCAAAGTCTCCTCTCTGGCTTCCACTGATTCAGCCCTTTAATACGGCATATTCTAAATCAATGTACGTGAACATTGCTAAATCTGAGGCTCCCAGTGATATCTATGTGGGGTAACAAACTTCAGACCCCAAATTCAGACCCAACACTGACTCATGTTCCCCTCTGACTGTCTCTGAACTTGAAAGCCTGCTCACCAGTCACCCAAGGGGACTCAGTGTCAAATTCTGACATTTTCCCATCCACGGCAGGAGGTTAAGCTTTCAAAAGCAGAAATCCAGACTCTCTCATGGTTCTGGTTTAAGCTGGATTGTTCCGGATCCCTCAGGAGGAAGAGTCACTGTGGCTGGACAGCAGGGCTGTTGCCAAGCAAGCATGTGTCCCTGTTTCTTCCTTGGTGTATCTGCAGCTGGTCTCAAGTGAGGGTACCTTCCCCGTGGCTTTCAAGGACTATGTGTGCCCGCTCACTGGGTTGAGCCATGGCTGGTCAGGGGCAGGACAGAACTGAGAGCTCCTAGCTAAGGCCTCTGGTGGTGATGCCATTGCTGGGCAGTCCCGAGCCCTGACAGCCTCTCTGAAGCCTGCAGGAAGCCACCTGCTATCTTCCAGTGTCTTCTCCAGCAGACACTGGAGCCAGCAGGCTGTCAGTGACCTGTGGCTCAGCTGAAGTCGTCTCAGCTTGACCCAGTCACCATCCTGTCCATCTCTACACCCACAGGGAAGGGAGTCCTGGATCTAAGACACCATGCGTACAGCATATTCGTTATTGTATAGTTTATCTTAATTTACTCTACTGGTTTACATAGGGCCATTTTCATGCATACTATCCTTTGAGCAAACTCTTTTGGAATCCCTTCCTCTCCCCCCATATCACCCTTCCCATTAGTTCATTTTTTTCCTCTTGGCAAAGGACAAATTATTTTTATTTAATAGATCTTGTTTTTAATTGTGCATTCGTGCAGGGTATGTGCAAGCGACTGTAGTTGACCTCAGAGGCCAGAAGAGGGCGTCAGATCTCCCTAGGACAGCAGTCTCTGTGGCTGTGAGTCACATGACTGAGTTCTGGGGACTGAGCTCTGGTACTTTACAAGAGCAGCAAACGTTCTTGACTGCAGAACCGTCTTTCCAGGCCCTTGCTTCTCATCTGTACATATAACTTAACATACTTATATAAAATCCACAAATGTGTGTTGTGTTTTGTGGTGTGTGTGTGTGTGTGTGTGTGTGTGTGTGTGGCTGAGGCAAAGACCAAATGCCTCATGCACACTAGGCAAGCTCCCAGGCACTGAGTTGGACACCCAGGCCACTTTTCATTTTGTCACAGATTCTTTAAGCTACGCAGGCAGACCTTGGACTCACCTTAGGGACAAGGCAGACCTTAAACGTGGATGCCTCCTGCCTTGGCTTCTAATGTAGCTATAGTTACAGACCTGTGCTACTGGCCTAGTTCAAGTCCTCTTGTATCTTGACTCACTGTGTGCAGAGTTCCCAAGCCATCCCACACACCACACCCTCCTTGGCAGTGGTACCCTAATGGAAGTATCAGCCTGGGAATTTGGGGCCTCCAGGTGACTTGGAGTTCCTGTAGTCTGTGATAGTTCATGTGTTGCACTGAATGGTTACAGTTTCCTTGTGCTGTTTCTCTGGACATCCTTCTCTGCATAGCAAGAATGGGGGCACGGGCTGTGGCCTTGCCGTATCTCCCCAGGATTCCCACAGTACATATGAAGAGACCGAAGCTTTGAAAGGCCAAGTGTTGATCCAGGGTCAGAAGTAACTGGGTGTTACCTGCAGCTCCTGCCTGCCCATCCCGGGTCTTCTTGTTACCCCTTGCCCCTGTACTTTAAGTCAAAGCTGGAATTAGGCAACTCTTTGTTTGATCCTTTCAGTGATAGGCCCAGCATTCCCCTGGTTTCCAAGGCCACCATGTAGCTTGAGACACATCACTCTCCCAATTCTCTCCCCTATGGCCAGGCCATCCAGCATCTCCCCTGTACTCCTCTCTCTGAACCCAGCACTTTTTAAACCCTGACACCAGGACTATCTACAGCCATCCTCTACGCCTGGCACAATAGACCACAGCAGATACACACAAGCAATTCCAACGGTGACAGGCAACTTGCTGGGACTTGGATGGAAGCTTCAGGGGAAGAGAAAGGCCTGGGGTGGATGACTAGAAAGGAGCTGAAGGGATGGGCATGCGGCTCTTCCCTTCTCTTGGGGCTGTTGTGGTGGCTGTCAACTCAATGCAGGCTAGAGTCTTCTCAGAGGAAAGAGCCCCAGTTGAGAAAATGCCTCCCTGAGGTTGGACTATAGGCAAGCCTGTAGAACATTCAACTTCCTTCCTTCCTTCCTTCCTTCCTTCCTTCCTTCCTTCCTCCCTTCCTTCCTTTTTTTCATTCCTCCTTTCTTTTTATATTTTTGTACATTTTCTTAGTGATTGATGTGAGAGGGCCCAGCCCATTGTGTTGATCCCATCCCTAGGCTGGCGGGTCCTGCATTCCATAAGAAAGCAGGCCAACAAACCATGGGGTGCAAGCTAGTAAGCAGCACCCCTCCATGCCATTTGCATCAGCTCCTGCCTCCAGGTTCCTACCTTGTCTGAGTTTCTTCCCTGGCTCCCTTAAGTGATGGACTGTAGATGTGGAAGCATAAGCCAAATAAACCCTTTCCTCCCCAGGTCACTTTTGGTCTGGTGTCTCATGATAGCAATAGAAGCCCCAGTTACGACAGGTGCGTGCGATCACTGGGTAGTGTGAGATCTCCAGGGAACGGGCAGACACTGCTGAAGACCAGGGGTCTAGATCCATCGCTTTATGTTTAAATAGTATGCCTCAGATTCTTTATTTAATTTGCAAGTTTAAATTAAATACCTTTTATGCAATATACAAGTTTAAATTATCTCATAATTAATAACTACATTTTAATTAAATATTTGGTAATTAATACATACTTTTAAATGAAATGCCCAGTATGTAATAAGTTTAAGTTAAGTATTTAATGAGACTCTAAGTAAGATGCACAGACCACATTGAAATTGTGGGTATGATATACCCAGCTCCTGATGAACAGGTAAATGTCTATCAGTTAACCAGGGGTCACCTGGGTAGGAGCAAACAGATTCAAAACCCAGCCTATTTGGAAAAACAGATTCGTAAAGCCAGCTGCTGAGTTACGTGGTAGCTGTTCACAGTTCTTAGCCTTGATGATATGAGCAGTGTGAAGTGTGCCCCCTCCTGCCCAAGTGTGAAAGCCTTGAGGTGGGACACTTGGTGACCTGTGCCCTTGTGCTTTGTCCAGAATGGGGGACACGTAAGTCCCTGGAACGTCCCTGACAAGTTCCTTCCAGTAACTCATGCTGGTGGCACAAGTCACCTGTGGGCTTTGCTGTGTATCCCCCTGAGTCTGAGTTGGGCTAGGCTGCGGGCCCCTTGCACACCAATCAATGCCTGCCTTCTGGGTTTGACTGCCCTCACCCATGCCCTCAGAATGCAGTGATTCCACCTATCTGTGTGCGCATGCGCACACACAAAAGCACTGATACATACCACCATGCACCTCGGGGCTCTTCAAGGAGTAGAAGATGAGGAGGCCTCTGGACCTTCTGTGGAAGGCCTGAGGGACACAGGAGTGGGAGGGGTCCTGGGAACTGCCTAGGGATGCACAGGCTCCAGCAAAGCAGGCCTGACCAACTGGGGTCTAGAGCTGTCACTTGCACTCTGATCTATCTGAGAAGGAGGCCCTCAGGGCCAGTGACCCCCACACTGAGACAGCGCCAGGGCACTGCGGAGAGGCTTGTTTGTTACCAGGCAAGTCCAGCAATGGGGGAGATTTATGACAGATTGATCTGTGCCAACGCGGTGGTTTGCCACAGATGCACGGTGGTTCACTGTGAGCTTGTTGACACTGTTGACCTGGCGCCAAGCACAGTCAGATGAGTTGAATGTTTTCTGATGTGGGAGTGATTTCTTACTAATAAAGAAACTGCCTAGGCCCATTTGATAGGCCAACCCTTAGGTAGGCGGAGAAAACAGAACAGGATGCTGGGAGAAAGAAGCTTAGTCGAGGAGTCGCCATGATTCTCCCACTCCAGACAGACGCAGGTTAAGATGTTCTCTGGTAAGCCATCTCGTGGGCCACACAGATTATTAGAAATGGGTTAGATCGATATGTAAGAGCTAGCCAATAAGAGGCTACAGATAACGGGCCAGGCAGTGTTTAAAAGAATACAGTTTCCATGTAATTATTTCGGGCATAAGCTAGCCATGCGGGTGGCCAGGTGCCGGGGACGCAGCCTCGCCACTCCAATCACTACAGTTTTCTTTGCCGTATCAACTTGGGATGTTTCGAGGTTTCTTCATGATAGCATCTCACAGATTTTGCCTTACCTGTGCCCTCTGCAGTTGCCATGCTGGCTCTGTGGTCAGCTGGTTCTGGCCTTGCAGCGGTGAATGACGGCAGCACCTGTGATCAAGGGTGGCAAACTGACTTACTTGTCAGACGTGTTGGGGGGGAGGACGCTTGAGACCCCAAGTGTATTGACGACAGCCACAGGCTCTGCTGCTGCCAGTCTGAGCAAAGCCCTCCTACCTGCCTGAGATCTGAGGTCCATCACAGCCATAGAAGAACAACCAGCCTTTCCACTCTCTCCCAAACCTGTTCGTCCGTTGTCCCTGTCTCCCGACCAAAGTCAGTGTTGCTGATGATGGGTAACTCTGTCCAGTGGCCAGAATCCAGTGCTATACCCCACCTGGTCAATGCTACATACTGGAGCTCTGGTTGGTAGTGTCGTCAGGGAGCTCCTATGTAAGGAGGAAGCCAGACCAGAAGTAAGAAATAACACCCATGGCAACAACATATGGTGATCGCTGGAACAGAAGCCATGGAGAAGGGAATAAGAGGTCCGAGAGGCAGTGTTAGGAGGGAAAAGCTTGGGAGCTGCTGAGAGTGACGTCACAGGGATCTCAGG
Organism: Alexandromys fortis; assembly: GCF_014885135.2. Classification (NCBI taxonomy): domain Eukaryota; kingdom Metazoa; phylum Chordata; class Mammalia; order Rodentia; family Cricetidae; genus Alexandromys; species Alexandromys fortis. The sequence goes on along the minus strand of NW_026067961.1, from coordinate 1,741,875 downwards.
GTGAGAGTGAGGGTGAGCAGTTGGACCCTCACTTGAGTATCCAGCCACCCCTCTGGGCACAGCAAAGAACCAGTTTAAAGGTCCTATGCAGACACTGTGTGTTGAATGCAGAGGAGGCCAGTGCAAAGGTCCCATGCAGACACCGCGTGTTGAATGCAGAGGAGGCCAGTGCAAAGGTCCCGTGCAGACATGGCGTATTAAACACAGAGGAAGTGAGGCAGCATGGACAAAGGCAAACACACACAGCTGGATAAGAATGAGGCTATGGCTTTCCTGAGAAGGAGGCACCCCCACTCAGCCTCTGCAGCCAAGGAGACTGAGGGCAGGGTGAACAGATTCCAGGGAGCAAGTTCTAGGGTTGCCTCATCCTCAGGACCTGAGAGATCCTGAGGACCCAGAAGCCACCAATGGTGTTGATGGTAACCTAAGCAGACTCTCACAGAGAATTGCTCTCCAGGGTGAGCCCCATGTTCAGCTGCCACTGAGGCTGGTCCCTCTGAGGAGGCTTCATTCTGAGTGGCTCGGTACTATGGGAGACAGAGCCACCAGCTTCAACTGCCCAAGACAGACAAAGAGTGAGGGCTTCTAGTGCCACCACCATCCACTGCAGTATAGGACCCTTTTCCAAGGCAGGTAGATGCCAGCTTCAGTAGTTCCTCTGCGCCGCGCACCTGCAAAAGGTCCTCCCAGCTGAGCTAGCAGAGTCTTGACATTCCCTCAGAGAAGAGATTGCTGCATGTGGGGGGGATATATCCTGTTATGGGTGGTACCCTTCCTAGGTTGGTGGTCTTGGGTTTGATAAGAAAGCAACCTAAGCAATCCATGGACAACAAGCCAGTAAGCAGCACTCCTCCATGGCCTCTGCATCAGCTCCTGCCTCCAGGTTCCTGTCCTGGCTCGAGTTCCTGTCCCGACTTTCTGTAATGATGAACAGTGATGTGGAAGTGATGAGAAAAATGAACCTGGGGCTGGAGAGATGGCTCAGTGGTTAAGAGCACTGGCTGCTCTTCGAGAGGTCCTGAGTTCGAGTCCCAGAAACCACATGATGGCTCACAACCATCTCTGATGAGATCTGGTGCCCTCCTCTGGCATGTACACGGAGGCAGGATGTTGTATACATAATAAATAAATAAATCTTAAAAAAAAAGTTGCCTTGGATCATGGTGTTTCATCACAGCTATAACTGATAAATACATCATCCTGGCCATGGTTGATGAAGAGCTTTATTAAAAAGGCTCAGGCACCCTGATGAGCTCCTCTGTGCACGAGGGCCATTGCTCTGCCATCCTCACTGGGCTCAAGGTCACCCTGTTTCTGCCCTGGTGTTGAAATATCTCAGTGTGGCCTTCAGCGGTTTCACCCTGTGCCTCTGAGTCGTTTGTATACCCAGCTCCACCCTATTCTCCACCATGAAATACATTGCACAGTGCCGCCCTCTGCCCTCTGGACCTGACCAGGAAACTCTCCCACTCCATCCTCCCCCAGCCCTCATATACTCAACTCGGTTTCACCTTCTGTGAAGCCTTTGTAGTAACACACTTCACAGTTCCACAAGTGTCCATCCACAAGGGGCTGTTTCCTGGTCTGAGATGAGGCAGATCATGGGGGAACGATGTGCTTGAGCAAAGTTGCCTAGCTCACAGCAACTCTAGGACAGAGAGCAAAAGAGGAAGGGGCCAGGCAGGAAACAGCCCCCAAAGCACAACCCTGGTGATACCTGTCCTTCAAGCGGGTCCCCCACTTCCTACAGTTTCCAACACCCCTCAAAAGAGCCCCACCAGCTGGGAGCCAAGTCTTTAACACATGAGCCAGTGAGGGACATTTCACTTCAAACCGTGATAGCCTTCCTTGGCACCCTCCAACCAGGTGACCCTCCACTCTGTCCCCCCGAACACAGTTCACCCCCCTTTGACTCTTCCAATCAGAGCACACCTTGATTTTACTCTTTTAAGGCTTTTATTTGTTATTGTAGTCATCTGCATGCCTGTATGTCCGTGTAGGGCATGTGCACTTGATGGAGTTGCTCCAGGAAGCCAGAAGTCCCCCTGAAACTGGCACCACAGTGTTTGTAAGCGGCCTGATGTGGGTGCTGGGCACTGAACTCGGGTCCTCTGCAAGAGCAGAAGCAGTCTTAGCCACAAATTAATTTTCCAGTCCTTAACATGCACCAGTAGCCACCCTCTTCATTAGCTGGCCCACCACTCTCCTCCCTCCCAGCAGGAAGCCCCACCTTTGCTGATTCAACACCCCTCGAGAGCCCACCTTCAATCTTTTATTAAAATTTTTATTCATTTATCAATTGTTGGGAGGAGCAAGGGAGACCCACGGCCGTGTCTTCTGTCTCCTTTTCTCCTGGTAGAACCCAGCATGCTATTAGATGGAAGCCATGTCTTTTCCCCAAGGGCTCAGGAAAGTTGAGCCTGGCGGGTGAGCTGAGGGAGGAGGATCATGAGTCTGGGTCTAGCTCAGGGTACAGAGCAAGATCATCTCAAAAAAGAGAAAAAAGAAAAAGACAAAGGAGAAAAGAAGGAGAAACAGGGGAAATCAAGAGCACGGCCTCTCCTCCCTAAATGGAGAGCCGTGCCTCTGACTCCCATTTCTTCAAAATTGACTAATGACATTTTAAACCCATCTCCACTCTCCAATCTTCTCCTCCTCTCCAAAGCTGTGTTGGGAAGGGGAGGGGGCGGGATGCAGCGGGGACATTTGTTTCAGCCCAGACTGAAGAATTGGTGAAAGTAAAATATTTATGTTCTCTGCACCCAGCTTGTTTTCTTCTGAAACCAGAGGTCATAGCCCTGATGAGGGAACAGATTGTTGACTTCTGTGTCTGAAAACACCCAAAATATCTCTGAAGGCCCCTGCTCCATCCCTTTGTTCTGCCTGGGCGAGTGAAGCTGTCTGTGTTCCAGACAGAATTCCAAATTAGATTATTTGAATGGCATTAGCAGCTGCTGGATGAGAAGACATGGAAGTTGGTGTTGTCAGAGCCGTGAGCAAGAAGAGCCCTCCAGAGAACATCTGGTCAGGACTCAGTGCAAGCTGGGGGGTGCCGGGCCAGACACACTGGGGCAGATGGCTGTCCTCTAGCTCAGAGTCCCTGGTGACAAGACACCGCCATTTCCCAGTCTCCTGTTGCCTGGTGGCCATATGCAGCGGTTCGTCTGAGACTGGCACCTGCTTGCAGGAAGTGATGGTGCTGAAGGAAGGTTGCTTGTGGTTGAAGAAAGGGGAAAGAGAAAGAGAGAGAATGAAGACACAGAGAGGAGGAGAGAGATGAGTGAGATGAGAGAGGGGATAGAAAGGGAGGGAAGAGAGGAAGAGGAAAGAGGACAGACCAAGGTGAGGATTCTTCCTCAGCTTCTGAACCACAGCCGGAGTCCATCAGGGCAGAGCCTGGAGTCAGGGCAGCTGCAGCCCCCTCACCAAGGTGCTTTCAGCTGGGACCCCCAAGGTTGTCTTGTGTTAACAGCACGTGTGACTTCCATGGCCACGGTGCCAGATGTGCAATCAAACATCTTTTGGAATGTTTCCTCAACTGCATTTTGAGAATCAGCATTTGGATGGCCAATCGTGGTGTCTCACCTGCGATCTCAGCACTGAGGAGGCAGAGGCAGGAGGGGTCGCCTAAGTTCCAGGGCAGCCAGGGCTGCATAGGAAGATGATGTCTCAAAAACAGTAACAGGAGCATTTAAATGGATGGACTGTGTTAGAAAATGACCTTCTCTAGTGTGATGGATTCTTAGAGCAAAAAGCCACGACCTCAGAAACAGCAGATGGTCTTTGACCCATCAAAGTCCTTCCTGGTTCACAGAGGCCTGGACACTCAGAACCACCTCTTCCCTGATGCCAGCCACTATCTCCTCAGATCTCAGGTCTCAGAACCCTGGCCTTTTGTCTCTCAGCCCTTGGTCTCTTGAAGGCAGTTTTCTGCCCAGCCTCAAGAGTAGACCTTGAAGCAACTATATGAGACCGGCTTGTGAACTCCTGTGGGACTTGTTCTGGACTGTTGGGAAACAAATTATTGAACCAAGATAGGGTTTCAATAACAGGACAAGGACACATCCAGGCGGAAGTCCAGCTTAGTGAGCCAGTGATGGTAAGTTCATGTGAAGGGTTGCTCACAAGCAGGTAAGTTCACGTGAAGGGTTGCTCACAAGCAGTTAAGTTCAAGTGAAGGGTTGCTCACAAGCGCGAGGATGACTCAAAGCCAGCCGCAGCATCTCAGCATGAGGTCAGATCAAGCATGCTGCAACCCCGAAGCTCCCCCCTGCATTACTTATGGGCAGGAGGTGGTCAGACTCTCAACCCTGCAGCAGCTGTCAGCCCAAGCAAGGGGCCTTGCAAACCTAGTTAGGGGTCCAGAAATGTTAAACTTTGTTTACTGCCTGAGCCTTGTATGTTCATTGAAGTTGGGGGTGGGGGGGGAGATCATAAGGAGTCTCTCTCTAGGAAGTGTTTTGATTATGAGGTAATAGCTACAGGACTTTTGTTTGCATAGAAAATTAGCTGCCTTTTGTAAGTCTTCTGTGCATTCGAAAAGGGAAGCACTTGGTGCTTTGGGCACTGTGGCAAATGGGCCGCGTGCAGGGGTTCTGGGTTATTATGAGGAAGACTGAGGGGACTTGGTGATACCCAGACTTCACATCACTCCCATCATCCTCTGCCTAGAGGGACCTTCAATCCCATTTCCAAGCGCCCCACTAACTGCGAGGACATCAACTGGGGAGTCCTATGTCATCACAGCACCCCATGCAGTGACAGCTGCCTTTACTGGAGGAGCTACAGCATGCCAGGAAGAGCTCCAATGACAGATGCTTGCCCTCAAAGGGAGAAGGCCACGATGAGCTAGCAGGTGGGGGCATGCTCCAGGGTTCCCTTGGGTGCATCTAGCACTGACAAGCTCAATGACACAAGTTAAAGAAGCCAGGCCCTGGGAAAGGAGACTGACCCTCCAAAGTGTAGACACCACCCTCCTTCCTGCCTCCACAGCAGGCACCACCCTCCCTACTGCCTTCAAGCCTGCTCTGGTTAAAGGCTCCCATGGCCTCCATGTCTAATGTCAAGGCTGAATAAGGCTGAGCCAGAGATTTGGCCTTGTTTGAACTTTCTGTAGCTGTTGACTGGTTTGACACCATGCCCTGTTTGAAAGATGTCTACATCCATCCATGGTGTCGCCTGTGCCAGTGGAGATCTGAGTGAGTCTCCCCCATCAAGGGCTCAGATCAGTGTTGAGCTGGAACAGCAGAGTTCCAGAAAAGAGCATTATTGGCCTCCTCCTGGGCAGTGCCTTTGGACAGAGCAGTTCCTCTGGGGCCACACTCCGGGCTTTTATCCCACATCAGGGATAAGATCAGAATATGTTCTTCATCTCCTTCAAGGCTCTCTTCGTCGCACACGTTCTAACACTGGAGAGCAAAAGGCCTGGCATTGGGGGGGGCTCTTCTCACCACATCCAGTCTCTAGACAGTCAGACACAGCTTTAGGAAACACCTGCACACCTACAACTCCACAGTCAGGTGCCCAGATGAACCTTCCAGAGAGCTAGAGTGGCCACGTCCAGTTTCCTGCCTAGAGCCACAACCTTCAACCAGACTCTAGGTTCACACACCCACTCAGTCACCACCTCTGTGTGAAACCCTAACGTCCTCAACCCATTGTGCTCCAAACTTTCTCCCTAACTTCTCTCACTTCTTCAAGGGATGGTGCCCCAGGTTCTAGTGTCCTTGGAGTCACCCTTGTCTCAATCTGTCTCATGCCCTTGAGAAGTCTTGGCCCATCTGGTAGGCACTCTGTTTATAAAGGACCCTCTTTCTGCATCTGGTAGTGACAGTCAAGCTTGATGCAGAAAATGTCCTTTTGTACAGCCTGGCTTGTCGATGGAAACTTTCCTATAGAAAATGTCACTAGTCTGGAAATTTCAGGAAAAATTCTTTAAGCCATATCTTTTTGAGGACATCTGAGGGCAGCTAGGCTCGTAAGGGCTTAAGGAGCCAAGGTCCAAGAATAAAAGGCCAGCTTGGGAAGGAGAGCCAAGGGCTTGGCATAACTTTTTTTTATTGGAAGAAATTGCTGATTTGCAAAATAGGCATTGACGTTTAAGCTGGGCAGAGTGCTGTATGGGCCTAGATAGGGTGGGGGAGGTGGCCTCAGGCTGCAGAGGAAAATGTGTCATAGCCTGCATGTTGGATGTCATGCAGGGTCCAGGAAGAGCTGTGACCCAATGCTCTATGACCTCCTGGAGAGGCATGAGCAAATAACTATTCATTTCAGATCAGTCACTGGTGACAGAGCCAAGTAATAATACTGTTGTGGAAATTCATTCAACCAATAGCTTTTGGTGCACCAGCCCATTAGGGCATGGTCTGAGGTACTATAGGCACAGACAGGAAGTGTGCTGGCTCTTTCAGGTAGTGGTGGGAGTTTTGTTCGCAGCTTCCAGTGCCAATAGAGCTGAGAACCACAGCAGCTCTCTACCTTTATTGTGTGAGTGTTCCCCAAATAAATATTTGTTATCCTTTATTCTGGGCTCTCTTGGACTTCCTTAATTATGCTTACACAATAACATCAAAATGCATCTTGAAAAAATAATATGTTTTATCAGAGAAACTAATACTAGTATGGGTGAGGGGTTACTTCCAAGAGCTAACTCAAAGGTGGTGGCACCAACAAAATGTCTACCCCAGCATGGTTAATAACTCATGGAAGCTGTAATTCTGGGGCTCTCTGCATGACTTGCAGGAAGTCCCATACCCAGAGGGTGTCTTCCTTCCCCATCTGTTCTTATTGCTTCTATGACCTTGGGAAGAAAGATCCTGTGGATCAAATGAGTTTCAGGGACTTCCTGAGACTTGTGAGTTGTTTAATTCCTAAGTCTTATGAACTTCCCTCCAGAATGGAAATGTTTTAGTTTGAAGGATATCACTAGACAACACCCAGGAAAAGAGCATTCTAGAAATGGGCTAGCACCAGACCTTTCCCCCAACAAAGAGAAATCATAGAAAGAAAGCAGCCAAACAAAAGAATATGGTGGCCAAGGGTCAACTTCAAGCAGTGCAACTCCAGGCTATCTTGGGTCACTTCCCTTGCCTTCTAGAAGAACAACAGAGGGAAGGGATCAATTCTGAGCTGTGTTCTGGAACTGATTGCTGAGTACAAATCCAGGCACATTAAACCCAAGAAGGAAAGCTTGAAGTTGAGCCTGGTCAACTTTAGTCCTTTCCAACCACATGTGGTTCTGTTAAGAACCTGGGCATTCTGTGTTCTTTTGAGTTGTTCGAAAATGAAGGTTGAAAGTGGGAACCAAGAGAGAAAGACACAACACAAACAAATCCACAGTGACTCAGAGATGGCCAGGGTTCAGGCTTGAAGGTAGCTATGATGAATACATTCAGGAAATTTAAGAATAAGATATGGATTCTTGGCCCAGAACTGGAAACTATAAACATAAATCAAAAAAGAAATTCTCAGACATAAAAATAAACACCACAAATTAAGCACTTATACAGACAGACAAGCTCAATGAAAGATGTACAAAAGGTTTCTGCATCTGCTTCACAAATGGAGGTGTCCAAACCAGGACATTAAATATGAGAAGATACCCAACCTCATTAATCATCGAGGGAATAAAATTAAAACTGCAAGAGGACACCACTCCAGGTTGACTGGAATAGGTTAAACTCAAAAGCCTACACATCAGATGAGCCTCCTCAACATAGCTGGGAGCATACACACAAAGCAGTCCCTTTTGGAAACCATTAGGCAGTCAGTCCCCACTGATGGCAGGAAAGTACACACAATGGGACCATGATTTCCCCACCCCGGGTGTATTTGGAAGGGAGTAATATGTGTTCTCTGTAGAGGACAATGAGCAAAGAAAGTGATACACAGGAACAGGCCCAGACAGGACACAGCCCCAGGGACAAGCCCCTCCCACCTCCTCCAATGACCCTGGCTCGCCATTCTGCCTCCTTCTAATAATACTATTATATTACAAATCTATCAAAAGGCCCAATCTGTCAATATGTCAGAGCACTTATAATCTAATGGTCTATGAAAATGTCCTCAGAGACACACCCAGGGGAATCTCCATCCAAGCAAGCTGACACTCCAGAGTAATTGTTCTAGATTGCTTTTCAAATACTGTGATAAAGACAGTGTCTTAGCCACTGTTCTGCTGCTGTGAAGAGACACCTTGACCATGGCTGCTCTTACAAAGGAATGCACTTAACTGAGGGCTTGCCTAGAGTCTCTGAGGCTTAGTCCATTATCATTGTGACAGAGAGCATGGTGGCACCCAGGGCAGGCAGGGCAGGCAGGGCAGGCAGGGCAGGCATGGTACTGGAGAAGTAGCTGGGAGCTGTATCCTCATCCACTGGCCAAGAGAAAGAGAGAGAGAGGGGGAGAGAGAGACAGAGACAGAGAGAGACAGAGACACACATACATAGAGAGAGAGACAGAGACACACACATACACACAGAGAGAGGAGGAGGAGGGAGGGAGGGAGGGAGAGACAGAGAGAGAGAGGGAGGGAGGGAGGGAGGGAGAGAGAGAGAGGAAGGGAGAGAGAGATTGGATCTGGCAAGGCCACACCTACTCCAGTAAGGCCACACCTCCTAATCCTATCAAAGAGTTCCACTTCCTGGTGACCAAGCATTTGGATATGTGTGCCTATGGGGACCATTCTCATTCAGGGAGGAAAGGGATTACTTTTCTCTTACAGTTTACAGCCCAACACTGAGAGACTACAGGGCTGGAGTCTCACGTGAACCTGAAGTCAGGAACTGAAGCAGCGGCCGTGAAGGAATATTGCTTACTGACTGTCTTTCTCTGGCTTCTTCTCAGCCTGCTTTCTTACACAACTCAGGAATCTGACACCACCCACGGCAGTAAGAGAATGCACCACACACTTGGCCACAGGCCAATTTGATGGAGGCAGTTTCTCAGTTGGGGCTTCCTTTTCTCAAGTGGCTCCAGTTTGTACAGAGTTGACAGACTCGTCAGGGCGGTCACCACCACAAACATCAGGGCAGTCACCACCACAGCCATAGCCATTGAGGTAGCAACTGCCATAGTCATTGGAGCAGTTACCACCACACCCTGCACATGCACGTACACAAGCACACATGCATGCACGCACACACATGTACTCATTTATTGTCTCCTTTGCTTCTGACCTCCTGTCACTTCCCACCTGCACCTCTGCAGTGGCCGCCTGGCTCCCACCCCTGCCCCCTGCACCTCTGCAATGACCACCTGGCTCCCACCCTTCCCACCTGCACCTCTGCAGCAGCCACCTGGCTCCCACCCCTCCCACTTTTCACTTACAGCCTATAACCCACTGCACAGCTGCTGGGTGGGCGGTCTGATATGGCAGGGCTGAGCCCCGGGACTCTGACCATCTCACGTCACGCATCTATCCATATTCCTGGTGTTTAAATTCTCTGTCCAGTTGTGTCTCATCCTGGACACAGGGAATTTTACTGTCCCCACCGCCTGGAAGGCTCCTTGGTTGTGACTTGATACTGTTCTGAGAGCTCAGCTCATCTTCTTGGGGTCTTGCCTTGATATCTCAGCTGAGGAAGCCACCTCTGGCTGCTCCAGAGTTTCATTCTCTGTAGACTGGCTTTCCCCGGCCGCGGTTTCTCCTTCCTCTCCCCCCTCCCTGCTCAGTAGACAGGAACCTGCGGAAGAGCAGACCTTGTATGCCTTCTGATGCACTTCCACAACACATCAGACAGTGTTTTGCATATATATGAACATAATAATTACATGTGAAATGAATAAAGCAAGCTTGGAAAATGCCCACCACTTATCTCTCCTAGGAAAGTCTAATTTACATTAGCATTTTAATGATCCTCAGAAGGCTTAGGTACAAAAGAAAGCTACTTATCCCCCACTAGGCATCGCGTGGACTCCGCTGAACACAACACAGAATTTGAGTCATACCTGCCAACTCTGCCTGCCTGGGGATGCCCAGGCCTGGCATCCCTGGGTGTGCTCAGTTTCCCTGTGATGATCACGAGGCAGAATCACACCCACATCATGGTCATGTCCATCTCTGCAACACCCGCAGAGGCAGAGGCCTTAGCAGATACAGGTGCTAAGCCGGCGGTGGTGTTTCCAGGTTCTCTGCCTCCTATGCAAAACCTGAAATAAAAGTTCAGCGATTCACAGAAGTGTCAGGGAAACTTTCTTCAAAGCAGAAAAAAGAAAGGAGGAGGAGGAAGGGAGAGAGGGAGAGAAGGAAGAAGAGAGAAAGGTTGGACTACTTTCCAGACAGCAGTAAACCAGAGAGTGAAGACAGTCACAGTTCACATCTACTATAGCTCGGGGCTTGGATTTTTGGGTTCCAAAGCAGGAGGAGTTTGGTTAGTAAGGGGTGTAATTTGGGTGGGTTTGACTGACAGACAGATCGGGTCATATTGTTAGTTTTCTATTGCACAGACCCCTTCCCATAATGCATCTGTTTTTAACCTTATGCACACCCACTTACCCATGAGGGACAAGAGGATAAATAGGAGATTCTTATTCAAATTTCACATAAGGGCAAGTTTGACTGTGCACACACGACAGCCAAAGCCAGTTCAAGCTGGATTGACCTTCCTACCCTCAGACTAGCACGTACTGCGAATGCATTTGAACAGAAACTGTCTGAGTCAATTAAGAGGGGAAGAAATGTGTTCCTTTGGAAGCAGGGTGTGCATGCAGCTGGAAGCAGCTGGGACTCTTAGGTTGCCAGCAGGTGCTGGGTATGTTGCTCAGAGTTGAGTCTGTGGGACACAGGTTTGTGTCTCAGGCTACTAAATACTTTTCTCTAAGAGGGCTGTGTGTATAGTCTAAACTCAGGGTGGCCCGGATTACCAAACAGTTCTCTGCCTGCCTCAGTGACAACCTCAGGGCATCCTCTTCCCGTTTTGGGATATGAAGAAACTGAGTCACGCCATGACGATTCACCAACCATGCCAATAAAAGCAGCAGTGCATGGTGTAGTTGGCAGGTTTCGGTGTCTACCTCTTCCACTTCCCTGCAAACCAATGTTCTCCCCTTCTCAGTTAAGGCCATGGACCAATGGCCTGTCACCATGCGCCTCCCCAGTCCTCCCAGAGCTCACCCCTGGCTAGCATGAGCTTGGAGATGCACTGGGTTTTCCAGCTTCCTGGGGAACATGCTCCACTTCACAGTCATGAAACATTCTCAGGCTCAGGTCATTCATTAGCCTCATATAACTCTCTGTCAGGCAGACAGGTCTCTGTGGGTTCCAGACTAGCTTGGGCTACATAGTGAGTTGCAGGCCACTCGGGGCTATGTGGTGAGTTCCTGTCAAAAGTTATCAATCTCATACAACTCTCATGCAAGCAGACGGGAAAGATGGCAAGTCATAACCAGTTCCAAACTTCAGGAAGAAGGGCAGCAATTTAAGCCACTACATGGGCCACAGGTGTCTCCTTGTCACATGTCAGGAGCCCAGGGAGCATGTCTTGTTAGGGATACAGTTAGCATCACATCGGCCCTTCCTGCTTGTGCTCTGCCCGGTATGTGTCTCCACTCTCAGGTCCCATCTCCCAAAGAAATCATCTGGCAGAAACAGAACTCACCTGTCACAGGCAGCTCAACCCACGGCCCTGTCTAGGAGCCCTCAAAGCAGGCACCCGTCCAGATGGTGGTCCCCCTGAGCCAGGGTTTTCTGATTTGGGGCTCTGCTGTGTGTGTTTGTAGGGGGGGGCTGTTTCCAGCACAGGGGCGGAATGCCCAGCGATGCAGAACATTTTGCAGTGTCCTCTATCACCACTCTAATCCCTGTCCATGAGAGACCAGTTATGGCTGTCCATCACCCTGTCGGAGCAAGGAACCACTCTTCAAAGCAGAGCCCTCTGAAACAGCGCACTTAAGGAATCTGATGTGAGCCAGCGGTGTGCAGAATCACCGACATCAAGTGTCCTCTTCTGCTGTTTATTTGGGTAGAAATATTAATTTCTTTAACCAATAAACAGCTTTAAGCACTGCACACTTCAAGAGTCCCAGCCTGAGGGCCCCTGTTGTACAGTCTAGTGGGAAATAGACAAGTTGGGTTGATAATTCATAAATCAATTATGAATCATGTAAGTGGTGGCACCAGTAGCTGCTGGAAGCAGGCTGCTACCTGGAGGAGGTACCCCCTTCCCAGTCTGCTTGCATCATGAGTGATCGGGGAACCGTCTCTTCACAGGTCCCTCCCCCACAAATTAGTGTGACTTCCAGAGTCATGTGAACCAGGAGTGAGTTCCTCCCAGCTTCCCAACACAAGGCAGGACTCCTGAAGGCCTCTAGGGTCCCAGGAGCTCACTCAGCGCACACACATCCACGCAGCCTCCTGACTGGCATTTCCAGTCAGTGCTGGCGGCTCTGCATTCTCCGTGGTTTATTAGAAAAGGCAGATGTTCTGCTTTCAAACAATTCCAATAGAAACCCAAATAGCTTCCGTGTTAGAGAGAGACACGGGAGGAGTGTTTTCACAAGGAAGTCTATTCCAGAGAGAAGAAGAGAGACTCAATTGTGTGCTGAAAACGAAGGGAGGAAGGGAGGGAGGGAGGGAGGGAGGGAGGGAGGAGAGCAGGGGAGAGGAAGGGGGAAGAGAGGAAGAGAGGGAGGGAAAGAGGGGAGGGAGGGGAGAGAGGGAGGGAGAGAAGGGGAGAGGAAAGGAGGGAGGGAATGGCAGAGGGAGGGGAGACAGAGAGAGACAGAGGCAGCGAGAATATTTAAAGTCTCTGTGATTCATCGGTTAGGCTATGCTGGTTGGGCACTGAGCTCCTGGGAGCCTCCTGTCTCTATCTCCCTGGTGCCAAGGTTACAGGCATGTCCACTGTATCTGGTCCTCAGGATCTACAGGTCCTCGGGATCAAAACTCTTGTGTCAGCAAACACTTTGCCCACCGAGCCACGTCCCCAGCTCCCACTGTGTCTTCTTTTCAGACCTTGACAGTCCTCATGGGATGTCCTTGAGATGACCTTCACTGGCAGGACTTGGTATCCACACAGGGAAAATTAGCAAAAGTGGACAAAGGGAAAACTCTGGCTTTCTTGCTCACCTGCCTTTCCCAGCAGGTTCCTGCCGTGGCTTCAGTGCTTGCTAGCTGGAAGGCCTAATTCTGGGGTGCAAGTCCGTATCAAGATGTCTCGAGAATCAGAGTGGGGGAAGAAAACATCATCATTTCTGTGGGTTTTGAAGTGTGCCAAAATCCCCAAGGGCTAGTGAAAGACAAGGTGATGTTTGTTTTAAAGTTCGCTCCTATCCTCCTTGCCCACCCAAGAATCAACTGCAAGGACAGCCCTGCTCTGCTCCGGGTGCGGGCAGCTGGCCACAGGGTGAAGCTACACCTGCTGCTAAGTTCTCGCTCTCTTAAATTGCCCTGCAGGTGCCCTAGGTGTATGTGTGTGTCTCTCTCTCTCTCTCTCTCTCTCTCTCTCTCTCTCTCTCTCTCTCTCTGTGTGTGTGTGTCTGTCTGTCTTGCTGTCTCTGTCTCTCTCTATGTCTGTCTGTCTCTCTCTCTGTGTCTGTCTCTCCGTCTCTGTGCATGTGTGTGTGCTCGTGTGTGTGTGCACACATGCATATGTGTGGTGGTGGAGCATGTGGAGGCCAGGAGACTCTGTGGAGTTGTCGCTCTTCTTTCCTCTTCAGTGGGTTCCAGGAATTGAACTCAGGTCTCTAGGATTACACAGCAAGTGCCTTTATTACTGAGCCATCTTGCCACTCCCAGGGGTGATTTTACTCTCTCCCCCGGTGGGGTGACTTCTTCTTTCCAGTTTTTCATCGCGTGCTCTTTCTCCATACTAGTTGGATGCAGAGAGCATAAAGCACATGGCGTCATGCACCAGCCTTACTTGTGTAGGGGAACCTGAGTCACCGTTGCCTGTGAGCTCAGAGCATCCTGTGAGCCTTGGAGAGGTTCTAAAGGAAGCTTACTCACCTATGTCCCTCAGACTACTGTGAAGGAACCCATGGACCAAGCAAAGCCGAGTTCTCACTTGATACAGTAGAGAGAGCCACTTCACAGAGCTCAAGATGCCAGGGGGGACAGGTATTCTTGGGAGGCAGGTCTGGGTTGGAGTGGCTTTCCCCCTCATAGATCTGACTGGAATATCATGCTGTGATGGTTTAGGTGGCCACAGCCAGGCAATGCATTTACAGTGGCTAGATAAACCCACGGCCTTGCCCAGTGGAGCTAATGACTCTCCTGGGGATGGGGTGGCTGCTTAGACCAGGCAGCTGCTGCTCCACCAGGCTGACACGGAGTGGGGATTCTACTGAGGTTGGCAGCTGTGGTGTCTACCCGTGTGCAGGTCTGGGGGGAGTTTTGTCAGGCAGGTACACGCTTCCATGTTAACACTGCTGATGAAGTCCTGGGGGTGTGAACACCTCAACCCTCAACACTTCAGGAACCTTCCAAGGCGGACTCTATGTTGAGCTATATATCCCTGCAGAGGAAAGCGTGGAAGAAAGGGGTTGGCACCCACGTGGCACTCGGCCCTGACCCTGCAGAAGTCAGGCAGGCAGGAGGGAGCACCAGCAGTGAGGGGGGGGTGTTTCAGTGATGGGGCTGTGTAGAGGGGCACACATGATGAAGATATTCACCAGGCTGAGCCGGCTGCAGGCCCAGGAAAGGCAGGAGCCCCGCCGCTATGAACCTGGAGAGCTACATGAAGGTCTTATGCCAACATTCCGAGGAGGAGAAGGTGCCAAGTACCTGGCTGTTCAGAGAAGGAAATTTCCATTGTTAGGAGTGGGGCTAGAATCCACAGAGAGCTTGGCTTTTGGACTTGATCTAAGAGGCAATAGGGATCCACTAAAGATTCTACAAAGGAGCTGATTGTTGAGGCAGGAGGAGACCAGCAACATCCAAAGAGCCACGAAGAAAATGAGTTCTGGAGCCGCTGATGTGTCTGATTTATTAGCTGTCCAAACCTTTCCCTGAGAGCCAGCACCCCGGCACATCCTTCGTAATTGATTAGGCAAATAAAATTTTAGCTCCGACCCGCTCTGCGATCCCCTCCACACGGTGCAGCTTTGCCCCTGACCACCCTGAAAGGAGGAATCTGCTGAGCAAGGAGCCTGGATATCAAGCACTACCTCATGCCAGTGTGGCCGGGGGGTGCGGCCTCTCCTATAGAGAAATCGATTCTCTCTGTGTGCAGGCATCTTTAACCGTGCCTGGAGCGATCTGTCTTCATTTACGGCTGTGGGAGGTGGGGGGAGAGATGACAACCCTGAAATAACCTGGTGGTGAGGCCGTGAAGGTCATTATCACTGGACACATGGCCCTCGGAGGCTGTCAGCAGCTGCGGCCAGGTGAGCCAAGGAGCTGCCCCGTAGCTGTGTAGTGACCGCCCCTCCCCGACTTCCCCAGACTTCGTATGGGAATGCAACTGTTTTTATTTAGAGACACGGCTGTTCCATGAGTAATTCAGTTAAAATGAGGTCAGTGGGCTTGGCCCTGCTTTAATACAAGTGTGTTCTAATAGGGAAATTAAGATACAGAGACACATAGAAGGGTGACCCCTGAGGGCACAGAGAAGAAATGGTGTCTATGTTCCGTGGGAGACCTCAAGAAGGACCAAGTTCTGAACCCCCTCTTTCCAACTCCCTGCCTCCAGGACCTTCTGTTGCTCAGGTCACTGCTGTCACAGTCTGAACGGGTGGCACAGATGACCCCTGACTCTGCACTCTCCACACAGCTTCAGCCACTATGAGGCCACCTAGCGTCTACAAGTTAGCCATTCGCCGCAGAGATTAGATGAACAGAAGTGATGTTATCAAACTAACTGAAGAACAGGAAGATACTTGACCAGGTCGCCGGCAAACCGGATCCTTCCTGAGGCTATCCATTGGCCTCGAAGATGCCTTGGCACCCACGGGTTCACACGAGCAGGCCAGTGGACGGAGTGCCGTCAGTCCCGGAACTATGAGAGGAAAACTTGGAGGAGCAGCCGCAGCTCTGCTGCCCACACTGTCTGCTCTGCTAGTCTCAGTCAAAAGAGACCTTGTGATCCACGCCTCGTGGAAAACTGGGTAACTCGGGAAGGAAATGGCTTTTCTGAGACCCTTCTCCCCCCTGAGACTAGGTGGTGAGTGGCCAAAATGTCTTCCCTGAGACACAAGCGATGACATGGCCAGACTGTAGATCAGAGAACCCCATCAGAAATGAGCCTGGCTTTCTGCTCGGCTCACTGGGCCTGCCTGCTCCTATGGTTCCTATTTCATATGGCTTGACCCATCCGTCTTTACCTGTGCCTTCGTCCCAGGTCCTTGCCCTCCTGGGTGGCTGCAGGGGCGGGCAAGAGTGGATGCTGTGAGTGAGGAAGCTGGGGGCAGAGATTGAAGAGGATGCTGCCATAGGCAGGCAGAGAGAGGGTTAACTGTCTGCTGGATTGCTGGACTTCCCAGGCAGGTCCCCATTCCTCCTGGAGGCCCCAGGCTGCAGAAATGACCTGCCATCCCGGCGGAGAGAGCAACTGCCCGTAACCCCAATTACCGGGACGGCGCCTCGGCAGTACGTCAAGGTGGCTGATGCTAGTATCTGATCAGCATTTTCTTCTAAAAGCTGGCTATTTATAACTGTCCCCACACCGAGGGCCTGGTGGGAGCTGACCGCGGTGGTGTTCTCGTTAATCGGGGTTCCTGAGCCATTCTGTTTTTATGAATCGGCATATTAAACCTCCAGAGAAGAAAAATTTGTTCTGTGCTTGCTGGAGTTAGCAGGAGATGGGGACATCTGCCAACTGCCTTTGAGAGCTGGTGAGACCTGTAGCCAGTCAAGACAGACCACCGACGCACTGGGGTTTGGTCTGTGGTAACTAATCCTCTTTGGGACTCCACTGCTGTCCCCTACTAGGTCCTAGTCCAGCGGCATAGTCTCACATCATTACGAGGGCTCTGACTCAATTCCTGTTAGCGGGACAAGTACTTGGACAAGAGCAGCTTACAGAGAAAACAGTTTATCGGGCTTACGATGCTGACCCCCTGTCCACCACCACCTGGAAGTCAAGGCAGGCACTCCAGCGGCTGATCACATCACACCACCAGTCAAGAACAGTCAATAAACACATCCTTGCTCGCTCTCTGCCCAGACAGCCCTTCTTCCTCTAACACAGTTCAGGGCCCAGGCCGTGAAGCAGTACCAATGACATTCAGGATGAGTCTTCCAATCTCAATAAATATTCAAGACTACGGCCACGCCCACTCCCATAGACGCTTCTCCCCTCCGCCCCCCATACAGAGAAATGCCCACAGGCCAACCTCAACTAAATAATTCTTTATTGAAGTTCTTCTGGGGGGGGTGGATTCTAAGATGTGGCAAGTTGATTTTTACAGCCACTGGCAACCAAGTTCTTACCCAGCCAAAGGTTGAGTGAGGCAGCCCATTACAGAAAGATAAGTTGGAACCATTTGAGCCCAGGCGGCAGCGGGGTTATGTTTCCTGCTCTGCAGTGAGCAGCTGGGGTAGCAATCAGACACCTTAGCCAAGGTTCACATGATCAGGTCCCCACCAGCCAGCTAGAGGGAACAGGAGGCACCTTGGTCCTCGGAGATGTGACATCTTTTTCCAGAAGCAGAAGGAAAGAGAAGCCGCTCCCTGTGTATCTGGCATAAGGTTTGATCTGACTTCCCTTGCTGAACCTTTGGTGGGGGAGGGGTGGTCCTTGAAGGTGAGCGTTGTTTTCTTAATGTGCACAAGGAACCCAGAGAGTGGCCAGAGTTCTTTGGTTCTCCTGCTGTGGGAGGTGAAGTCCCAGCCCCTGGGCTGTCATCCTTACCTTCACAGCAGTCAATCCAAAGGCTGTAGCAAAGGGGACTCCTAGCCTCTGTTGGGCATGTGCCTCCGGACTCCTGCAGCCTCCCTTGGGGAAGACCCTTGCCACCTAAGGATCGGTTACGCGATGCTGTATCAGAGGAAGCCCCAGCTGTTTTCCAGAAAAGGTCATGGGAGGGAGGGAGAGAAAGATACCACACTGACCCTGGCCTCCCAGCCATCCAGACATGGGTGCCCAAGGTTTAGGTGAGTCTGTCGTGGTAGCTCACCAGTCCAGGTTTCCATGGACCAGGAAGAACCACACTCAAAACACAGGCAGAGGAGAAGCCAGGTGATCGCCCTCCACAGAGGGCATTTCTCTGAAGAAGCAGAAGGCTGGGACATCTCTAGGAAGCCATTGTCAGGGAGCAGCTGAGCCAGCATGCTAAGGAGAATGTGTCTTTGTCCTAACTGAAGAGACTGTGAGATTCACGAGGCCCCTTCTCTCATGCCCCATGGATAATGAGAGTGTGAGATAGTTGCCCGACCTCAAAGACAGCTTTGACCCCCAATCTATCATCCATGGAATGCTGAAGCCACTTTGGAGCCCACGTCTAGCATGTCACCCATGTATGAGAGACCTGTAAGCACCCACCACCAGCACTTGGGTCACCTCCTAGGGCCAGCCAGGCTACCAAGCACCCCTGTCATTCTGTCTGTGCTAGGGCAGCTGAGCCCGAACCTGCCTGGCTTGTCCTCCCCTTTGCAGAGACTGGTTCCAGTCACCAAGGCTTGTCCTTGGTCAGCCAACCTATGATCAAGACTATGCACGAAGTGGCCACTCCTTCTGGGCAGTCTCTGCAGCCACTGTATGAGCTCTGCTCTCTGTTATACCAGATGCCTTTATCCTCTGATGGGTGCTCAACAGCATCCACTCTGCAGTCTGCCCAGCTGCTGTCAGCCCTTTAAAGCTTCCCTGCAAAGGCAAAACTTCCCAGGTACTTCCTGAAAGTAACCTGACACCTGGCTTCCCCAATACCAGCTGAGGAGATGCAGAAGTGCCCTGGGACAGAACAGAGCAGCAAGGGTGTCCATGTGGTCTGGTCCCTCTTCCTTCTGACCTTCAAATAAGGGGGGGGGGCTGCTGATCATGGTCAGGGCTCTCAGGACCCATCAATGTACATGGTGCTGGCTTTGGGACTAACCAGGCACCCTAACGAAGGCCCTGGCTCCATTCTCCGTTTCCTGCAGCTACAGATTCCAGGGTGCAAGAAAGGTTATGAGTTGGTGGGCTGGGTAGGAGATGGGAGGCTTGAGGAAGAGGCAGCTGCTCTCATTGAAGCCACCAGATGCTCTGTGGTCCAGTCAACAGGTTTAGCAGGCCAAGCATACTCTGGACATGGACGCATCCTTCCTGCCCTCATGACGATGACACCAATGACGACGACCATGGCCATCGTAATCCACAGGAGCTGTATGGTGACAGCCGGTGCTCACTGCCCCAGACACTTCATAGGAGCTGCTCCAGTTCTGCTGGCCTGCCTGACCCCGGTGAGCGACCTCCAGAGAGCCACCAGCCAGGAGTGCTGGCTCCAGGGACACAGCAGCCTCCTCCTCCCACATGGATGTCCTGAGTCTCTCTCGTGTTTTTCCAAGTTTTCTTCAAGTTCATCTTTTGGGACACGTTGGAGTGGAGAGGGGCCTTGATCAGGCTCCAGCTTGGAAATGTGACCTCTTCAGAGCAAAGGACTTGGTTAGGGAGATGGCTCAATGGTAAAGTGCCTACTGACTGGGCACGAGGTCCTGAATTTGGATCTCTGCAAAGTGATGTCTTATTCTTTCCGGTTTGCGAGGGGCCCATCACCCAGCTCCCAAATAAATCACACATAGTCTTATTCTTAGTTATGAATGCCTGGCCTTAGCTTGACTTGTTTCTTGCCAACTTTTCTTAACTTAAATTATCCCATCTATCTTTGGCCTTGGGGCTTTTATCTTTTTCTATTCTTATATACCTTTTCTTTCCTTCTTACTCTGAGTCTGGCTGCGTAGCTGGGTGGCTGCGTAGCTGGGTGGTTGGGTGCTTGGGTGGCCAGGTGGCTGGGTGGTTAGGTGGCTGGGTGGCTGGATGGTTGGGTGGTTGGGTGGCTGGGTGGTTGGGTGACTGGGTGGTTGGGTGGCTGGGTGGTTGGGTGGCTGGGTGGTTGGGTGACTGGGTGGTTGGGTGGTTGGGTGGTTAGGTGGCTGGGTGGCTGGGTGGCCAGGTGGCTGGGTGGTTGGGTGGCTGGGTGGCTGGATAGCCGGCCCCTGATGCTCTCCTTTTGTTCTCTCATTGTTCCTCCTTCCCATCTCCGTTTCTCTTATTTATATTCTCTCTGCCTGCCAACCCTGCCTATCCTTGCTCCTGCCTCACTATTGGCGGGTCAGCTCTTTATTAGACCATCAGGTGTTTTAGACAGGCAAAGAACCACAGCTTCACAGAGTTTAAAAAAAAGCAGCATAAACAAAAGTCACACATCTGAAAATAATATTCCCCAACAGCTCTCCAGTGACCAGTCAAAACTGGACACAACACAGCACATGTCTGGAAAGCTAGAGCTGTGGAGACAGAGGTAAGTGGATCCCTAGTGCTTGCTGGCCAGCCTATCTAGAGGAAACGGCAAGCATAACGATCATAACGATGATGATGATGATGATGATGATGGTGATGATGATGTGGAAAACAATAGAGAACACACATACATATATAAACATAAACACACATGCACACACTCTCACACATACACTCACACGCGCACACACACACGCACACACACACGCATGCACACACACATACACACTCTTTCTCTCTCACACACACACTGAAAACTCAAGTCTCACTGCTGTCATCTTTTTCCAGGCTAAAGCAACTGTGGTCCCAGCAGGAGCATGCTATATGTCTTTTAAAATGTCCCCTACATCAGCCACAACCTTTCCTTGTTCTCGCTGCAGCTGGGGACCTGGGACAGAGTGACATTCCTGGACACCCATCTTTTAATTTTGCAAACCACCTATTATGTGAATAAGACCATCAGGCTGTCTTTAGGTGTGGAAATGCAGGGTGCCCAAAGTCACCTACACATACAACTTTCAAAACCTTTCCCCACAGACGTGGCATGAAGCATATTTCACAGACTCTTAAACACACTTTGGGGACAACCGAGAAATGATTTTGCCCACATGCGGAATTCTTTTATTATTATGGGCATGCATTAGAAGATTAAGTATTCAAATAAGCAAACATGGCAACAATAACTCGCGATGCTTTTCCCACGTAATTTTGCTTATGATGTGTTGATTAAACTCAAGTTCGTTACTCCAGACAAGATTGACCTACTTAGTCCATTTAATGACATCCAGGCGGCTCATCTCTCCATATATTCTCATAACCATCAAATCCGCCCCAGCCTTGATAGATAAGTTCCTCGCATGAAGACTCAACTTTCAACCAGCCAGACTGCAAGCGGAGTTCCCACCCCATCCATGTCCCCCGGCAGCAGCAGGGCTCACTCGGCTCATTTGGAGAAGGAAGAATGTATTTTGAAATGAGGATGTTGATAGAGAAAATCCATGGAGGTGGGAAGGCTTCTGGACACCCCTCCGTCTTGCTCCCATCCCCTCACACCATTTCAGCAGTTCAGACGGCTGCCAATGCAGCCACTGAGTGGCCACCAAGCAAGCGTGGCAGCTGAACTGTGTCCTTGAACTTGACCAGATGTCATTTGCTTCTTGGCCTCACACAGCAAACCGCAGGCCCCCTCCCTCTCACAGCACAGCTTTCCTCCTGGGCAAAGACCTGTTCGCTGTAGGACCTTCCCAGAAGGTTCAGCCTGGGCCATGTTGACTCCTGTGTGGAGCTGCTGACCCTCACAGGGCGCTGGGACAGCACCGTCCCTGTGTGAGCAGAGACACCTGCCCCACAAGTCACTGAAACTGGAGTTTGGGGGCCTCCTCTGGTCATTGCACCCATGTCTAACACTGACTCTGATACCCTGGAAATGTTCAAAAATACCACCTAACAAAATGAGTTAAAGACACCGTAACCTGCCACAGATTTCTTGCAAGGGCTTGCCATAGTCCCCCATGCTTCAACCAGTGAAAATATAAACCCTATAGGACAAGCTACTGTGCTCTATCAATTCCCTAAAAGCTGACGACATTGTGGGGCACAGCACCCATGGAGGGGAAGTATCCCTCATGTCCAGTAGGAGCCGTTGTTGTTCATGAAGGAGGTCAAATATGATGCGTGTTCATGAGTGTGAAGGTACATGTAAACGGACGGGTATATGTGCAGGCGGACATGCAGAGGCCAGAGGTCAACCTCAGACTTCATCCCTCAGGTGCCATGCACATGATTTCTTCTGGAGATGGGACTTTTCCTGGCTTAGAGGTCATACTTAAGCTAGACTGATCATAGCCCCAGCGACCCTTTCTTTGCCTCCTCCCCCACAGCTTGGAGTATAAGCCTGAAACGCCACATCTGGCTTCTTACCCAGGTCCTTAGAATCCTCCCATTCTGTTGTTTAGGGTTGTTCTCTGTGGCAAGAAGCAACACAGGCTTTTAACACTGTCTCTGAAATGTGGCTTCCTTGTTAGTCTCTCTTCAGCACAGGGAAGCAGCAGGTTGGGCCCCTACCTCAGTTGTCTCTCTGACTCAGGACTCGCTTATGGTCCTCATAACAGACAGCTCAGGGAGCGCTTACACAGGGATGTGAACAGGGGCCTGGGGACAGGGTTATTCTCACCAAAAGGGTGTTTGGCTGAAACAAGAGTACCTGCAGTTCTGATCTATGGTGGCCAAGGATGTGTACCACGACAGGAACCATGACGGGGTTAGACGGAAGGAAGATGACAGGAACCTTGGGAATGTGGCTGTTGAGAGACTAGTCTGGGGCAGACAGGGAAAGATGGAGGAGGCACAAAGCCACCAAAGCTACTGTGGTACTCCAGCGGGGAAAATAGAGAACAGAAACCAGGACTAAAGTGACTGATGGATAGAGACTGATAGGTTGGTCTCTGGTTCTGGAGGCCAGGCAGGTGGTGGCCGTGTGCCCCTGAAGAGGCTGAGTGAAATATGGGGGATCAGTCTGAGAAGCACAGGGAGATGCCTGCTCAGATGTCTCTGAGATACGTCCCAAGGCTGAGAGACACAGGCGCCACAGACAGAGTTGATTCTCTTAGGAAGTGATGGATCTCAGAGGCGATGAAGCTTGCCTGCCCAGGGAGAGAGTGGGGGGTTCTGACCGTTGGTGCTGGAGAGATGGTTCATCGGTTAAGAGCACTTGCTGTTTCTCCAGAGGACCAGGGTTCAGTTCCCAGGGCCCATGCCTGCCAGCTTCATAACCTCTTACAGCTCAAGACCAAGAGGATATGACACCCAATTCTTGCCTCTCTGGGCACTTATACATACATGGAAGGCACACACACACACACACACACACATGCTCACACTCATACACACACGGAATATACCTGTACTCAGATGGCATACACACATGCACACACACACACCCGCCTACACATGACATATACACACACCTGCAAACACACACATGAACACACACACACCTGCACACACACACACACAACTGAACACACACAAACAAATCTTTAAAATGACCGGGGCACTGGAAGCCTTACAGAGCAGTGTACTCCTGGAAGACCAACTTGCTGAGGAAAGCAGGTGTGTGCTGGGTTATTAACATCTGTGTCCCAGGCCAGTCTCTCCTCCCATGCAGGGGAGCATGACCTAAGTGCTTGGGGATGGGGTGGGGCCAGGAAGCCATCGGAAGGCGAGGGTTTGTACCATGTCAAGGCGTTTCTTCTCACTAGTGGAAAAGCTTCCCTTGCTATGACACCTACATTATTATAACATCAGCGGTGGGATTTCGACGCTGGAAGCTGAGCTCTGCCTCCAGGAAGGAAAATCCCTAAGCTCTCCACCTTCCTCTCTCAATAGCTGTGCGGGTTGTCAACTCGGCATAGCTGGGGTCATCTGAGAACAGGAATCTCAGCTGAGAAATGCCTCCATCAACTTTCTTGTGGACAAATCTCTGGGATATTTCCTTGATTAATGACTGGTGTAGGAAGGGCAATTCCATGGTGAATGGTGCCTAGGAAGGTAGTCGTGGGTGTATAAGAAAACAGGCTGCGGGCTGAGCAAGCCATGGGGGACAGCTGGTGCACTTGGCTTCCGCAGTTCCTGCCTCGGGGCTCCGGCTTTGAGCTCCTGCCCGGACTTTTATCATGGGCTGTGACCCGGGATGTGCGATTCAGACGTCCTTTCTTCTCCAAGATGCTTTTGGTCATGTGTTTATCACAGCTATAGAAAGCAAATGTGGACACCCGCTCACTTTTGGGAACAGCTCTGCTGCCCTGGGCATCCTCAATGAGGGATCTCAGTGCTGTGTGAACAGTAGCTTCGGAATAGAGTCTCAGTTGTTGCCCTCCTGCTCCTCGGCAAGTGTGGGTGCCCACCACACACAGAACACACCTGGCATCCCACAGTATCCTCAGGGGTCCCCAGAACTCTTCACTGCTCATGATAGATCTACCGTTCCCCTAGCATGCAGGGACTGCTCTCTGGTATACTCCAGGATAGCGTTCCCTATTAAAACTGCAATTTCCCACAGGAAAGATTTGCTTCCTCTCAACCTATTACTAGTCGCTTACACTGTAATGTGAGGTGAGGCTGTGAGAACCACCTCCAATCAGAGGGAGACCCAGGTGGAGAAGGGAAAGGATTGGTAACGGAGAAGACACAGGAGTGAGAGCACAGAGCCTCAAACCCTCACTGGCAAGATTTACCTCAGGAGTTCGGTAGAAAAAGCTAAATGGTTTTGGCAGCTAGATGCACAGAATCTCAATTGCTTGGCGTCTTACCTTCAAATTTGGACTCCAAGTTCCTCATGCTAAATGCCACCTAAGAGGCCGCCTGACATAGTTTAGGATCCTGTTTGAGTTTTTCTAAGCCCTAAACAATAATTGAATCCCCAGATACTTAACAGAGTCTGACCACACACAGTGAAATTATTTCTTAGTCATAAACTGAAAAGTTAATTGGCTTCATTTCTTTAAATAGATTCAATTATTTAAGCAACAATGACTCTTCCAGAGGTATTTACAAGTCAGGGACGCCTCTAGGAGATGAAGGCTGAAAGCCGGCTACCCAAAGGCCTTTGCAAACTGCCACTGAGGGGCTTGCCGATTGGGAAGGGATTTATTTGTGCTTATAAAATATAAAAATTGCCCTCGGTGGCATGATTAGATCAGATGCAAGCAGCTTATTAAAAATTAACACAGCCAAGAAATGGAGCCGTCTTGAAGAAGAACCTAGTGTTATTGAGAACAGCGGGGGTTTCGAGTGGAGAGATTTGTGCATTTATGAGCAATCCACCACCCCCTCAGCTGCCCAGAGAGATGGCAGCGCCATTGCTGGGTTCTCCTAGGACATCCCTGTTTCCACGTACTAGTCTGTAACCTGCTCCCTTAAGCTGGGCTCAACCTTGGGCCCTGAGGGAAAAGCCATGAGGAGCTAGTCCCCGAGTGTAAGGCGCCATTCCATACAGTGAATGTGAGAGTCTAGCTCACCTTCATCTTCTCTCCTCCACAGTTCTGGCCCTACTTGAATGCTCATTAATCCCCGAGTAGTGTCTGAATTAGCAGACGATCCTATCTAACCTTTAGCCCTCTTCCTGTTGCTGTAATAAAAGTTGCTTCGAAGTGTCCCAATCCTGTCTCAGGGTGTGTGATGCCTCTTCCCCGTCCTCTCCTCCTTGGGCAATACCTTCTGAAAGAACATGCTGGGAAGCATGGGCAGATCATTAACCTTTACCCCAGATTCCACCAAAGCCAAACTATTCACAGCTGCAAGGTTAGCTGGGTTAATTAGCAGCCAACGTCTATCTTTTTTTAAAACAAACGAAGACAAGACATGACATCAAGGAGCGGATGGGTGTTGTGGACCGCACGAGACTGGAGTAGGATGGCCCAGTGATTCTTTTCATGAGTCAGGGAAGAAGGACAGGAGACCATCCCTGACTAGTTCCTAGGGCAGTTTTCCAGGGAAGGAAGTGTCTGCTCCTGGAGACCCTGAGCTCTGGAGCTATCCACAGACACAGTGCTGAAAGTGGATTGTGAATAACACCCAGGCTATTGTAAAGTAACGAGTCAAGCCCTGCTAGTTCTTGGTCTGGGGTCCAAAGATCTCACTGAAGAATGGATGATTGTGTTCAGTCAGTAAATTACCTTCTGTGCACGCATAAGACCTGAGTTCAGCCCCCAAAACTCATGGGAGTGAACACCAGTGTGGAAGGGAAGGACCCACAAACCCCATGGCTAGATTAGGAGCTAGTCTCAGGGTGTGTCTCTGGTCGATCAGCCATGTCCTGGTGGATGGCCCCATGCCAACAAGTATGTGATGGGCACAAAGTAGACACAGTGGGCTATGAAAAAAAGAGGACGAAATTAGAGGGGAATGGGGAGGCAGGGTGGTTCTGGTAGGAACATAAATATGATTAAAACATGGTGTATGCATGCACAAAATTCTCATAGTTAATAAAAATATTATATTAAAAAACCTAGATATGGCAGCATACATCTAGGAGCTGGGGGAGTAAAAGCATAGATCTCTGGGACATGCTAGCCAGTCAGGCTGCCCTACCTGGTGATCCTCAAGCCAATAAGAGATGCGTTTTTTGTTTTTTATTTTTTTTTAAATCATGATGGATGGCACCTAATAAATGATACCCGCAATTTACCTCTGGCCTCTACATGTACTTACACATGTGTGCACGAGTACACACATGCACACACACCTGGGTGGATTGTTAGCAGTACATGTTACATGCTGTTCTGAGACACATGCACCTAAATGTTCTAGTTTGGGTTTTGAGGCTTACTGGGGCATAGTACTGTTTGATATGGACAGTGTGAAGGACAGGGGCATGTGGAACATGCATCCGAAGATGTCCAGGTGTCTACTAATTGTGTGTCCGTGTGCATGCATGTGTTTACTCTCTCTCTCTCTCTCTCTCTCTCTCTCTCTCTCTCTCTCTCTGTGTGTGTGTGTGTGTGTGTGTGTGTGTGNCTCTCTCTCTCTCTCTCTCTCTCTCTCTCTCTCTCTCTCTCTCTGTGTGTGTGTGTGTGTGTGTGTGTGTGTGCGTGTGTGTGTGAACCTGGGAGTACGTATGCCATGGCGGTGTATATGGAGATCAGAGCACCTCAGGTGTCAGCTCATGACTTTGAGGTGGTGTCTTTTCCGTGGCCAAGCTTCTGGGAGCTCTCCTGTCTTTGGCTCCTATCTATCCATGGGAGTTCTGGCCATATGTGACTTTCCATGGTTTCTGAGGGTCTGAATTCAGGTCTTCAAGTTTGCAGGGGCAGCACTTTACTCACCGAGCCGTCCCCCAGCGGCACACCTACCGACCTTTAAATGAGTAGAGGTGGTAGGAGCAACGCTGACCTCCCCGCCAGAGCCCCCACTCTGCTGGCGTGAGACTGCATCACTAGGCTGTACGTAAACCACCACCTGTCCCCGGCGTCTCTCCTGCCCCAGAGCTCTGTCTCAGAACGATGCCAGAAAGACAGGACCTTTTCACTGTGTGCAGAACACGTCTGTACACTGCTTGCCTTTCCGAATGTGCAAAAGCCGGTGTAAATATGGAATTAATTAAACCTGTCTGTGCTCGGGTCTTTTCAGAATTAACTTATGAAATGTTTGCCAGTTAAATTATTAACATGTAACACTAACATAATGAGTCAGTTTAAGGTAATTTAGTCATTGGAAGCATTACACTGTGTACACAGAAATCTCTCCACGCAGTCCTGTTCTCAGGCGTGAGAAGTTGCCGGAGGCTTTTTCTAGTCTAGCCCCTGCCAATGGCTTGTTTCAATGACTATTTCACCCTAAGTGGTAACATGTGTTTAACAAGTGGAGTTTCTGGTTCTCACCTGTGTGGGAGTGTTCTGAGCTCAGCTCTAAGTTAATAGAAAAGTCACTAACAAAAAAAAATGGTCACTGACATGGTGCGCTGTGTGCCTGGGAAGGGGCAAGGCGCATTTGGAAAACTCAGCCCCTGGCTCCCTTCCTTCTCAGAGACAGATTTGCTAATCCAGTTATAGTTCTTCCTAAAAGAAGGGCATGCTGGGAGAGTGAACTCTTCACAGATGAGTGCCTGGCTGCCCTTAGTATTTGCAGGGTGTGTGGGAGTATCTTTCTTCCTGTCCTTCATGGAAGGCTCATCCACTTGCTTGCCATTAGTAAGGACTGAGATCCCAGGCTGCTGAGTGGGGATAGCTGTCCATTTTGCTTGTCAATGCTAAGCAGTAAATTCTCAAACTTTGTTCCAAAGAGTTCTCATTTTCTATAGGAATCCATTCAGGGGCTGGAGTTGCATGCCAGGACATAGCCTTAGTCATAGACATAACCATAGCTATAGCCACGGACTAGACATATCCATAGACATAGACATAGTCATAGCCATAGCCACAGAAATAGATACAGACTTAGACATGGACTAGACATAGCCATAGCCGTAGACATAAACTACACATACACTAGATATAGACATAAACATAGACATAGCAATAGTTATATATCATACACCATTGTGACTAGACATAGGCATAGACATAGGCATAGGCAATGTAGATATAGATGTAGACATAGTCATAGACATAGAGAACTGATCGTAGATTTGAGTCTTGGTGACTGTCCCTGAGTACAATAGTGTGTCAGCTAGAGAATCCTAAATGACATTTTATGAATGCAAGCAATACGGAGCAAGCTTGGGGCTCAGACAAAGCCTCTGGCGCCCTGCCTTCCTTCGTGGAGGCATGAGAACAACCTTTGGGAAAGGAGGGAAGATACCTGGCATGCTGGGAAGAAGATGCCATCAGAAAACACATGATTTTCCAGGGTCTGCTTTATCGTGTAGGGCACAGGCGTCTATAGCAAATAGTCACGGCCCTTCCCCAAGCAGGAAGATCTGTCTGCCCCTGGTGTCTTCTCTCTCCACCTCCACCAGGCTCTGTATGCTCTAAGACCTGGAGGACAAGGTGAAAAAAATCTGAAGAACTGAAAATTCTACTTTCATAAAGTAAAAGCCAAAGACAACTATAACTTCATCTCTGCCCCCAAGAGAAAGAAGCTGGAGCTGCATCCCTGCCCCAAGAGACAGGCTCTGGAGCTGTGGATTCAAATACAAGGTGCTGCAGGAAGTCTTACAGCTGTGGTTACCCACCTACTGGTGCGTGGCCTCTTAGACCATATATGCGGATGCAGAGCCTGCATCTGCCCCTTCCTCCTTTTCGCCGTCTGCTCTTTCAGATTGCTGGATTGTTGGATTAGTTCTCTGTTCTCCATTCAAACAGAGAATTCTGATTTGTGAGTTTACCCCTAAATAAATAGCCATCTATTCCTCGATTCTGAGCTAGTGTGGGATTTCTTTTAAAGCGTCTGTGCCACAGCAAGGCACTGAAATCTGAAATGTTGCTGGCTGTCCTCAGGTAATCTTCAAATGCCAGCTTCAGGCTTGTGAGAGTTAGTGGCCATCCACAGGGTCAGCAAAGACTCCTTCCAGGGGTGGCCCAACCACTTTATGGTTGATGGACAAACAGAACTTGCAAAGTTGGAGTCTGCTGGACATGGCCAGTCTGCTGTCGCTCAGGTGTGGACTAAGGACGGCGGGAAAAGACACGAAAGAAACCAACTCAGAGACGCCCGAGGGAGGGGAGCAGAGGCTTCAATACACCACCCTCCCCCTCGTTTTTAATACCGATGTTTCTGTTGCAATATTAGTCCCATAATTCTCGCCACGCCCTTTCTTCCTTTGTCTTCACGTGCCCGCGCTGTAATTTTCAATTTAATTAGTGCAGTTCTGTGAGGTGGCACCGGGCCTCGCCTTATCTTTGCACCTAATACTGCTAATTGTTCATACAGCCTTCGGTAATATCTCATTAACTTTATAGGCTATCGTTTCCACATCATCTGCGGAATTAATTTTCTGAAAACCTAGAGCTGTGGGTGCCTGCAAACATTTTCCTTCGGAAACAAAACAAAGCAGTTTAAGGAGAAACAAGGCACCTGGTGAAGTGGGAGAGACGATGAGCTTGCTGCTGTGTTGTCCCTCAAGGAACGCGCATCTAAAACGGTCTTTCCTTCAGTTCTTTTATAAAAAACCCACCTAAGCAATTCATCGTTTTTATAACAGCCATTATCGACGAGGCATCTATGAATGCACAGATAAAAGACGGGGCTTGCATGCGGAATGTTTGGAGGCGACACAACACGGGCCCCTATGCGGAATGTTTGGAGGCAGCACAACACGGGCCCCTCAATTATTGGCTTTAATATAATGAAGTGTCACCCAGATGGCTTTTATGGCATCCGTCTGATTTCTCAGAATGTTTAATAATAACCACCCCCCTCCTCCCTGCAAAGATGGGGGCTTAGCCAATAACAGAACAAGGCCCAGCTATGAGCCTCCATCACCCCAACCTAACCCTTCGCACCCCAGTTTTGCTTTGTGCTCTTCCCCTGTGGTGCTGGCCTTTAGACAGGAAGCCCTGTACTAAGTCTGCTTGATCCCCCATATTTAAGACACAAAAGGGCACTTTAGGCTCTCTCCCCACACTCCGTCACACCCAGGGGACTGAGGATCCCCTTTGTGTGTGACAAATGACAGGAGACCCAACTCCTTCCAGTGTCGCAGACAAGCTGGATTCGCTTATGGGATGTGCCCACAGCGGGAGGGTACTCAGCACAGCTGAACCTGGAATCCCTGGCACGGCCTAGGGTGTAAGCTGGCTGAGAACTTTGCTGGAGCATCTCCAGTGGGCCAGGCGGGCATTCTCTTTCTCTTGTGGTTTCCTCCACAGCTGGAAAGGTGTCTTTGGAGGGCTGTGTTGACAGCTGCTGCAGACAGGGAGCTGTGATTGGATGCCTCAGACTGCCCTGGGCAGGAGTGTGATCATTAGTCAGAAGGGGCAGCTGGGCTGAGGACATCCAGCTCTGGCTGCTGGAGTCATTGGCAAAGAAGTGGTCACGAAGAAAGAGGCTCCACGAATCAGTTCATGGTGACCTCACTTGGTGTTAGGAGAACCTGGTAGCAAGAGTGTCCTGACAGGACAGAGTCACAATGGATGAGAGAAGACTCCAGCTAGAGGGCTTCGAGCTGGTGTAGACTGTCCCTGCCTATTCAGTTTGGGGAAGGGTGGTGTCTAGACCCCAGCAGGTATCCAGGAAGGGCTTGGGTGACTGGGGCACACCCGTGTGCCCTGATTCATCTCCCATGGTCCCTGGTCTCTCCCTCTGTTCTCCTCTCCCAGATCTCACACCCCAGGTGCCCTCTTCCCTATACCTTTCTGAACCCCGCCCCCAGCATCCTCTGACCAGCAATTAAATAACCTTAAACTGAGTCAATATCTTCAGTTACATATTAAGAATTTAACTAACAAGCATTTTATAAGCTAATTCCGAGAAACCCAAGCAGAGACAGGTTTAATTAATGCCATTCTGCTGCAGGAGGATGGCTCAGGGTGGAAGCATCTCTCTCCCCCCAGAACATCCAGATCCCGGGGGTTTCAGAGTTTCTGGATCCAGCAGCCACCTAGCACCCACAGCAGAAAATTGGTAAGTCCAAATTATGGAGGAGTCTCAGGACGACATGACACAGTGTAGCATCCGGTGACCCAGGATGCCCAGAAAATTGCTGGAAAAATAAGTCTCGGCCTCGGTTTTCACTCTCCTCGGGAACAGACAGGGCAATTCAGTTCCACAAATGTTTCTGGGCTGTGATGGTGGGCCAGAAAAAGCTGCAGACTGAGTGCCTTTACATAACACTGGTAGAAACCAACTCAAAATAGTACACGCTGAAAATGAGATTTATGGGCTCCTGTGGCTGAGATACCCACGGAGGGGGAAGCTGGCCTCCAGGACCCTCACACTGCTGTGGCATAAGCAGGGGGCCCCCTCCATGTGTGCCAACACCTCCATGAGATCTGTCTGTCTTCAAAACCATAGCTGCCTTGGGCCTGGGAAGAGGGCTGAGAGCTGTAATCCTCAGCCTTCCTAATGCTGCGAACTTTTAACACAATTCCCGCGCTGTGGTGACAATCAACCATAAATTATCTTGTTGCTTCTTCATAACTAATTTTCTACTGTGTGGATCATCATATAAATGTCTGATATGCAGGAGAGCTAATGTGTTACCCCAAAGGGGATGTGATCCACAGGTTGCGAACCATTGGCTTAGCGGTTCAAGTGCTGGCTGGGGAAGGTGTGAAGATTAGAACTCAAATCCCTGGAAACTGAGCCAAACACCCAGAGGGTATACCAACTGCCTGTAGTTCCAGCCTTGGAAGGCTGGCACAATGGAGCTCCTCCTAAGCAAGCTAGCTAGCAGGATTCCAGAAAGGTTTCTCTATCCTATGATAAACTTTACATTCGTTAGCAATCACTATTCATCTCCCTTTCCCAGACTGCGGAAACCGCAGTCACTCCGGTTCCTGTCTCTGGGACTCTCCGACTCCAGGCATGTCATGTAAATGGCCTCCCACACTGCAGTCTCTCCAACCTGCTGTCTTTAAGATCCTTCTTCTCCATATTTTGCATCAATATTCCATTCTTTTCATGATCATGATGCGTTCCACAGTATAGGCCTATCACACTCTGGTCACTCGTGTGTGAGTATATGGATATTTGAGTTGAGTCTACTTCTTAGCTAATAGGAGTCATGATGTGTGTTCACATGTGTTCTTGTGTGATTACGTGTGCACGTTCCAGTGAGCAGGCTGGGTCACAGGAACAGAAATGGTGGGTGTATTTGTTTCTTCTGACTATTATAACAAACTGCCTCAAATAGAGGGGTACAGACAGCAAAGATGGTCCCATGAGTCTGTGGAATCAGAGACCAGCCCAGTTGTCCTGGGTTAAAACATAGGTGTGTGCAGGGCTGTGTCCCCTCTGGAGGCAGAACCAGGGCGTGGCCTTGTCCAGCACCTTGGCACATGGAGCTGTTAGCCAGCTGTGGGCATTTCTCCTCTTTGGTCACTTCTTCCTCCCTGCTGTTACAGAGACACTGATTTGACTGGGCATACCAGGTAATCCAAAGCAATTGCCCATCTTGGAACTTCAGGCAAATCCACCATGGCCCCCCCTGTGTAGATTCCTCTGTGGTATGAGAGGTGACACACTCACGTTTGGATCTGGGGTTGGGATGGGGACATCTTCGAGGATGTCACTGTGTTAGATATGACATATGGGGTCATGTGATCGGTACATTTTTAAGTTCCTAAACTGCTTCTCAAAGATGCTGAGCCACATCTCACCATGAACCACAGGGTCTGGGCCAATGATCTGCGCCCTCACGGCCTTGCCAGTGTCTGTGTTTGAATTTGGTTCAATCGGTAGCCATACTAGCTGATGGGAAGTAGGGTCTTGTTTCCCTAGAGACCAGTATCAAGCATCGTTCCACAGGCCTGTGGACCATCGGTAGACCTCCTGTGGTGAAAGACAATGTAAGTTCTTTGCCCGTAGTCATTGGGTCATTTTTCCTTATTTTTTTGCATTTGTGCTGCCAAGGATTAAACCCATAGTCTCCAGCCTGCTAGACAAGTGTGCCACAGCCCAACTGTGCTCCCAAACCTTCATGTGTTTGCCTGCATGTGTGGTGTGTCTGCACACAAAGTGTGTGCACCATGGATGCCAGAAGAGGGCGTCGGATCCTCCGGGACTGCAGTTACAGATGGTTGTGAACCACCATGTGGGTGCTGAGAATCAAACTCATGTTCTCTACAAGAGTAGCCCGTGCGCTCAATCACTGAGCCAATTCTCCAGCCCCATCATGTGTCTTTTTATTTTTTAACTATATAGCTTTCAATATATACATATATAAGCCATACTGGAATTTTTTAGATATATGGATTGAAAGGGGATTCCCCCTCTGGGTATGTTGGCTCATGTCTTCAATCCTAGAACTCAGGAGATAGAGACAGGAGGATGACTGTGACTTTCCAGCCAGCCTGGTCTGTAAAGTACACAGTAACATTGCTCACTTTCTCACCTTTGAAGCCCACATAGCTTACATTTTGAGGAAGTCCAACTTGTTCATGTTGACTTCTGCTGCTTAGATTTAAACCGACAAGGCCACTGTCTGGACAGGATTCACACGTGGGTGTTGTACTGGGGATGCCACAGTCTCAGCTCTTACACTTAGATGTTTAAGTGACCTGGGATCCTGTTCGCTACATGGTGTGAAGTAGGTACCCAACTTTAATCTTTTATATATGTTCATTTATATCAACACAATTAGACGGCTCCATGGTTAAGAGAGCTGGCTGCTCTTACAGAGGACCAGGTTCAGTTTCCACCACCCATGTGGTATCTCACAACAGTCTGTAACTTTAGCTCCAGGAGACCTGAACCCTCTTCCAGCCTCCACTGGCACCTATATGTACATGCACACACACACACACACAGAGAGAGAGAGAGAGAGAGAGAGAGAGAGAGAGAGAGAGAGAGAGAGAGAGAGATGAATGTATTGTACTGGGACTCTTGTAAACTTCTGCTTATAAGCATATGGCCTCATCTGGATTCCCTGCTACTCTATTGGTCCATGTGGCCACCCTTATGCCACAACCACATTGTCTTAACCGAGGCTGTAACTTTACAGTTTGGAACTTGCCTACCCTGTTGTCATGCCCCTTTGCAATTCCATATGAACTTTAATATCACTTGATCAATCAGAATAAAGCTGTTAGGTATTTTGCCAGGGGCTTTTCTGAAACCGCAGGTTTGTTACAGGAAGCGTCCTCCTCAGTTGTAGCCACTCTTCCAGTCCGTGGGCGTGGGACGTCTTTTTGTGGGCATCTTTCTTTCAGCGATGTATGCAGTTTCCAATATACAAGAAACATGCTCTTCTTAAAAATGTCACTTCTCTGTCTTGTTTTTCCTTCCTTGTGCTGCTGTGAGTGGGGTTGTGCGTGGACTCCCGTCTAAGCTGCTCACGGTGATGGTGTCAGGGCGGCTGATTCTTGTGTGTTGATCTGTTATGCGGCACGGCCGAGACGGTTTACAAGCTCTCATATTTGTTGTGCATTGCTTACAGCATCTGTCGGCGAGGTCACGCCATCTGCAAGGGGAAACGGTTGTTTTGCTTTTACAGCGTAGAAACCTTTTATCTCTCTCTCTCAACTAGTGTGGCTATCTTTGCATTTCTGAAAGAGGGTGTCCTAATTTGGGAAGGTTTTGTCTTAACTCAGCACAGTAAAATTTATCTATTGTTTTTCCTGTGGCTTTTGCTTCTTTTCTTTAAGAAACATGTATTTAAGCATCTTAAGCTTCACCTGGTATTCCAACTATTTGCCTCAGTCCCAATAACAAGTGGCCTCATTCGAAGTGCACCGTGAGCTTTTATGGGATGGTTGACAATGAGGAGGTGGGACTTTGTGGTCATGTATGAGTTTGGAGGTCTCTCACACTCCCATAAGTAACCCCTCACCCATACTCTGTAAGAAAGCGCAGTAAACTCAATAGTCTCACCAAAATTAAGTAAAAAAAAAAAAAAAAAAAAAAAAAAAGAAACACATTTCTGTTCTGAAATCTTGGAAATGGCTCCATAATTTCCCAAGCTTAGAGCATTTTGCTTTTCTCATTTAGATTTTCACATAGCTGGAGTTGGAAGTGACAGGAGGCGGGACGTGCAATGTTCGCATTTGTGCATGGGGCCAATCATCCTTGTTCCTTTCATGGGTTCCCTGTGGCGCCCCTTGTGCACAGCACACATCTCCCCGCTGTAACTCCCCACACCTATGCAGACCAGATGCCAGTCAGCACACATGACATTCTGGTTCTTAATAGACTAGTCCCCACCACTCCGCACACCCGCTCACTGTCTCAGAGTGCTCTTGCCCACTTTTCCTCCTAAAGAACCCATTGTCCGCCAGTGCTTTCTTTATAAACAGCTGGGATCTGATTGTAGTTGTGTGGTATTCCATATTGCAGAGAAATCTGAGGACAGTGTTTTTATATGACACTTTGAAGACATTGCCCACAGCATTTTTAAGGTAAATGTTTAATTTTCTCCATAAAATGTCTATACATCTTCACATACATACATTTCTGACCTTACAAAACCTTTAGGGTCCATTTGCAAAAATATACACCACACTTTACTTTCCTTCCTGATGTATGATGTTGACATTTTTTCCTCCTTTCTTTTGACTCTCCATGTGCTTGAGAAATACATATTGTGAGTCCCCAAATGCCATACATTGTTCCAGAGACAAAGATGGCATAGCGTCCTAAGCAGCCCTAGGCCTGGACCCTGGAACTGACATTCTCCTCATGACATACATGTGTACACACTCTTCCTTGTCCTCCATTCATATGTGTGTGCACACTATCCCTCGTCCTTCATACATGTGTGTACACACTCTCACTTATCCTCCATACACGTGTGCACACTATCCTCGTTCTCCACACATGTGTGTGCACACCCTTGTCCTCCTTACTATAAGCCAGCCCCCTCCCCAACAACAGCAGGTGTTTGCCCAGTACTGAACCACTACTGATCACCCTGGACTTCTTAACCACACTCAAGAATAAATCTCCCAATCCAGAATAGAGTCTTCCAGCCCAACACAACCCCCCTTATACTATCCGCCAAGCCTACCATACCCCTGTGCTCCTTTGCCACCATGAAGGGCCGCCCCCTTCTCCTTGTGAGCCACTGCCTTGTCCTTCTCAGGTCCAGGACCTTAGGCATAGGACTTGGGTCAACTCTCTCCATCACTGGTACCCAGCAGGGTCAGCGCGCTGAGTGCCTGAGGATATTAAGGAGTGCTCACCCAGCTTCAGCATCATTGAGAGGCACCACGTGTTTATCTTAGGTTCAGAGACTGCAGGATAAGCCTCTTGCATCAAATGGGGCTCGGGAGAATCCAATCAGCACGAGATTGGTTGGTAGATAAGTGACTTAAGCTCTCAAATCCCTTGACTATAGGAGACTTAGGTCCCTTATGCAAAGCCGGAAAAAAGAGAGAAATGAGCCTGTGTTCTCATCAGCCAGCAGCTCGGCTCCCCACCTCCATGGGCCACCAAAAAGCCAGAGCCAGCCATTGTGCGGGCAGAACTGGAGACCACTGGCTTCCACCTCCAGGACAAGGTCACTCTCCTTCACACAGCTCACCACAATGTTGCCACAAAGAAGTTATGGCTGACTACAGGGTACCTTCAACGAGCTCTCTCTGTGAAGTACCGTGGTTGCTTCTACACTTTCTCTCTTAGTTTTTTTTTTGTTTGTTTGTTTTTTGTTTTGTTGTTTTCTTGCATCAGAATCCAAGGATGATCTGAATGCTTCAGGTGGTCAGTGCATCCCCAGCGGCTGTTTCCAATCTCCCTCCCTCCCCTTCTCTTGTACTCTCTCACTCTCTCTGTCTCTCTTCCATGTGTCTCTCTATCCCCGCTCTCCTCTTTCCTCTCTCTCTCTCTTCTTTCTGTCTCTCCTTCTCCCTCCTCCTCTTTCTCTCATCTCCTCTACTCCACCCCCATCCCCTACACACCCCTGAGCCATTCCATTCTGCCTGCTACCCCAAGCTAACTAAACCTAGGAGACCGACCTGATTGGCCGAATTGGGTTTGACTCTTTGGGTGTCACTGCTGGGTACCCCATTACCCAGATTCTTTTGTGTACGGTACAGAATCCTGCATACTCGGGAGAGCTCAGGTTTTCTGTCCCACTGCTGTGCTGTGTGCTTCCCGCAGAGCGACACCTGCCTCCCTCCTGCCTTGAGATGTTAGAGGTCAGTGATCGTGACCCGCACTGTCACCCTCCAGAGCCTGAGAAACCTTGCTGTCCCGTTGTCCCCTTTCTCTGTCCCTTGGCTGGAATAATTCCATAGAAAGAAACTTCCGGTCTTCAAAACAATAGCAGGAAACAGTGCCTGGTTCCTCCACGCTGGTGAGAGGCTGACCTGGTAAAGGTGATGAAGCTCCACACTGGTGACAGGCTCAGCTGATAAATGTGATTGCTGCCCCAGCTGGGATGATCTGAACTGGATCCCTGGAGCTCATGTTCAGGTGGAAGGAGAGAAAATAACTCCTGTTTGCTGTGCTGGGGCACACTCTCGATAGTAACAAAAATTATAATTATAAATAAAATGAAATTAATTTGGAGGGTTTCTATAAAGACAACAAAGAATTTCCAAGTAACCGTGAGGAGGCTGAGGCAGAGCAGTCTACTGTTCCAGGACACAGAGCTGCACAGCATAGACCCTTCCCAGCAAAGTTTGAGAAAAACAGTCAATTTTCTTCTTAAATATAGCTTGGCTCTCTAGCTTTCCCTAGGGCGTCTGAGTTCCGCTGTGCTTGCCTCCCAGCCTGCTTTCATTTTCTTTTGTCCTTCGGGTCACTGTGCACTCGTGACTGTGAACGCCTCTCATATCTTTAGTGGGCTGTTGCTGCTGCTGTGGATGGCAGTGCCCAGGCCCGTGTGAGCTCTCCCGGCTGGCTTTGTGGCTTTGTCCATGGTCACAACTACATGTGTGACCATTACTCTCTGACCCTGCTAGCTAGGGGAGTCTTTCCTCTGCTCCTATCTGACAAGGACTGGGGCCAATGATGTTTGGCCCTATCTTGAGTCTGCAGCTGGCAGCAGCTGAGGACCTGGACTCCTCCTGGGATAGGCAGAGACCACAGGCTGTGGGCTGGGAGTGTGCACTGCTTCCACGGGACGGGTAATTTCCTCTTTCCTAGTGGATAGTGGGTTTTCAAGGATAGTATTATTTACACTGTGTGTTGTGTGTGTGAGGATGCACACATGTGTATTCAGGATTCTGTGTTGGCCTCACCTTGGTTATAGTCCTCAGCCATAGCCACTGAGAGCGCCTCCTGTGCACATTCACTATGTTCCCTTTTAAAAGGACCCTGCCCACCTCCCATCTCTCTATCTCTGTCTGTCGGTCTGTCTGTCCATATCCCCCTTCTCTTTTCTTCTGCTGCTTCTGTCCCCAGAGACCAGTTCCCCCTCCCCTCTCCTCCTTTTATGTTCCGTTTCCCCTAATAAAAACCCTTCCATGTGAGTCCTGTCTCACGGTGGCATCTTTCTCTCGCAAGTCGCCTTTTCTAAATCACAGCAGTCCCAGGGATTGAACTTAGGCCATCAGGCTTTGCAGCAGTGGACTTAAACTGACGAACCTTCTCATTGGCCCTGCTTTAGGAATTTTTAGTGAGACACATCGTAGTTTATATGGATAATTTTTATTTGTGCTAAGAGACATGCAATATTTATCAAGCTCGGTAGATTCTTAGTTGCCCTACAGTGAAAGCGCAGTTGGCACCATGGGACATCAACATGCTGCCTGGGATGCATGCAGAAATCCCTTACAAAGATGGAGTCACCGCTAAAGGTGATATTCATATTTTCCGTGTAGGAAAATATGAACAGTCAGCTTTCCTGGGAGTATGAGTCTGTCTGCCTATCCAGACATAAATACGCACATCATTTTAGTCCTATACCATGTCCCAATCATGTCTGTCTTCACACGCAGCCTTGTGGTTTACACTGACACCCTGGATGCTGCTTCAGAGATGTGAAAAGGTTCCCCCACACACACACTTCTCCAGCCGAAGAACCCCTGCTGTAGGAGGCACCAAGTTGTTCATCTGCCTCCAGTGATGGATGCTGGGCTGGATGTGTCCCATCTTTATCTGGTCCCTAGGTATGGATGTTTGATGTGGGGTTCCACTCTGTATGCTGTGAGTATGTTTTATTACCATTGGTTGATAAAGAAGTTGTTTTGGCCTATGGCAGGGCAGAATAGAAGCTAGGCAGGGAAAACCAAACTGAATGCAGGGAGAAAGAAGGCAGAGTCAAGGAGACGTCGTGTAGCTGCCAAAGGAGAAAGACTCTGGAACCTTACTGACAGGCCACAGCTTCATGATGATACATAGATTAATAGAAATGGGTTAATTTAAAATATGTATGCTAGGTAGGAATACACCTAAGCAATTGGCCAAGCAGTGTTGTAATTAATATAGTTTCTGTGTGATTATTTAGGTCTGGGCGGCCGGGAAACCAAAGCAGAGTCTCTGTTTACAGATGCTAATAGATTCTGCTTCTCCTTTTTACACAATACAGTGTACCTTGGGGTGCATCCATCCCCCAAGCCCACCTGTCAGGAACTTAACCCTGGAGAGCACAGAGCTGAGAGGTGGGGGCTATGGCAGATGATCAGGTGACAAGCTCATGGATGGGTTCTCTGTGCAGTAAAAGGTCTCAGGGCACAGGCTTGCTCACCCCTCCCCTCTGTCGCAGGAAGGTAGCCTCTGCTTTGTCTTTTGGGCTATGAAGTGAAGACAGAGAGAATAAAGCTCTCACCAGAGTTCTGGACCTGCTGGGACCCAACCTGTTCTTGCTCCTCAAAGGCTGGACAACAGGATGTTTGGTCAAAGGTGTGGTTACTGGATGTCTTGCTCCTCAAAGGGTAGACAAACAAAGGGTGTTTGACATAGGTGTGGTTACCAGCTGTTTTGAGAGGTAAAGGGGTGATTACTTTTGTTTGTTCCTTGTATCATGGGAGGGAAGGCGTTTGCCCTCCCCTTTTGATTGGGCTATACAAGGATATATAT
>NW_026067961.1:1625664-1701379 GCF_014885135.2 Alexandromys fortis | reverse complement strand
TATATATGAGTGATAGACTTAAGGCAGTTACAGTCTTCACTGGAAGCCCTCCCGACTCTATTTTCTGTCTCTGGTCCCTTTTTTCTTAATCCTCACTCCCCTTTTCAGGCATTCCCTGTAGCAAAACGACAGCCTGTTGCCAATGGGGCCAGCATCAGCCCATCTGCAGGGAGCAAGCCTTCCGGTGCAACCCAAACCTTACCTAGCAGACAAAATATGAAAACTCAAGGTCTCTGGGGATTTCCACTCTCCTCTCCCCCAAGCAATGTGGGAATGAACTTTGGGACATCCCAGAGCACGGCTCATTCCACTGAACTCCTATGTGGGGTATCCACGTGTTTGGGATGAAGGTGTTGGCTCTTCTCGTGAGGTCCCTACCCAAGCCTGACTAGCCACCTTTCAGGATCAGTAGCCCTAGGCATCTTCCCCCAGAGAAAGCTCTCGTATGCCCCACACCTCAGTGAATGTCTAGACACACAGAAGTTGATCTGAAGACTTTTTCAGCTTCAGGAAGGTTACTCTTCTGCTAGCAGAGGAAGCCCACGTCAAGAGAGTAGCCTCGCAAGTCATGAATCTGCTCGAATGCCCTTCGAGCGGCGTGATCTGTCTCTGGATGCACTGGTTGCTGGTGTTTGCGAGGCTTTTTGGTGTTGTTTGGTGAAGCTCATACAAGCCCATACCCTGCAGCTCCGCCTGCCTCTGCTGCTGTCTGTGTTGCTTGTTCAGTCAAGTTAAAAAGAGCGGGAAGGCACCCGCCTGCCCAGTCCTGCTCTCCCACTGCTACGGAGTTTCTGTCCACAAGTGACACTGCTCTGGCTGGTGACAGAATGAAATTGGCAGCGACATGAGGTGCTTCATCCCCGCTCCCACAAACGATTGTGACAACGGGGCGGCTTAGAGCTGAGAGCTGAGGGTTAGAGTTTGGACACCTGCTGGTTTTCTTAGAGCTTTTTAAATCCTTCACACATCACTTTTGTTCTCCCACTTGGATGCCTCTTGCATGCCAGTCAGGTCTGTCGCAGACTGAACGGCAGACGAAGAAGAGGTGTCCAGTGCGCTTGCAGGGTGACCCGCCTGACTGGAATCTGTT
This sequence comes from Alexandromys fortis, assembly GCF_014885135.2. Lineage (NCBI taxonomy): Eukaryota > Metazoa > Chordata > Mammalia > Rodentia > Cricetidae > Alexandromys > Alexandromys fortis. Next base: position 1,700,289 of record NW_026067961.1, on the reverse strand, counting down.
TCCAAAGTGTGCCTAGGACCCCATCCTGGCCTACTCCAGCCGCTCTGGCATCCCCTGGCACACTGGCAAGCTGGCAGCCTCTTGCAGGACTGCTTCCCAGAGTTCATCTTCTGCCACACTGGGTAGAGCCTCTACCCTGGGAGGGTTCCAGAGGGCCTGCCACCCTCCTCGGGGGAGGCTTGGCATTTACCAGGTCTCTGCTAGTTTCTCTAAAAGTCACCTGGTTATCCAGGCTCCATGTCCTGTGTACGGACCCACAGGGAGAACGAGCGGAGACTGCTCGTTCATTTTCTAGCTGCTCAGACATGAATAACCACACAGAAACTATATTAATTAAAACACTGTTTGACCTATTATCTCAGGCTTCTTATTAACTAGCTCTTACATCTTAAATTAACCCATTTCTATTAATCTGTGTATCACCACGAGGCCGTGGCCTACCATTAAAGGTTCCAGGGCGTCTGTCTCCTTCGGCTGCTACGTGATGTCTCCCTGAATTTCTCTAAAAGTCACTTGGCTATCCAGTCTCCATTTCCCGTGAACAGATCTACAATGAGTTGTATGGGACCTGCGCTCAGTGTGTGCAGTGATCCATTGTGACTTCGTTGGTCAAAGCGAGGATGCCCACTCTAGAGAATATGAACAACTTCCCGCTGGCTCCTGGGTTTTCACAACCTTTGCACAGAAGATCAGCTCTACTAGCCAGGAAATTTATGAGCTTGGAGGTGAATTTTAAATATAGCTTGCAGATGTGTGTGCTAACAAAAGCTAGCAAATGCATGCTTTGCATTGCTTGGGTTTGATTTAGTGCAAGGACTCCACCTGGGAAACCCCCTATAGGCGGCCGTGTGCAACTGCTGTCTAGGTTGCCTGCATCTTGCCTGAACTGCCCTTAGTCTTTGACTTGGGGCTCGGGTCCCCACCTTCTGACTTACCTATGTGGCTCTCCTTGAGCATATGAAGCTAGCAGGGTTGTCCCTTTCTGGAGAGAAAGAGCAGAGGGACACCTGGTTGGCTACCACATCTCCAGAGCACAGACACTGTGGGGCTCGGCACCCCTCATCTCTGTGTGGCTGGCATCAGACCTGTTTTCGATCAATATTTGCCCAGAATGGAGGAGCTTTTAGTGTCTTCCAAGCCTAACAAGATTGAAAGATAGCTAGATGTTCCGTAGCTATTCTTCCTGCTCCGTTCTCGGAACTCTCAAATGCACCCTTGAGGACGAAGCCTGGGAGATCAGACTCAGTCTAAAACGATGGGCAGGGAGGTGAGAGGAGTAAGATCCTGGAAGGGGCAGAAGAGGGCCCTGAGTCTGTCTGCTGTCAATGCCTACACCACAGAGAAGGGCTTTCATGGATCCTGTGAGCAGTGATCCTGACTCACCTAGGGTGACTTTGTAGGTGTGTCAAGCATTTACTGAACCTGCTTCGCAGGCGTGACAGAAGGGTCTTCAGGCCTCCTGGTCTTCCCGGGTTGTCTCTGGTACTCTAGGCTGTAATGTGCCATCCCTACCTGAGTTTCCCAGAATTCCCTTCCCTGTGTCTTCTCCCTTTGGGCTTCCCAGCAGAACTGTGGCTCACCTGCCTCCAAGAATCCTTTCTGAGACTCAGATTTACCCTAAAGTTAGCAAATGGGGCCACCCATGAGTATGAACCTTGGAAGGTGACAAGGACAGGCTTAAGATGACTGCCAGTTCTGGTCAGCAACATCCAGGATGGGGAAAACAGCATCTACTGAGACCCCACACATGCTGGGCTCTGAGTCCATCTCCACAGAGAAGCTTACTAGGACTTCAGGTCCAAGAGTTCCCAGATTGCTCCTCTGCCTCCTTGAGAAAAGTGACTCCCGCCCTGTCCCTCCGGCAGTGTCCCTTGTCCCTGAACACTGCCATCCATCACCTTCACTGCTGCAGATCCCTGAACTGGGCCCTGCGCAGACATTGGCTTTATTGCTTGCCTGAAGGCTGGCCTTCGTGAGGCCTGACAAGCCAAGGTGACTTTGGTTGGCAACAATTTAATCATATCACACAGCCTCCCTCTGCCCTTGCTTCATCTGAATGAAGAAAGAGGGAGGTTACTGTTCTCAGATCTCCCATCCCCCTCCGTGCCCCATTCCTAAGCCTGCTACCTTCCCGAGGCTTTAGGAAACATTTCCTTCAATCCGAGAAGCATTAAGGAGGGAAAGAAAACAAGGCTGTTGGGCCGGGACCTCAGTTAACAGAGATCTGGTCACAGCTTCCAGAATTTGGAAAGCAGAGCCTTACAGAAAGCCTATAGGCTCGGAATAACGGGTAAGAGGTGTGGCCTAGCAAGTGGGGATGGTGTGTGGGCCTCCCATAGCCAGGCTGCTACAGAGCTGGTGCTAGCCTGCTCACTGTTGTTCATGTGCATGGCGTACACAGCCTGAGCCTTGGAGCCTGAGTGTGTTGCTCACAGTTGGAGCCTCTGAGTGCAATTGCCTGCTGACATGTGGGGAGGGAGGTGTCAGGGCTGCACTGTAAAGCTTTGGAGCAGCAGCCAACAGTCCACTTGCGGCCGAGCAGGGTGAGCACACTCCCTCTCTCACAGACCACAGGCTGGGGATGCCAAGGTCTTCTCTCCCTTTGGAGATACTCAGTCTTTGCCATCAGCAAGATCCAGACGTCCTCGACTTTGGACTTCTCCACAAATCCGTCCCTAGGTAGAAGTCAGTTCAGCACCCTTAACATCCATGCTCGGCCATTCGGTACACAGCAGAATCGTGAATTCCCCGTGAGCCCATGGCTGACTGGGAGCCACAGCCTGAGGCCTGGAATTTAACAAATGCTGTATCCATTTTTAATCTGTTATATCTCTAATTATCTGAACTATAAAGTATAAAACTCTGAATAGGAAAAATATCCTACGTAATATATATATTGTATATACATAGAAAAGTGGTTAATACTTAAAATTATATTCCAATATAAGTACTATTTTCCTATTAGCAGGTAAATTGTGTGAAATGCTATACAAAAGAGAAGATGTCACCATTTTACATGTGAAGGGTAATATCTGTTCTATGTGCTAATATCATAAAACTACAAGAAAGCAAAGCCTAGCACAGTCACCAATAAGACATAGGAGTTATATATGCATGTCTGTGTATACTGAACACGTGTGTGCATGAAATATACATGACTATAAGTACATATATAGGAATAACAATAAGGATCTAAGTAAAGAAAATACAACATATGTATGTGAGCCGGTAAGCAGAAGCCCTCCATAACCTTTGCACCAGCTCCCGACTCCAGGTCCAGCCCTGCCTGAGTGTCCATCCTGGTCTACAGTCCGGTAGTGATGCCTTTGTCATGATTTGCCAGTTGGCTTAGGAAAGATTTAAGCACGAAATGATTAAAGCTAACATTTCTCAAAGGAAGTTATTATCTCATAAGGAAAACAGAGACAAGGGATATGAATGAAGAGGCACTCCAACCGGAAAGGTCTCAACCACCCACTAAAAGATGCAGGTCTTGATACTATGCCTGAGCTATCTCCAGACTAGCTCCAAAAAGGCTGAAGCAAAACGAAGTCAGAGAAAATGGTTGAATGACAAACAGAAAGCCCTCCTCCAAAAATACAAGGAAGACAAAAGCTGCTTCAAGAATTGAAAGAAGGAAGAGAGAAACCAAAACGGCGTGTTTAAGGTGGGGCTCTACAGAGCTTCTCCACCTGACTCTCTCTTCTCAGAACTGAGCACTGTAAAACATGAGACTGAAAAGATTGATAATAGCAATGTTCTTCAGGCAACACAATCAGGACGGAGCAGACGGCCCGAACAGTCTCCCCTGCCCCGAGAGAGCCATTCCCAAGAGTTGCCGATGCGAGTGGACCCAAAAAAAGTGGTGACAAGTAGAGAAGACCTGCCAAAGCACGGGAGCCGATCCTGACAAGGATGCAGTGACCTACGACAATGTGCATGTCAACTTCACTGGGGAAGAGTGGGCTTTGCTGCATCCTTCCCAGCAGAAGCTCTGCAGAGACCTGTGAGAACCTCACTGCTGTAAGCTACAAAAGATCATGATATTGAGAACATTGCCGAAGTTCCAGAAGCCGTGGAAGAAGGATGATCCTGATTTCATCTTACCTCAGCCCTGACCACCCAAAAGAAATACAAGACTGACAGCTTCCAAAGCTAACTCAGACATGTTTCTTAAAGATGTCTCCAAGCCAGATAACTGCAAAATGAGAGAAGAGTGCAAAAAATGAACAGGAGAGAAACTGACAATACATTTCTTTAAAGATTATTTGGCCGCTTGACCAAAGCCATATGACTGAGTCTATCACCAATGTCATAAATGAGTTGGAATGCAGGCCCCCAAGGACACTTGTCATGTGTGCTCCTGCTTGAATTTATACTTACTGTAAGGAGGGAAGAACCTAGCATGGAAGACAAAAGCAAGATAGAGGAGGCGTTAAGAATGTTTTAGAGCCATTAACTCCTGCCTAAGGAGGCTGAAATGGCCTCATCTATGTACATCTGACATGGACCAGCAGCAGCACCTGGAACCTTCTAAGCAAACAGTGATGGTTAGCACCTACCAAGGGGCAAAGAGGGTTTAGGCTTTTGGGCTCTCAGAAGTAGCCTGAGAAGGAGTCAAGCCACAAGGCAATCTGGACCCTGGGCCAGATGCTCTTCCTAATGCAAAATCAGGAGGGTAGAGTAGAAAGTCATTACTAGAAAGAGTGATGGGGATGTCTCTCCCCAACCGTCTAAGCTCTGTTTTTCAGAGTCATGGCCCCATGGTTTTCAAAAAGGCTGGTCCTTCGCTAGGCTGCTCGGAGTAGGGATCCTGGGGTGCTTAACAGTGCCCGCCTCAGCTTGGAGCTCCCGGTATCCAACATTGGGTGAGGATGGAAGTGAAGAGTAGTCGCTAGTGTGGCCCCTGTTACTAGCCTACCCGGCTACAGGAGTAGAAGTGAGCTGGGCAGGGACTTGCTGGCAGCCAGGAGTTGCCGCCACCTGAGCAAAGTTACCACCTTCTGGACCACCTCCCGAAAGACGGGGCCCGCATCAAGCCTGCAGGCTGCATAGGTCTCCCCGTAGCTGCAGCGTCCCACGTCTGTGTGGAGAGTCTGAGCTCGAGCATCACCCACCATTGGAGGAGAGGAGGCACTGATCCTGTCCTAGGTCCCAACCAGAGCCAGGATTAGACCTCCTCATCCTTCCCCATGAGGGGAGCTCAGCTACACATGGAGATGCCTCACAGCCTGGAAGCTGCTCTCATCCTCCAGTCTGAACACGAAGATCATAGCATCCACCCAGCCTGAGAGCTTGGTGTCAGGTACTCCCGCTTCCTCTCGGATGAGCACCAGGTGAGTTTGCCCGTCCCCCAGCATCCTCCTCTCGCACTGCTCACCCTCAGTCCTCTCCAGCACCTGGTACGAACCTGCGGGCGAGGGATGACCTCTCACCTCTGACGTCACCCAGCACACTCAGGCGCAGTTCGGGAATTGAGAGGCTCAAAGTCCATTCCTGGCCATTGACCACAGCCCTAGGGAAGGCTCGTAGCTCTGCGCCCGACATCTCCCTGGACCCACTGCTGGAAGACAAGCCTGGGGGTCCGGGAAGGAGACCAGGGCCAGGAGGCTCCCTTGTGCTCTTTATGAAGATACTGTCAATAAACTTGAGTACCTTGTGGTCATGTGTGATGCTCATCAGAGGACTGCCCTAGGGGGTGCAGGCCTGAAGGATTGTGTGGAGGCGGTGGTGACAGAAGTGGCTGGAACTGGGGTTGCTGGTGCAGTAAGCAGAGGAGAGCCGGCAGTGGGTCCTGGATGCAAGTCACTATTGTCCAAGGTCTTGCCTTTCTGAGGGGGACAGTTTCCCTCTCACTCCAGCCTTGACCCCAGTTCCAGAGCTGCTCTTTGATCCCTTGACCCTGATATAAGGGGCTAGTCACCCAGCCAGCCATGGACTTAAGAAGAAAAGTAAAAATAAGGCATACGAAATTAGAAAAAGATAAAAGCCTAGAGACAAAAGATAGTCGGAATAATTTAAGAAAATCTGATAAAAAAAAAAAAAAAAAAAAAAACTAAGGTCAGGCCAGGCATTCATAACTAAGAATAAGCCTCTGTGTGTGATTTATTTGGAGGTTGGGTGATGGGTCCCCCCAAAATCCAAAAAATAAAACATCACACAACAGGTATATCTGATATTTCTAATTGCAAAAAGCCCTGTAAGAAGTGCCCATGTGTATTTTTTTCTAAGACATCTTCAGGAAGAATTTCTGAAAGCAGGATTCTGGTTCCCAGGCACCTTGTCATGAATCACCGAATCCCCACACAGAAGACTAGTGCTCAGAAACCACTTCATGTTAGCTGGCCCCAGGGGAAGGCGTGGGGCATGAATCTGTGTAGAACATACGGCTGAGTTACATGACAGTTGGAGCAGGAGCCAGCATCCCACATCTCGGAGCGCAGGGCTCTGGCAGGCTTCCAGGCTCTCCGAGGGACAGCAGCCTAGACCTCGCAGTGGCTGTTCACTTTCTCATTGTTCCTAATGATTCTGCCAGTGGTAGGTAAGTCAGAGAGATCAGCAGTGCTGTGTCTGCCCAATTATAGGAGGAGACAGGCTTATGCTGAAACCTCCACGCCGCCTCTGAAGTCTCAGGGCAGACTTAGGAAATCTCAACACCGGCTTACTTGTTTCTTTCTTTCCTTAGATTATTTCTATTTTCTATTTTGAGGGTGGAGCATGTGGGGGGGTACCTGTGGAAGCCAAAAGAGGGTGTTAGATCCCCTGGAGCTGTAGTTACAGGTGGTTGTGATGAGCCGCCTGACGTGGGTGCTGGGAATTGACCTTGAGTCTCTGAAAGAAGTGTTTGGGATTTCCTTTCTGTTGATGCGATAGAACACGAGCCAAAAGCAACTTGGGGAAGAAAGGGTTTGACTTACACTACCAGGTGGCAGATTATCATTGAAAGAGGTCAGGGCAGGAACCGTGGCAGGACACTGCTTATGGGCTTTCTCCCCTGGCTCAGGTTCAGCTATCTTTCTTATACAGACCAGGGTCTGTGTAGGAAAGGTACCCCCCACAGTGGGCTTGACTCTACCACACATCAATCAGCAATCAAGATAATCTCTGACAGACATGTCCAGAGGATAATCTGATCTAGGCAAGTCCTCTGTTGAAGTTCCCTCTTTCCAGGCCACTCTGGATTCTGCCAAATTGAAAGTAAAAGCTAATGTACAAGCAGCAAGCATCTCAGTTACTGAACATCCACTCCAGCCCCTTTGATTCAGTTGCCTTTTGTTGATGATAATCATTGCATGTATTTGTTGAAGCAGTTTAATAAAAACCCAGAGACAAATATTGGAGTTCAACATGAAGGTCAGAAAAGCAAAACATCAGCAGCTGGCTCTTACCTCCACCTCAGTCTAAAATGGCAATTCTGGCTCCAGGAATCTCAGAATGAGATTGTGGTCTGAGAGCTGTCTCCTCCCTCACGTCTTACATTCCTCTCTAGGACTGGGATTAAAGGTGTGCACCACTACTGCCGGGTTTCTATGACAAACTAGTGTGGCTACTGAGATTAAAGGTGTGTGTCACCACTGCCTGGTCTGCAAGACTGACCAGTGTTGCTGTTTTACCCTCTGATCTTTAGGCAAGCTTTATTTATTTACTAAAATACAAATGAAATATCACTACAGGCTGTTGATTTGGCCTGAGAATGTCTGAATGCCCTGTTATTTTGATTTATGCCATATGACATCTTAACCCTTCTGTGTCACAGAACACCAGGACTTACTCTCCGAGCCAGCTGGGTCTTAGGACCCACTAACGAATCTCTGTCTACAAGATACCTCCCCTACTCTGCCAACCTCTGTAAACCATTCTCTCCTCTCTGCCTCTTTACCCGGCAGATGTAGACTTCATGTCTCCTAGAGATGGTGCCACGTCAGTCTTTCTGCTGTGATTCGTGTGACTGTCATTATCACACCCTCCATTCACGTTGTCCTGAATTGTGATTGACAGTGGGTGGCTTTGGCACCCTGCATTCCCATGCATGGTAAAGAGTCTCTAACCCCCTTTTGGAGCCCCGAGACTCACTAGGAACCCTGTTCCCCTTGTTTGAGGGACGAGAGCTTACCAGAAAGGTGGCTTCGGGAGAATGGCAGCGACCAGACTGGTGCAGAAGGATAAATCCCTATCAATTCCTCTGCCCTTCATCTCTATCTCCTCCTTCTGTCCAGGGCAGGAGGACTCACTGGTCAGTTTCGGGAAGCGCAGCAGCCCATGGAGGAGCTCTGCCGTGACTGTCACCTGAGATGGGGGCATATACAGAAGAGCCTACACGGGAAGCGTCAGACAAGTCGACCACTCGCACTAATTATGCCTCTCCAGGCACTGATTTTGAACAGCAGGGGTCTTCAGAATGGAGGAGTCTCAGGCCAGCAGTTTGTGTGAAGTGTGGGTTTCTGTGGGTCTCCTTCTCCCCTGGGGTTGTTGGCCACCGGTCCTCAGGGGCAACAGAGCAGAAGAAGCGAGCATGGCCGTGAATGTGACAGAAAGAACTTCCCGGAGTCCGCTTCAGAGAGACACAACTCATTTTGGTACGTGAGGGTTCTTGGGGTTATGAGTGGGAAGGGCTGACTGGCCATCACACGGCACCTAATTATCATATGGGATGAAGGAAAGAGCGGAACTTAAGTGCTGAGTCACACAGCATTTGCAGGGAGCCCTGTGCAGGGTCGTCCTCCAAGTAAGGCCAGGCTTCTGAGCTTAGAGACACTCTCCAAATAAGGTTAGACAGAGAAGAGGTGACCACACTGAAAAAGGGAGTCCTCCATTTTGCCCCAAGCTGAAGAGCTATCTGGACTATGACCTTAATAACTACATTTTCCATCAGGTCTCCAGTGCCTCCTAGTCTGTATGCGACATGGACGCAGCATGCACTGGGGGAGACTCTGCTCTCACACAAGCTCTCAAGGGAGGTCAAGGGAGAAGTCCTCCCGTTCTGTGCCATGCCTTCACCCAGGTGAGCGGCCCACACTGGGATGCCCTGATCATCACATGCTGGCTTGCCTGAAGCTCTCTTCAAGGAACAAAGAGCTTGGAAGGGAAATGACTTCCGTGAACAAAATTGAGGAAGCTATTCAAAGGGGAAATTTGATTTTTGGTTCCATATTATATTAATTGTCTCTATGCAGATTATTTCCTCTAATTATAAACAAGTGTGCTGTTAGAGACGTGGAGGCATTCAGTGAGCAGCCTCTCCTTGCTCCACTTGAATGGGATCTAATAAGAGCGCTCTCTGGTCTGGACCTCGCTGAACTTCACAGTAAGCGAGGCTGTCTCATTTTGCAGCTCGTGAGCTGGCGCCTGGGGAAAGAACTCCCCATTTTATAGACAGACAGCTGTGAGGTCCCCACACCCTCCACCCAGGCTGTAGAGCATTTGAAAACTAACTCGTGAGAAGAGCTTGAAATAAAGTAGCTCACGGCTGCTTTTCCCAACACAGCGGCAGAGTCTCTGAAGAGAGGAGATGCACGCGCGAGGAGATGTTTCCCTGCCCCAAACCAACACAGGCTTCTTAAGTCCATTGTCCTTATTAGCAAATGAATCTTCACAAAAGGCCAGCTGTGTGGAAGCCAGATAAATTATTCAAGTCTTAAGTTGTTTCCCTTCTAAGTAACAGTAGAAGATTTAATAGGACTGAACGCAGCCTAAAGACTTGGAACAAGGTCACCCTCTGGAGCAAAAATGAGACTCCAAGGAACCTGCAACGTTGAGTTGAGAAGTGGATAGGGTATCCCCAAGTCACAGATCCAGAGACAGGGACAAGGACACCGTTCCTGGCTGAGCATAAGGGCAGTTGGACCATCTACACTCTGTGTGATCTTATTTGGACCCTGAAAACCAAGTATTTAGGACTGGGAATGATCTGTCCAATTAAAGGCAGAATTAGTGACAAGATGGAATTCTTCTTAGTCTGTGTCCCTTGTAGAGGTATATAAGGCAGGGTTCTCCAGTGAGAGAAAGAGAGAGAGAGACAGAGAGAGACAGAGAGAGAGAAAAACAAAGCTAAAGAGGAAAATGGGAGAGAGGAAAAGGGAGAGAGACAGAGATGGAGAGAGATGGATGGAGGGAGGGGGAGATAGAGGAGGAAGAAAAGGGTAGGAGAAGGAGAGAAGGGAAAAAGAAGCGAGAGAGACTAAGAAAATGCTGGCGTTTGAGCTGGCCACCTAGCAGGGAGGCACTGACGACAGCTCACCAGCTCATGCTTGCTGGATGCTGGGAGAAGGACCTTTGAGGGAGCCCTACCTAGGCTTCTCTTACAACCTCTAAGTGGATGAGGCCCAGGCACATGATAAAAGGTTATCTGTAGTATTCCAATGACCTGACTTGAATACAAGCCAGAGAGATCGGTTTCCAGGTGCCCAACTAGTGTTTGACTACAGTGGACCTGAGGTTGCCTTCCTTAGGGTTGCTCCTGGAATGCTCCTGAGAGACACTGGATGGGGTGCACCTTTGAAGCCGGTGTAGGCAGAAGCTAATCTCAGCATCCTTCAGGACCGCCTGAGCCCTGGCCCACTGATCTGGGTGTCAGCAGCACCAGAGCTCTGGTCTATGGGTCTGCATTCTTGTACTATGAGTTCTAGGAGGATGGAATTTGGTGCACAGGGCCATGCCTGTCATGCTGCAGGAGACTGAGGATTAATGGTGGAAAGATGGGCTCATAGCCCAGGGCACTCCCTTCTTGGGTTAGCCAGTTGGATGACTGTCACTGTAGGCAAGCCTAAGACTGCATGTCCCAAGCACCTTGGATCAGGGGCCTTGCTGTCCCTGACAAAGCGTCTGTATACAAGGCAGTCATGCCTTGGCCTATAATACATAATGAGCTCCAAGCTCAGGGTGAGATCCTGCCTCAAAAGAAAAGATGGAGAATGACCAAAAAACACCTGACATTGACCTCTGACCTCTACATACAGGTGCACTCATACTTGCACACACATCCCCTCTAATATACACCATACCCCTCCCCCCCACACACACACACTTGGAGCTCGTCCTTCTAAATCCCTGCCTGTCCTCACACACATCCGTTGCTAGCCTCGTGGGCACCTAAACTCCCTAAGGAAGAGGTACTCTTTGTGGGATTTTCATCAGTTCAGAGCCATTGTTTGCGTTTGATGAAAAGATTCACAAATGAGTTTAAAGTTCTTGCTACAAACAGGTTTCGGGACTCTTTTGTGTAGCATTTGCACAAAGAGTTAGTTCTCTCCTTTCAGAGGAAACACGGAAATCATCAGCCGAACCTGGCAAGAGAAGCTGCAGAGTTGACTCACCAAATCTGAAGGAGGAAGGAACGAGGGCCATGAAGGCAGGGGCAGGGCAGGGGCAGGGGCTGTGTGGGCAGGGGCAAAGCTGTGTGGGGCAGGGGCAGGGCTGTGTGGGATAGGGGCAGGGCTGTGTGGGGCAGGTGCAGGGCTGTGTGGGGCAGGTGCAGGGCTGTGTGGGGCAGGTGCAGGGCTGTGTGTGGTGGAAATGGGGCCTACATGGCAGAGATTGGGTGTATGTGGTGGGGATGGGGGCATGACTGGTAGAGGTGAGGTCTGTGTGTGATAGAGATGGGGTACCATGCATAACGAAGATCAGGAGCATTAAGAATAGAGGTGAGGTATCTTTAGTGGGAGACGGGGCTGTGTAGTAGAGCTAGGGGCTGTGTGCTAGAGAAATGGGGACCGTCACAGAGATGAGATCTGTGTGGCAGGAATAGGGTCTGTGTGGTGAAGTTGGGATCGTGTTTGATAAAGATGTGGGTATGCAGAGGAGATGGGGCATGCATGGCAAAGAGGGGGGCTGGTGGAGAAGACATGCAGTGTAGATGGGGGCCATTGTGGAGATGCGGTTGTGCATGGGGAGTTAGAGGGACCCTCCTGTGGTCAGGCCTAAGGTCATCTGCAAAGGGGATTCTCAGGACTGACTATGGAACAGCCCTAGGCTAGCCTAGGTGCTTAGCCAAGGGGAGCTCACACCTTCTCCATCTGCCAGGTCATTGCTCCCCATGGTTTCCGGAGTGGAGCATCAGGATGTCCTCATTCGGATCAGCTGAGGAAAGATGTATTCATAGGGATGGACACCTTTCTAAAGATGGCTTGCATGGTCATCTGACTCAGGTCACTTCACAAGCTCACAAGGAACAGAGTCGGGGGCAGGGTGGAGCTGATATGCCCAATTTAATTTTAAGACTTGTCAATGATTTCACTTTTTAACATGACTCATTGACAAACCTGACTGGGGGCTGCCCACACCCTTCGGGAGGGTTTGTTCCAATTCCTTCTAACGTTGAGGACTCGATCGTGTTCAAGGCTCAAGGCGGACAGAAAGTCAGGAAAGTCAGGGCTCAGAATGTGTGGCTTCCCAGATTTCCTGGTCTCTCCTGTGCAGACTCACACATACCCCTGGCGCCCAGAAAGCCCTCAGCATTCCTGTTACTCTCACCAGCTCCCTGAGAGCAGCAGAGACCAGCCTGGGCCAGCTGGGCAGGGACCCTGCCCTATGGCGTCATTTTAGTCCTGATCTCCCAAAAGCCCTTTTCTTCTGGTTGTCCTTAGAGATGGTGTTTCACTATGGCACTGTCCTATTTGGAGCTGCCTGCATCTTTTCCCTGATTTTACCATGTTCCAAGATACATCTCTCTGGGGAGAGACTGACCAGCCCACCAGCCGGGTCGGTAGAAGGACCCTGGACGTTGTGACAGGACCCCAGCACCTGGGCAGCAAAATGAGCTATTCCCAATGCTTGGGGACACAATGCTCACAGGGGACCCTGCTTTGCACTCCTGGGAGCATCCACACTTGTCACCTTTGGAATCCTTGGCTAGTGGTTGAGACCAATTACCACAGCTGAAGGGTCACATTTTCCTGAGTCCTGTCCCCACGTTATCTGGCATCTGAGCGTGTCCAAATTCACCAGTTTATTAGATTAGCACCATCTTAGGGGCCCTATGGCTCAATTTTCACCTCCTCAAGACCTTGTTTACAAATAGTCATATTTGCTATTGGAGTGGGAGCTTCCACACATTTGGGGGTCTTGCGCATTTGCTATTGGAGGGGGTGCTTCCACACATTTGGGGGTCTTGCACATTTGCTATTGGAGGGGGTGCTTCCACACATTTGGGGGTCTTGCACCACTCACGCTTCCTTCTCCCCTCAATACTGTAGTCTTCTCAGCAACATTCCAGTAGGAAGAAGCATCCAGAAGATCCACCAGCCGGGTGGATCCACCTTCCCACACAGAACCATCCCAAGATCATGGAGACCCTGTCAATGTCTGCGCATGCCCATGTGGCCCATGCCTGACCCCTTCCTCCCTAGGAAAGCTTGGCTGCGAATTCTGTCTGTCTACCTAGGAAATACTTGTCCCCCAGCCTAGCTTCAATCCTGAAACAATGACTTCAGTGTGGGGCCTTGAAGCAGAGGAGTGTGGCATCTGGGTCACTGGCCAGAGCAAACAGGATGCAGGATGCAGGATGAGAAAACCGGGCCGGCAGAGCCCACCACTGTACGGGCTGGTTTTATCTGTCAACTTGACACCACCTAGAATCAGCTTGGGAAGAGAGTCCTAATGAGAAATTACCTAGATCGGGTTGTCCTGTGAACTGGTCATTATTGAAGTGTATGAGAAGACCCAGCCCACTGTGGGCAGCACCATTCCCTAGGCAGGGGATCCTGAAGTGTCTGAGAGAGGAGAAATCTGGACTACAAACAAGAAAGCAAGCAACATGGCCCTCTCCCATCTCTCTGATCTTGGAATGGGATGTGACTGGCTGTCAAAAGCTCCTGCCTTCTGAGACTCTAGGAATGACTGCATTAGATGCTGGTCACATGATGCTTGTGGAAGGCTGGCATGGATACCAGAGGAATCGCTTATTGACAACCATCCTGCTAGGGACAGTGAAGTCTTGGGCAGAACTGAGCAAGGGGAACATGTAGATGGAGGTTGCTTGTACGTTAATATCTTCCAAAACTAGAGTGGAAGAGATGGAAGTCATGAGACAAGCCTGGGAGCCTTCTAGAGGATTCTGGCCCGTGCAGGGAGCAGTATGGCAGAAGCAGTCCAGGGCTAGTGACCCCTAGGAACCACAAGTGAGCAGCTTGCACCATGAATACTGCACCCTGCATCTTTAAACCTTTTCTTTTATGTGTAAGAATTGATGAAAATGTACAAAGCTGACCACAACAGGGCTGCCCTGCCTGGGAGGCCTTGGTGAGGCTGGACTCTGACTCACAAACACATCAATGTAGGCCCCTGGTTATTTATTGAAACGTATGTTTCTCTCAGGATGAGAGGCAGTGCTTCATGGGATCAAGTGTTTTGAATGCTCCCTTGCCTTTCTCACCTCTAAGATCTGGTTTATCCAGTTAGACTGTCTTTTAATAAAGTATTCATTCCTTGACAGCTTTATGCTTTATCCAGTGTGTATTGTTCCCGTCGGTCCACCATCACGTCTCCCTGGTTCACCCAGCCCATCTCCCTCCCAATCCACGTCCTCTTTATAGTTTTGCTTTTTGTTGTTGTTATTTATAACCTCCTGAAGTCAGTGTGATTGCTTACATGCCCGTGGTTGCGTGGTTATCACTGGTACACACACATCTTTAGATTTTATGCCTCATTCTATGAGCCTGTTCAGAACACTAACTGGGCAATCAGGGGCCCTAGGTGCAAACCAACTGTTGTTTTGTTAAATATCCATGCTGTCAAACTCCCTTCTAAATACGTTTATACCCTACTACTATATACTATATATATAAATACGTTTAAACCCACAGATCTACTGCTCTCTTGGTCTGAGAAGCCTCCCTTTGCAGTGAGCTGTGGTTCACACGGAGCTGGTCAAAGTGCCGAGTATAACCGACTGTGAGATGGGTCAGCTATCAGCCTTTTGTCATCCATGGCTCAGAGGACATCACAGAAGAGGGGGTGGAGAGAATGTGAGAGCCAGGGGATAGGAAAAGAGCCAAGAAGTGCCAACTGCTTGCTATGATATGGCTGTGGCACACTCAACTTTTAGACAGTCGCTGTGGACACTGGCATAGAACTGAGTTCCTCATCCGCTCGACCAGAGTTGCAGGCCAGGACTGTAACCAGGATAAAATCGCAGGCTGCAAAGAGCCTGGGTGCCTCACACTGCACATGGCAGGTAGTTTACTTCTGGAAGGAATTTTCTGCTGAGAAGCTGTGGCAATGGCCGTTCTTGCTGCAGAAGCAGCACCATGTGCTGAGGGCTAGCCTGTTCAGCCGCCCTTAACAACTGTCCTAGCCCTGGGCTCCCCCTGACACTCCACCAGCACCCGTGCCTCCATGACCAGTTCACACCAGGGCTTTCTATCCTGTGTCCCCACCTGCCTCAGGGAGGGATAGGCACACTGCCCCCCCCCACACACACCTGATAAACCCCTGCCCTCGCTGTCCCCTCAGCTGTGTGTCCTTGTGACCAACCGGTGCCCTGGCAGATGATTCCTTAGGACACCATAGAGCAGAAGTTTGTACCCAAGTCCCAGAATCAGGAGCGAGCTGAGAGGCACCTTCCACTCTGGATGGAAATATTTCACATTGTTTTTACCTCTGTACAGACATTTTAAATATTTATTTATCTTATTTTGTGTGTCTATGTATGTGTCTCCATATATATATGTGCACCACGCGTGTTTAGGAGCCCACGGAAGCCACAACAGGGCACCCATCCGATTCCCCAGAACTGGACTCACAAATGTTTTTGAACCACAATGTGGGTGCTTGAGGGCCTGAACTGAGGTCCTCTACAAGAGCAGTGTGTGCTCAGAACCACTGAGCCATTTCTTCGGCCCTGTACAAACATTTTTTAATGTAAAACAAGTTATGAAGGATTTCAGGATACACAGAGTTCCTGTTTGTCCTTCAGTTAGGATTCCCTCGGTTAATAGCTCACATAGCCATGCACGTTCAGTGCCGACAAAACATCTAACAAATCCGTGCTGCTAAGTATGTGCTTTATTTAGGTTTCCCGATTTTTGAGCAATGTCTTTTTGTTCCAGATTCCATCTTTCTCTCATTTTTTTTTTTTCAGCATTCGAATTGCCAGCGCTTTTCTAGGTAGTGTGGACCCGGTACCCACCCTCTTCCCCAGCACGGTAGTACGTCTTATACGGAGAGCATGATTTATTAAACCCCTCTTGACAGCATTTTATTTTTAATTTTGACATTAAGTCTACAGCTACAATGCTTCCCGTTCCAAAGCAGCCAGGTTCTTGACTGCGTGGACAGAGGAAAGAGGTGGATCCCAGGAGGTAGCAATTAGCACGCCACATCTGCCCACCAGGAGCTATTTCAGCTCTGTCTCAAGCTGCTTCTTGTAATGGTAAAAAAACAATTCAATATTAAAGTCCAGGTATGTGGGGCCCCAGAGCGGGGACTGGGTGATGCTCATCCAGTGGGAACGGCCAGGGACCCTTTCTGGAGGGGCATTGGGCTTCAGCCCTGGAAGCGTGGTCTCACCCAATTGAGGTTGGGTGACATCTGAGCTGAGAGCTGGCTCCTTGTTGAGCAGGTGCCGGGACCCTGCTGTCTGCCTCCTTCACACTTCTTCTCCTCTGGTAATGCTCCTTGCTCAGAGGTCACAAACCACAGCTGCAGTGAAGAGCAGGCCACCAATTGTGCCCCGGAGAGTCTGACAACCAGGGACAGCTTTGACATTTTCAAATGGCCAAAAGAGGTATCCAAAGAGGAGCAGTGTTTAGTGATATAAAATATGAGAATCATATTTTAACATCCACAGACTCATGACCTTGGAATGCAGTGGTGTTCACATGCAAGCATATAGCCTGTAGTTGGCAGTCTCTATCAGAGTCAGACAGATGTGTGACAAGCCACACACCTCAGAACACACACACAAAGATGAACACACACACACCAGTCACATACACACAAAGATGAACACACACACACACACACACACACACACACACACACACACGACTGCCCACTACAGAGAAGCCAGCTGATCTCCGCTTTTCAGAAAGTATCACCCGTGGAAGAAAAGGACAATGATAAGAGAGTAGTCAGGGTTTTGTCAAAATAGGGGATCTGGAGATAAATGTACCCCCTCAGAGACACCTGAAATGAAGGTGTCTCTGAGATCTGACTTGCCACCTCATTTTCTAAAAGGGTTTATATAGCTCCCATGCCACTACAGATTGGTTCACAAGCTGGGAACTAAGCTGGAGACTCAAACACACAGACACACACACACACACACACACACGGACACAGGTCTTCCTTGATACAAGAATGCCAAAAATGCCCATTTTATTGTGCTCAGGGGCAGCTTCTATAGGGTCTGGCCACGCCCCAGCTCTCAGGATCTTTCAGCTGCAGGCTATCAGAACCTACTCCCCTGCCATTAAGGTCTCGTGCTCAGAGCAGCTGCAGCCTGCTCAGAGCAGAGGAAAACAAGTTGTTTACGGGAAATTCAGGGTTTGGTGGTGTGCAGTCCCCAACAGGGTTCTAGGCTCTCCATGGCTCCTATCTGCAAGAGACTAGAATTGATCTCTGTACTTAATAGACGACGTCTTCACTGTATCCCAAAGTTTCCCTACATACTCCCAGCTCCATCTCCCTACAGATTCTCAGTCTGAAGACGTTCAAGTCCCCGACAGACTGGCACTGTCTGCATGTAGCCCATGCCAATCCTCTTGTATTCTCTTCAATCAGCTAGAGACAGAGCTCTTTCGTGCTACCTGGGTGGAAGCCATATAGGCAAGCTCTTCAAAGTCGGGTCTCTGTCAGCTTTTGTCTCCCCCAGTTTATGACAGCAGTAAACAGCAGCAACAGGCACTCAGTGATGCCAACTAGTGGTCCCCATGCAGGCCTTGGGTATTGAGGTCATTGGTCTTGGCAGCCACCAGCAATACAGGCCTGGAGTCTAAACCCCTTGGTCCTGAAGCTTCTCAGTTGTCGGAGAGTCTAGTGACCACTGTCTGCAGGTTCTCATTCCAACTTCTGGTGGCCAGCCCTCCCCATCTCTCACTACTTCTCTGTCTTCCTGCCCACTCTTGAACTAGTCAACCATGTCTAAGGCTGCAGCCAGGTCATTCAGGACACCACCTCTGTTGAGCAAGCATTCAGGTGCCAGGGCATAAGCTTGGGGGCAGAGGTCTTGTCCGGAATTTGTGTTCAAATTCACTCAGTCCTATTGCATTGTGGGCACCCTAAGCACTCCAGGGCTCAGTTTTTCAACCTACAAGAATTTGTTTACAAATAGCCACATCCTGAAATATTGTGGGTGGAGACTGCCACATGTTTTAGCCAGGGCAGAGTTCACACTTCCTTCTGCGGTCCGTTCAGCAGCTCTAAGAGGGAGAAGCATCCAGAAGATCCATCAGCAAGGTGGTCCCACATTCCCACACAGAGTTGTCAAAGATTGCATGACACTGGCAATACCTGTGCATGCCCACACCCCCATGCCTGATCCCCTCCTTCCTGTGGGAGCCTTAATGGGATGTCTGTGCCAAGATGCTATTCATCCTAAGAAGACTATTCAGGGAGGACAACTTAGACTCTGGTGTCTTCTCCCGCCAGCAAGGGCAGGAACTGAGCAGACGGATAAGATGGCCTTCTGGATCTGTATCAGGCCACGCCAGCCATGCTAGCCACACCATGGTGCCTTGCCAGTCACTCCAGACAGGTCTTCATGGTCCTCCTGTTCAAAGGCATGGGTCCACTTCTTCAACTGTCAAGCAATCTTGCCAAGACCTCTGCCTGGCATTTCTTAGGCATCCACATGGCGGTTGCCAGTGTTTTGGTAGTCAGGCCAGAGGCTCAGGACAGTAGCCTGGTTCTGAAGATCGGAAACTGGGAGCTGGATGGGTGGCATCGAGTCAGTCCATGCATAGGGGTTGTGTGAGTGGGTAACCCGTTTTGTACAGTGACTGTGGGATCAGCAGTTGGAGCATCGTTCCCAGTGCCTGGAATGGCTTGTCCACGGGATCAAGCTGCCACTCAAGACTAGAACTCCTTTAGTTCTCCTGCCACCTGTCTCTCTGCTGCCACCGCCTTCCAGGTCACCCTGCATGGCAGAAAGTGAGCAAAGGGCACTGTGCTGGTTAATTTCATGTCGACTTGACACAAGCCAGAGTCTTTTGGAAAGAGAGAACCTCAATCAAGAGAAAGCCTCCATATGATTGACCTATGTGTTCCTCAGAGATGGTTGACAGAGGAGATGCTGCCCTGGGGGTATAAGGAATCAGGTTGATGAGTCTGCTAACCACCAGTCTTCCCTGGCTTCTGCTTCACTTCCTGCTCCTAGAGTCTTGCCTTGATTTCGTCCCCTGACCTTCCCTTCATAAAGGACTGTGATCAGGACATGAAAGATGAAATCAATCATTTCCTACCCAAGTTGCTTTGGGTCACGGTGTTTTATCAGAGCAATAGAAACCCTAAGACGACTACTCACGAGAAGATCCA
The DNA here is from genome assembly GCF_014885135.2 of Alexandromys fortis. Lineage (NCBI taxonomy): Eukaryota > Metazoa > Chordata > Mammalia > Rodentia > Cricetidae > Alexandromys > Alexandromys fortis. The sequence continues at coordinate 1,680,819 of NW_026067961.1, read as the reverse complement.
GTTAAATCTGAGGCTTCTATCCCAGGGGAGGTCCATCTGAGCGGCCTCCTTAGACAGCCAGAGAAGGAATGTTTGGACCAATCGTACCTGTTCACTTTGGACCAATTAGAGTCTCTTGCTTTGCCTCTTATCACCCATCAGTCACGATGTCCTCCTGCAGGAGAAGTGCCAAGGTAGAAATGGTCCCAGCAGGCTTGTGTCTACAAATACATATATTTTACTGCTCCAAACAGCCCTGGTTGGGGCCGTGTCTTCAGGAGCCAGGACATCAGCTGCAGTATTTCACATAGCAGTCTCAAGGCATCCGTGGAGTGTTTGCTGAAGGCAGCTTGTACTGGCACAAGGATGGCTGGATGGCTGGCTGTTAGACCGATGGTCAGTTTGCTCAAGGCTTGAACAGCCAAAGAGAGTTCAGTAGCTGTTAATTAAGAGTCAAATTGCCCCCAGTGTCTTGCTGAGTTGCAGGAGTATTTACATTATAAATTTACAGAACTTACTGTTATCACGGAAAGTGATATCAAAAGCTCAGCCCCTGCTGGGTGCCCCGTGAAACCCCTGGTCTGCCTTGCTGTCAATCATCTTGAGATTTTATAATACCTAGCTGAGTGTAAATAGATGGTAGATAATGTTGTTTGGGGACATTTGTTCGTGTTCGATGCAGATGTGACCTGCTGTAGGTGGAACTTAGAGGGCCAGCTATTCCTTCGCTGGACCTAGAACCCACTCTCTAGCCAAGATGATCTCATTTTAAGATTCTTTACTGAACTTCAAAAATTTGTTTCTAACTAACATTACCCTCACAGTTCTGGGCATGGAACACAGGTATCTCTTGTGGATGCCACGTGACTGGTGGTTGGCAGCCTTGTTTCAGGTGGTCCTTGGGGCACTCTGCCCTTTAGATCTACAGTCACACTCTCTCCATGGTCCTGCAGCTGGGGCAGTCAGTGACTCCTCCCTCCACTCCGCTCCTGATGGCTATTCCCTATCTTGGGCAGCAGCTTCCTCTAGGCCAGGAGCTTTGGACTAAATTGAGCTGGCAGCCCAACTCCCTAAGTCACTGAGCAGCGAAGAGCGTCAGCAGTCAGGTGCAGAGAGCTGTGTTCTTCAGGCAGCCGATTCCCGGTACGACATTCAGTACTGAGATTCCTTCACCATCACCCTCTCCCACACTGTGGTCATGCAATGGAGACACATGAGCAAGAAGAAATGGCCACTTCAAAGCCAACACTTCACATCTCACTCGAGTTCTGTGTGGACCGCAGAAAGGTGCACACGGACCTGGTCACTGCCGTGGAGAAGGTGGGAAGCACCTTCCAGCCATTGGCAGCTGGAACGTGCATGTACATGCACCCATGCATGCTTCCACCCTGACCACTGACTTTAGGAACGCTCTCAACCTCATCTGGAAAGCCGACATACAACCTCTAACCATTCCCTGGAGCGACGCAACCCAGGACAGACATCTATCCATGCCTGTCTCCTCGAGATGCCAAAGAGGAGAGAGGAGAACCAAAACAGAGGCCAGGCCTGCTCCAGCGAACAGAGACAGGGGGAGGTTGCCTGCCTTATCTCCTCTACCAGGAGCTGCACTGTCTGCTGAGAGGACACTCCCGAGCCAGGCAGGCATTGCACCAGCTGCAGAGCCCTTCTTCCTGGAGCCTCGCTGGAGCCCAGCCTGCCTTCCCTCCCCACACGGGCCGTTCATTCCCTCCAGAAAGCCATTTTGCCGGGAAAGGAGCCTGTTATTGGCTGGGTAATAGAAAATCTGTCTGCTTCGCCTCATAGCTTTATATGCAAATTGCATTTAGATCGTTAAACCTGCTCTCCCTCTCATCCTCCAGCAGGAATAGAAATCAGTTCAATTAACACACCAAACAAAGCCGGGCAGGAGGAGATGGGCCAGCTTTTGGTTTCTTGGGTTCTTGTTCCTGGATGTGGGGGGAGGGATTGTTTATGCTTCCCAGCAAGCAGAGAGGCTGGGGGAGAACTGTTTGGAAGGAGGGTGTCCTGGGCAGATGCTAAGAAGACTCTTTCCCAGACCACACCTGGGCTTGTCCCAACCTGGGCTGTTCATCCATGGGGGCATTGGGAAGCCTAGGGTGAGTGACTTTTCCCCAGGCTCCCCAGGAATGTGTGTGTGTCCGTTCATACTCTCATGACCTGGGCCATCAGGAGCCCCTGTGAGGCAGTTAGCCGAGGCCAGGACAGGTGATCTCAGAACTGTACCTCAGAGGGGGTCTTCTCTTTTCCCTCCCCAACTGCTGCCATTACTCTGTCCCCATGTGGGAAGTCAGGAGGACTGTGCACCTTTTTTTCATCTCCATCATCAGTTTCTGGATCTTTCTCAAGGGGTTTAACCCAGCATGGAGGACTAGGTTAAAGGACGGCAGAGACCAAAAAGATGGAGCTTCCAGGAGGATAAGACCAGGACAGGTGACCCTCAGAACTTGCTTTTCCAACTGCCAATAGCTATGACTACCCAAAGGATTAGGGGGGTCCCCGGACAAAGCAGGGAGTCTCACCAACCCGAAGGACAACATTAAGAAGCCTGAAGCCCCAGCCCTCCTAGATAGGAAGCCTCCTTTTTGTTTTTAATGTAGCCCAGAAAGCAGCTTGGACTAGCAGGGAACCCAGGGAGGGTACATCAGTAGGGTCAGGGGTAATAGGTCAGCTGAGCTTCTGGGCCTGGACAAGAGACGCGGAGAGAACTCAGTCTGTGGAGTACCAGGAGAAAAGGCTCAGTCTTTGCTTGCTCGGCCTCCTCGAGGATTCTTCCTACTTTACCTCTGTGTGCACCGCCCCCTTCCTTCTGCAGCTGCGTACGTGAGCAGAACAGCTGGCGGGTGCTAGAGGGCATGAACTCTCATCTACTCTGGGTCTCAGGCTCTGTCTCCGAAGCCAGCACAGTTAGATGCCAAGTCCCGGGGCATCCTCTCGATAGTCAGGTTGAAGCAGAACAGCAGAGAGGGCCACCCCCGCCCTGGCTTCCTCCGTCATGATCTCAACCCTTGCCCATCTATACAAGCTTCCCAGCTCTGTTCCCTCCACAGCCCTGTCAGTGTATCAAACATTGGTGATCGCCAGTGCTGAGCAACCTCTCAACCTGGCCCCACGGAGCTTTCACGCTTCCTCCCGGCATCTGTCCTTGCTGATCATCCCAGACTAGATGTTTTCTCTGACCCTCCTGAAAGCTAAACGCTTCCTGCAGGGAGCCAAGCAGCCAACACTTGGACTTGAGGCGCAGCACAGTGCTGCACTTGCTGGGCTCGGTCCCTTGGCCCGAGCACTGCTGTCAACAGTGTGGGAATGGTACCGTGCCTTAGTACAGCCGAAATCTGCCACAGACACCCAGGCTGAAAGTTCTCAGAAGCAACACTCTCAGCTTTTTGTGTCTGAGAGGGAGAGACTTCTTTGAGCTTGTAGGTTCTGTGATAAAAAGGTGCCCTGGCTAGGGCTTGGTGGCCCTGACTTTAAACAGCTCTCTGTGGAGGTCCATGCCTTACCACCCACACCCAGATTTTACCACCTTCCTTAGGCTGCCTGCCTTGTTCCTGACCCACATCTATGGATCTATGGGATGCGCACCTGTGGCTCAGGGCTCTGAGTACACCTGACTTCACTAATCCCCTCACTGCAGGGGGTTAGAACGAAGACACTAACTTCAACAACGCCTGCTGTGCCTCTCTTGCCTTTGACTGTGGGCCTCTGTGTACCCCCTGGGGTTCAGGCCGCTTGAATATGTGGTGCTTGGAGCTGTGTATGGAGAGAAGCTGGTGAGATGTCTGGGAGGCTGTCCTTCTCACTGCCAAAGCAGGTGTTTGAACCCTTGATTCCTGAGAACAGCCTGGGCCGTCTAAAATACAGGTTTCTTTTCCCTAACTGGAGGTCAACCTAAAAGGTGACCTAAGTCAAGATGTCTCAGTTACCTCTAAAACACTGCAAGCCTCTTTAGGTTGGTTGAAGACACAATTTCACACATATGAATGTCCCAATGGCTACTTGGAGACCCGAGAAGGTTTTAGAATTCAAGCCTGTTCACCCTGAGGTCTCAAAGTCACATGACACTTAGGAATGTGGACAAACGGAAAATCACAAACATATTTAAAACATGGATTTTCTCCATGAAACACAGTCTCTAGCCTTAAACCCACGATGGAGTGAAGGATTACTTTAAACGTCTGAACTGCATGCTGAGGATACAGGCTTGCACACTATGTCCTGTTCATGACGTGATGGGGTCTGTGTATCCTAGGCAAGCAGTCTACCCACCGAGCTATGTTCCCAGTGCACTGTGAAAATGTTTTATGATCTTGTAACACTAATTGCATAGCGAGAACTTTGTAGACGGACAGTGTCCTGTTGTGATGTCCAAAGACAGAACTTGCGTCTCTGGAGTAAGCTGCCCATTATGACGAAACGAAAAGTTGTCTGTGGCCCCTAGCATGTGCCTTGGGGAGATTTGGAAGAGTCTGGATGAATGGCTCTGTTCCCAGCCACCTTGGTCAGCGGCAGTTTTGGTCATCACCCCTGAGAGGACATCTCACAGGGGTGATGCTGAGCATCTGACAGGCATAGAATGACCCCATAATAAGCTGCTGCAGCCAGAGAGACCTGGCTATGCTTCCTCCAGGCTTGGGAATACCTTGGAGTAGATGTCCCTCCAGGCTGGGCACTCAGAGGCCTTGTCAGAACCCTGTCCTTGGTCAAAGTCCCGCCTCTTGTATCTTTAGTCTCTGTCTAGGAAGAGTGAGTGTGTGGGATGCTGGAGCCATCACCGGCTCACTGTGGGTTCTGGGTGAAGCCCCCACAGCCTGCTGTTCCTGCACAGGGCAGGCTGCTCCTGCAGGGCCAGCCTGGAGTGTGAAAGGTCTGGCTGTTTGCTGGACAGGTTTCTCTCACACTTCTCTCAACTCAGGGCTGCTAGAGAATCAGGATGGTGACATCAACGCCACACTCCCGAGCACCCTGCCGAAGGAAGGGCAGGCTCTTAGGAGCCAACCCCCGCCAACCCTGGCTGCCTTGGCATTCTTCTGGAAGCTCCATGTCCCTGTGAAGTAGTCCAGCTTCAGGTTGGATATGCTGAGCCCCAGCTCTCTGGGATGAAGAAACAGTGGCAGGCAGCTGAGGTTGGTCTGCAATCACCTTTCCTGAATTGTGGGTTCATCAGTGTGAGAATTGGTGAAGAAAGACCACCTGGGGCTCTTCGGGCCTGGAGAGAGATGGGGAGGCCCTCCTCCCACTCAGAAGCTGTACTCATCTTCTAGAACCTTCTCTATCTACTAAAATTTCTCCCAACTCTGAGTATTCAGTAGAGGTGGCCACACAGTCCCACAGGCCTGCCTGGCCCCCTCTAAGCTCAAGAGCTGAAGGAAGTCACCAGGCCTTGTGCTGTCCACTCTGGCCAGCAGCTGAAAGGACTGCTTTACCAGTGGAGTGGAGCAGCAGCTGGTTAGCCATATGAAACCAGAATACGATATTGTCTGACTTCCTTTCTCGTGAGCTGCAGGTTAGGTGTGCAAGAAGAGTCTAGAGAGGAGGCCCGGAGGAGACAGGGTTCTGGGAGTCAGGTAGACCTCAAGCAAGCAGATGGGGTGCTGCTTGGTTTTTCTTCCTCGGTAAATAAATAGGTCCTGGATCAGGGACGCAGCCTGCGTGGCTGGAAAGGCTAGAGCTGGGCCAGCCCTGCCTGCCAGGAGCCGTGAACAATGAGGTAGTTTCTTGATCTCTCAGAGAAGCCTATGAAACGCCCTCTCCAGAGCCTCGTGATGGGTGCGAATGAGCTGAGATTCCCGAGTGGAGTGTCTGCCACTCTAACGCCTCTGCCCCAGCAAGAGAGACCGCAGCAGGAGGTGATTCACACATTGCCCGGAATGGGTCAAAAAGATGAGGTTCCCCCCCCCCCAGAGAGAATGGAGTCGGGCTGGAGTCTGACCTGTGAAGCAGGGGCAGGCCCTTCACAGCCTGCCCGGAACAGAACAGAGCACGAGAGAAGTGTCAAGGTCCCTAACCCTCAAACCTGTAGGTCTTTTTCTCTTCCTCTCTTAGCAGCCGCCTCCTGATTTGAGCAGAACTGGATGGCAGTTCTGTCTACAACCTGACCCAAGCGTGCATTAACAACATTGCAATGTCAAAGTCCTGACCTTGACCTCACCCAGGTGGCTCACAGGGCTGCTTTGAGAATGAGAAGAGCCAGACCGTGGACCCACGAGGAAGCTCAGGCAGGGAACTTAGGAGTCCACGTGGCTATCCTGGGCAGTGAGGGGGTGGTTCCTATTCTCACTCCAGGTGAGATCAGGAGGTTCCATGGGGAAACATCTCAGCTGACAAGCACTTCTGAAAGACAAGGGGGTTGTCCCTGCTGCGAGGCCTGTTTGTGCCACCATTGAAAATTCTCTAATTCGTTCATCTCCCCCGCTGGCTGTGTCAGCATCTCTGTGGGAGCAGGAAGCAAGGAGTTTGCTGAGGGCTGACTTTCCTCCTCCTTTGTTAGTTTGGGGGGATGTTAAAGTCCCCAAATCGCCATTTACAGCGCCTTTCCACGTCAGAGGAGAGGCCCAACGTGCTGACATCTCCTCTGGGACACTGCTGGCCAAGTGGCATGTGGATTCTTTGTTGTAGAATGTGGCCCTCTGAACAACACAGCAGCTGTCTTCATCAGATCAGCCTTACTGCTTCCGAGTGTGGGTCACAGCTGGTCCTGTGAACTGGGGAAGGTCACATCCTCTCACAGGAGAAGGCCTGGGGAAGCTCACTGACTGGCAACGAAGACTCCAGCCATTTACATGAAATTCAGCCCTAGCTGCATGTGGCCTTGGGTCTTGGGAGGTGGTAGCCTGCATAGCTGGGAAGGTTAATTGAGAGGGGCTCCATCTAAGCAGTCGTCTCTATATGCTGTCTATGTAGTCAAAGGAAACTATCAGCCCTGCTGGGTGAAGACTAATACTGTGGCTGCTTCGGGGTCACCCGTGTTCCTGACTGTAAGCCGTCACCCCAACTCTGTAGAGAAGACTCAAGAATCTCCTTGGTTCCCGGGTTGGAGTCTGGAACAACGGTGCTTTAGTTTATCACTAGGACCGTATCAGGAGTGAGTAGACACTGTCAATCACATCTCCGCGTCCAGTTATACGTTCATTTCTAAGGGACCTTGAAAGGCACAGCCCCACAAACATCCCCTCTTTGATCTCATACATGTATTCTGATCAAACTAAACCCTTCCTCCAGCTCCTTCCATATCCACCCCCTTCCCTACCCAATTTTGTGTCATTTTTTTAAAGTACCCATCAAGTTCAGCTTATGTTGCCCATATGTTCTTTAATGTGCGGCCCTTCCACTAGAGTGTGGTTGGCCTACCAGGGCTCATACTCTTAAAGAAAAACAGCTGAGTCCTCTCCCAGTATCTACCAACTGCCAATAGCTCCTCAGCTAGGCGTGGGAATCTGTGATCACCTCCCTTCTCCATACTGGGATTCGGTCTGGCTTAAGTTTACATGGGTCCTCTGTATGCTGGCATATATATCTGCTGGGAGGTCATATGGAGAACTACCCTGCAACGCCAGGAAGATGCTGTCCCCTGCAGCCATTCACCACCTCCGGCTCTCCACGCCCACTTCTGCAACAATCCCTGAGCCTTGATAGGGAGGTGCCCTGTAGATGTCCCTGTTAGGGCTGAGCACACTGTCGTCTCATCCACTTTGGCCAGTGACGGGTCTCTGTGTTGATCACCGTCTACTGTAAATAAAAGCCTCTCTGATGAGGGCTGAGAGACACATTGATCCTCTGTCAGATATATAGTGTCCCCTCTGTAAACCCATGTCTGAATTGCTTCGCCTGATTCAACACTCTGTCTGAGACATAAGCTTCCAGCTGGAGCAAATCTACTAAACAGGAAAAAAGCTCCCTGAGCGTCCATAGCCACTTTCTCCAGATTGGAGCTGTAGTGTAGAGAGACTGAAGAGGATGCGGAGAGGTGAATGGACCCGGATCCAAGGCTCTCACATCTTGGCTCTGCTAAGGTGACACCCCCAGCTCCTCTGGCCGGTATGCTGCAGTCCAGGGCAAAGTTCCAAAGATTCATCACCGAGTGTTAGAGACATGGGTCCTGGGATCTAGGGCGGTGCTCAGGCCAGAAGGAGGACCATCTAAATGCTCATGGTATGAGAAGGAAGGACGGTAGCCTGCCACCATGCTCCCTCCCACAGCTCCTTCTGTGCACCGGGATCCTCTATATGGCTATGTCTTTGCCGGTGGACGGCATTTGAGGCTGTCACTCTGGACCAGGCAAGGCCACTGGAGGCTGTCTGCGGACTCCCCTGACACCCTTTGGGAAGGGAGGCAAAGGTTCACTGTAGTTCCTTGTGATGCCCTAAGGGTCCCTGGAGCAGCCTTCCTTAGGGGGCAGGCAGCATCTTTTCTCTCCTGCCATTTGTCACGCGTTTCTCTCGATCACAAATTAAGATTTTAAAGTTGTAGATAGAGGGGACTCGAGCTGCGAGACCCCCCCTTGTCACTCCGCTGTGGTGTCTTAGAGGGTGAGCTCAAGTGGGTCAAGAAACTGCAGGGAACTTGGGGGCAACAGCTCAACGTGCCTGTGGCTTTTGTAGTCCGTGCCTGTGGCTTTTGTAGTCCGTGCCTGTGGCTTTTGTAGTCCGTGCCTGTGGCTTTTGTAGTCCCTGCCTGCACTGTGCCTCCATGCTGAAAGCTCCAGCCTTGCTCCTGCCACTACCAACTTGAAAGGCTTACAATAGCAGCGCCCTTCCCGGGAGCGTGCATGTGACCCATGATGGGGGAGGTCTGGCAGCGGTCCTGCCCGCTCCTTTTGCAGCCTTTCCCTGTGTGTGCTGGGAAGTTTTGTCGACTGACACAAACCGGAGTCACCTGTAAGAGAGAGCCTAACTGAAGAATTTCCTCCATCAGACTGGCTCGTTGGCGTGTCTGTGAGACTTTTACTTAATTTCTAATTGATGTAGAAGGGCTCAGGCCACTGTGGGTGGTGTCGTCCCTACGCAGTTTGGCCTGGGATTATAAGAAAGTTAGCAGAGCAAACCAGACAGCAGCGTTCCTCCATGGCTCTGCTTCCATTCCTGCCTTCACGAGTCATGTAGTTCATGAGCTAAAATGAACCCTTTCCTAACGAGGTTAGGTTTTGGTGAGCAGGTTTGTCACAGCAGCAGAGAAGCATGCTAGGGCAAGCTGCTGTGACAAATGTCACAAACAGAGCTGCTTAAACACAGGGAGCACGTCACCCCCATCCTTGAGGCTGCAAGACCAAGGGCTTCAGCCCTTCTGTCTGCTGAATAGAAGTCATCACCACTAGCTCCTAACTGCGTCTGTGTGCTGTGGATGGAAGAACAAGCCCTTGAGTGATAGGGAAATCAAATTGTGTGTGTGTGTGTGGTATATGTGTGATGTGGTGTGGTGTGTATGGTGTGTGATGTGTGTGCATGTGTGTGATGTGTACATGTGCTGTATGATATGACATGTGTCTATGTGTATGTGGTATGTGATGTGTGTGCGCATGTGTGCATGTGTGTATACATGTGTATGAGGTTTTGTGATATGTGTGCATGTTTACATGTGTATATATGTGTGTCTCTGTGTGTGCACATTCATATGCAGTACATGTGGAGTTCAGAAGTCAGTGTTAGATATCTTTCTCTCTCGCTTTCCACCTTAGTCACCACCTGAGAGACAACATCTCTCTCTGAACCTGAATTTCATTGGCTTGTGACCAAGCCTCAAGGGTCCCCAGAGCTAGAATTACAGGTGAGTCATGCCACATCCTACCTTTCTTCCCATGTGGGTGCTAGATACCTGAACTCAGGTCCTTGTGTGCAGCAAGCACTTAGCTCACCAGTCCCATCATGGACCCTGCCCACATGGCCCAACCATGTGCCCAAGACCTGGTCTCCTAGCCCCCCACACTAGGGGTGACTCTCTCAGCACACTGATTTGGGAGAGACAACCCCATGACATCCCTGCAAGTTGGGGCGCTGGTTTCAAAGGAAGGGGTCTGGATTGTAGGCACTCAGTTTTAGGAGACATATTCCTATGTTTCAGAAAGAAGCAGAGGGCTCACTCCTGCAGGCCAGGGATGGATGGGATGCCTTCTGGGGTGGAGGGAGGGGCACTGAGTGGGAGAGAAGATGCTGTCTCAGGCTGTCATCCTGGCCGGGGCATCTGATGCCTACTGTCTCCACAAGCCTGAACCTGCAGAAAATCAGTGGCACTTCGCACCCCTGCAGGAATGGGTTGTAGAAGCCTAAATTAAACAGTGAAGTCATTCACACATATGCAAATGCTGCCTGCCTGCGGGGAAGATGGTGGCTCTGCCGAAGAGGACCCAGTTCACCTAGGACAGTGCCGCTTCCTCAGGGCTCTGTCCTTTCACACTGACGTCATGGCCCATCTGATCAAAGATGCTGCCCGTGCCCAGCAGAGTGGTCCTTCCAGCTCGCTCGCTTCAGACTGCTTAATTTCTGCTCCTGATTGGCACTTTGACACATCCTGCCCAGTTGCCTGTGGCACTGAGTCTCTGCTCACACTGACACGCAGAGGCAGGGTCCGTATCCAGTCACTGAATCCTTGGTGTGCATGGCGTGTGCATGGCGTGATTCTGCCTCCCGGCTGTCAGGATGCCCCACCTCACTGTAAGAAGGCTGTCAGGGTCCTAGGTCCGGAGCACCCTGTGAGCATGATGTTCCTCATGGGCCCCTCTGGGGCTTAGAGTTCTTGCACTGCTTTCCTGGGTCTCCATCCTGGCCTCCTCTTTTGTCACTTTGTTTTTGGGATTGAAAGTGGCCCTCTGCCCCCGAGCCACACCCCTCAGCCTCTAATCTCTCTTTTTAAGGGCACCAGGTAGCTTGGTTTTAACACTGTGGGTGCCCCATTTACAGTGTATATGTTACTTAGTTTTAATACTGTGTATGCTCCTTTTATCATGTGTGTTACTTGTCTCATTGTTGCCATAGCACACCTGGCCAAAGCAGCTTACGGAAGGAAGCGTTTATGTCGATCGCCCTCCAAGTCTGTAGCCCATCGTGGTGGGGCAGTCAGGGCAGCAGAAGCGTGATGGGAAGCTGCTCACTTTGACCCGCAGTGGGGAAGCAGAGAAAGACAGAGGCTGTGCTCAGCTGGCTTTCCGCTTTTTATCAGTCTGGGATCCCAGCGGATGGCACGATGCCACCTATGTTCTAGGTGGATACCCCTTCCTTAATCAACCCAGTCAGATAGTGTTGGTTTTCATGGTGACTAAACCCCACTGGTTGACAACTGATGCCAAGTTGCATCTCCAAAGACTCTTCCTCCAAATGTAACCCCATTGTGATGTGTGGAAACTTAGACTCCATGTATGCGACCATGAGACACAACTCAGCTGATGGCAGCCTGCAAGTTCTTCTTGAAGGGTCAGCATCCATTGATAGGTGAGTCGCACCACAGGGATAAGAACAGCTAAGTTGTGTTCTGAGCCGAGTCAGGGAGCACACACCCAGAATCGGCTTGTGGAGAAGAAGACCCTCCGCACCATGCGCATGTGAATGTTCAGACCCCAGTGTTCCCACCATCCTCGTGACAGTGAGGATCCTTCTAGACTGGTCTCTGTCCTTCCAGCCTGTCCACATTGCCCCAGTCCCAAGGGGAGCAGGACACCCCTCTGCTGTGGTTGTCCCCCACCTGGACTCAACCTCTTCTCCTCAGAGCTGTGTCTGCTAGAGAGATCCTGCTTGGAAACCAACACCTGTCTCTTGTTTTTCCTTTTTCTCCCTTCCAGGGCTTCTCAAGATCACACACATTCGAGAGAATCAATGAAGAGAATTTAGACTCTCTGAGTTCTTTCAACAAGGTTTTATTACAAGGCTGTTACAAAGGGATTAAAATGTCCTTGAGGCAACATTTGTTGCATAGACTCACATTAAAGGCAATAGTAACATAGTATCTGTATGGAGAGTGGCAGTGACCTCCCCCGCTGGGCTCCTTCCAGCCTTTCGAGTCACTGCAGAGACTAAACACACCTGAACATCCGAAAGTCCTGAACTGACCTCCTCCTGTTTGGGAATCACACACCACTCGAAATGCCAGTGTGGGGATGAGAGTGTCAAGGAGGTGAGCCTGGAAACAATTCAGACAGAACAGAAAGACGGGTGTGTGAGTTTTTGAAGTGACAAGCACATAGAAACACGTTGAAGGAGAAACAACACACCCCCATCTTGAGAATGAGCTTTTATCATTGCTATGAATTTTTTTTAAAATAAAGGTAATTTAAGGAAGGAGGATTTAATGTGGTTCACAGTTCAAAGATGCAGCCCATCAGGGCAGGAAGACAGGGAGGCAGGAGCGTGAGGCAGCTGGTCACATTGCGTCTGCAGCCAGGAGCCGCAGAGAGAGAGGGATGCTGGTACTCAGCTCACTTTCTCCTCTTTATCCAGTCCAGGCCCCTAACCTATGGGATGATGCCACCTGTATTTAGAGAGGGTCTTCTACCTCAGCTAACTCAATATGGATACTCCCTCACAGACCCACCCACGTCTGTCTAGGTCCTGTCAAGTTGACTGACAGCCTATATTTGCTGTCATAACTCTTCATGAAGGGATAGAGTATGAATTCCTGATGATGGCCCCCAGTGAGAAGTCACCATCAGTAAGATGGCAGGCAAGTCATCCTCCAAGATTCTCCATCCTGTCTTTAAAGTAGAGCTCACCCCACCTTTCTCTATACCCCATCCCTAAAACTTAAAGAATTGCACCAGTAGCAGTGTGCGCATCAGACTGCCCACAGGGCTAGGCGTCTCCGAGGCCTGCCTAGGTACTGAGCTTCACTCTGCCAGGCCTGGGGTACAATGAAGTCATTGTGGGGCAAACCAGGAGGACTCAGTACGGTCCTGTCTCCAGAGTCAGGAGCCCAGTGGAAGAGGTGGATGGCAGACAGTGCCCAATACAAGGCTACAGAGAGTCTACAGGTAAGGCACAAACACAAAGAAGAAGCAGATGCATAGGGGAGGGGCAGAGCACAGCCCAGGCTGCGTGACTGGCATGGGTCAAGTCCTCAAGTCAAGGGCTAAGTGGAGCATAGGGAACAAAAGCCGCTCGGGGAACAGACTGTGAACAGAGGCACTGTGGATGGAAGTGGGGTGCTGGGGTGGGGAGACCCCTACTCCCTTCTTCTCATATCTACTTTCGAAACACCCTGGCCCCCTGCTATGAAATAGAACGCCCCCATAGATATGTATGTTGAAGGTAGAGATAGATTCTAAGGGGGTGGAAGATGCGGTTCTCTATGAGAGGACTCATGGTTGTATCGGAGACCAGTCTCTCTCTGCCCTGTGAGGGACCCTGAGTTAGAGTGGCGTGTACAAACAATCTCTCAGCAAACCTGGATCTGCCCAGACCTTGAGTTTGGACTCCCAATCTCCAGAGACAGCAGTGTCTGCTCTTGGAGCTCCCAGGCCTTAGTGTTCTGTTATAAAATTCTGAGTATGTGAAATACCTGCTGGCCCTCAGTACACACAGCTCTGGAATCTGCTTCTGCTGACCGTGTGTCTGGACAGGGAAGACTGACCGCCTGTGGCAGGATAAAGACACTAATCTATTAGGGTGCACCTGTTGGATCTCACTGTTTCCCGTGTGTGTGAGACAATCTGATGTGTTGTCTACCTGCCTGACCCTTGTTGGTCTGAGACTATTTCCTGTGTGTGTGAGACAATCTGATGTGTTGTCTACCTGCCTGACCCTTGTTGGTCTGAGAGTGTCTCATGAGTTTGTGTGGGGAATTAGTGTGACCTATGATCCCTCTGGTGTTCAAAGGGGGCCCAAGCCTAGGTTAGTCTGTCTCGTGGGACACGGAGGGGAGCAGAGGGGGTTCCAGACAGAGCCAGGAACCTCAGACTGAGGGTGGGTGCAGCAGCCTGTGGATGACCAGAAGCATGGCAGGAGACTGGCGGGGTAGATTTTGATGGGCTAGGTTTTCCAGTTCCCCATTTTATGTGCTGTTCATCAACCCAATGGCCAGCATAGCCTAGAGCTAGAGTGACAAGCCCAAATGTTGACATTCTCCTGGGACAGACAGACAATAAGCAAAGTTCAGACTGACCACTGTTTCCTAGAATAGTGAAAGCCTGGAGCATGGGCTGTGCTTGCCTGTGGGATGCCTGAGGAGAGGCTGGGAGGCAGCATTTCCTGTTCATTGGTTGCTAAGTTTACCGGTGTCTGTTGAGTGCCGGGGCGGGAGGGAGGCTACAACTTGCTCAGAAGGTGAACAAAGGCTTCCTTCAAATCTTCCTGCACGAGGGGACACAGCTAGGCCAGTCTAGACTCAAGTGATAGGTGAGAAAGACAAAGGGGGCACTTTGTTATCTTCCAGGGGTACCTCTGCCATGGCTGCTGAGCTGTGTGTCTCCTCCAGTGTTCCTCCCTGGTGACAGTCTCCAAACCTGATGCTTTTATCTTAGGGGTGGAAGTGTTGTACGTGTGGATAAGAGTCCAGAGGGCACTCACTGGGGTTTCCAGGCTCTTGAGTCTGGACCAAAGTCTAAGAACAAAGAATTGGATCAGGGATACATGAATAGTAATCGAGATAATTTATTAATAAAAATAGGAGGCCCTCCTGAGAATGGGTATGGGCCAGAGAGCTGGGTCAAGTAGCCCAAGGAGAAGAGGTTTTCAGTCTTTCTGTCATTGGTGTTTTTCACATGTCAATCTTTCTATCTGGAACTTTTTTCCTCTCTACCCTCCTACCTCAGAGACTACCATGAATGGAGTCTCGCTGTCATCCAACCAGTGTGGCAGAGCTCAAAACTGAGTCCCAGAGGTTTGTTTTTACATTTCATTAATTCCTTTGTATTGTGTGTGTGCATGTGTGTGTGTGCATGCAGGCAGGCCACAGTGTGTGTGTGTGTGTGTGTGTGTGCATGCAGGCAGGCCACAGTGTGTGTGTGCATGTGTGTGTGTGCATGCAGGCAGACCACAGTGTGTGTGTGCATGTGTGTGTGTGTGTGTGTGCATGCAGGCAGGCCACAGTGTGTGTGTGTGTGTGTGTGCGTGTGTGCATGCACACGCACGCTTGTGCACAGGCATGTGTGCATATCACATGTATGTTTAAGTAGAACTGGTTTCTGTGATCACTTCTTTGCTTCCGTCCTGGCTCCAGGGATTGAACTCAGGTAGTCAAGCTCACACTGTAAAGTACACCGTGACCTCTGAGGCAGCTCCATTCCCAAGAAGGGGCTTTGATTAGTGAGTGGCATCTGGGATCCTTCCACTAATGCAGGGACCCTGGAGTCCCTCCCCAGCACTTAGGGTGGACTTGGTGGAGGCAGTCAGTCCTCTGGCCCTCACCGAGGAAGTGTAGCATTGTTTCTACTCGGATGGGGGGGGGGGTTCCTGCTAGTGCTACTTTCTGTTTTCAATAATTGTGTCCTTTGGTTGTTTTCTTAACAAGATGTTTACAGTAAAGGATTTGACTGGCCTTTGTCCCTACTTTGTAAGAGGAACTCAATCTTCGGAATGTCCCCAGTAATTGGAGCAGTTTTTCGTTATTCATGAGCCTCTCCGAGGCACTGGATCATATGCTAATGAGTTGACGCAGGAGGGGCTGGTCACCAGAAAGATAGCAGGATTTTGAGTCCGGTCCCAGCCTGGCCTTCAGGGAGGAAAGAGACTGGAAGCTGACTCTAATCATATGACCCTGCTTTGACTCTTTGTATCTCTACAGTGAAGCCCAGGGCGTGCCTGCTCCCCTCTGTTCTGTCACACAATGGGGTGCCAAGGGGGTGGCCCAGGAGGGTGGCCCACATTGGCTCTCCTCCCTCTCACAGTCTCGGCAAACCCTGGGGTAGAGGGAAACCCCATTCAGGAAACCATGGCTTGCTCATGCGTCAAAGTGTGTTTTCAAGTGCTCAGAGTTTTCCAGACTTCTCGAGCGGCTGCCAGCCCTAGACCTGGTGAGTGACAGGCACCAGAAATTTATCATGAGTTCTGTGACCTTGGGAGCAATCTATCAGCATCAGAGGAGGCCCACGGAGCGATGGCAGCTTGTTGTTTATCCTCGGTGTGTGTGTTATCAGCTTCCTGGCATCTGGCCTCAATATCAACATCCACTCCCGCCCATTCATCTCATTCTGGAGGTGTCTGAGTCTTGAGCTTCAGAACACGGCCACTTCACACATTTATGATGATGAATATCTCTGCCCTCTTTCAGATTTCCCGGCTTATTGTATACGTATATTAAAGGTATAGCTGGCCGCACGCTTCTATCAATAACAGATGCTGCCCTTGTGTGTATATACAATACCATGGGATGTACACCTCCTGTCCAAGTTATGTATGTACACTCTGGTCTAGGGACATCTTAGATAGGAACCTGAGTGCATTGTCCTTTCCGTGCACCCCTAGATTAGCTACTATACCTGATGCTGTGTAAGTTCTAAGAGCTGTCAGGCTGGACTGGCAGAAACTTTGTACCCATTCCACACAAACGTGATTGTCTTTTCTGTCCCTCTTGGTCTGTGGCTTGTAGAACCCCGGATGCAGAGCCCGCAGGAGAGCTGATACAGAGCATATGCTGTGTGAGCACACGGGTGAGTATGTGTAACGCACAGCCCTGTGTTGATCAGCCCTCTGCATCTCGATCAACACCACCTCATTTCTCCTGCATCTCTAGTCTCCACCCATCATATTCTCATCCATCAGCTAATGGCATAAAGAGAAGAACTGCCCCAGGCTCAGCCTGCTGTCCCCACCAGGAAGGAGCTCCAGGGACGAGATCAGCTGGGCTTTATACAGTGTGGCTCACTCTCGAAAGTCGGGAGGAGACTGTCACGGGACCAGAAGGGTCTGGATGGACACATATCAGCAGAACGAGGTACTCAGATGGAAGTCCTAGACAGATAGGTCGTGCACTGCATGGCCACCCTGGCTCCCTCCCTCCTAGGATCCTCGGTCCTTGGAACTAAAATAATCTTCCATGGCAGAGGCAATGAAGAGGAAAAGGAAAATGGAGTCATCCATCTTGCTGTCGTATCCAGGCCTGGTCAGAAAGAGATGGGAAGCCAGGCAGGAGTGCAGACGTGCATCCAGGGGCTGTGGCCACCAACATTGCCCTTTGTTCTGGCCAACTCATTCCCCAGCCCCTGGCTCCCACAGCCTGATGTCCATCAAACTCTGCCTTCTCTGGGAAAGGGGCAGAGAACCCCTGAATTTCGGATCCTACACTCAGAGAAGAAGGGGAAGCTGTCACCAGATCCTCGAGCTGCGGGATGTACTCATACCTTCCCTGCATAAAAGCCAGCACACTCTAGTGCTGCTGCAACCCCGACTATGAATGCGAGTGGTTAACAGTTCCCTGGATCCCCAGACACATGTCAGGGTTCTGTGGGATCTGCACCAGGGAATGTCCTGTGACGGTTCCCTGGATCCCCAGACACATGTCGGGGTTCTGTGGATGATCTGCACTGGGGAATGTCCTGTGACGGTTCCCTGGATCCCCAGACACATGTAGGGGTTTTGTGGGATCTGCACCAGGGAATGTCCTGTGATGATTCCCTGGATCCCCAGACACATGTCGGGGGTCTGTGGATGATCTGCACTGGGGAATGTCCTGTGACGGTTCCCTGGATCCCCAGACACATGTCGGGGTTTTGTGGGATCTGCACCAGGGAATGTCCTGTGATGATTCCCTGGATCCCCAGACACATGTCGGGGGTCTGTGGATGATCTGCACTGGGGAATGTCCTGTGACGGTTCCCTGGATCCCCAGACACATGTCGGGGTTCTGCAGATGACCTGCACCAGGAAATGTCCTGAGTCCCCCGGATTATGTGCTGAGGACACATCCAGCATAAAATGTCACTAACTGACATACAACACGCTAATGGAGGTTGTATGCACCAGATCCTCTGGTCAGCCAGGTGGGATTCTTCGACACTGGGCACGGAAGTCCAAGGCTTGATGGATGAGCATCAATCAGCTGACATTTGAGTGACTCAGGAGACATTTCTAGACTCCAGGCAATTTTCACCTCAGAGCCTGTGAGCTTGAGGCTCCTGACACTCGAATCCTTTTTTTGGTTGTGGACTATTACTTTAACTCTGTAAAGATAGGTTACATTTGTTTATGTTATGGAATATGATTTTAACTGTGTAACGATGTTACATTTGTTTATGCTGCATTTGTTTAATGACATAAAAATGTGTTGTTTTGCTTGCCTAAAGCATCTGGTTGGTCTAATAAAAAGCTGAACAGTCAATAGCTAGGCAGAAGAGGGATAGGCGGGGCTGGCGGCCAGAAAAAAATATGTAGAATGAGGAATCTAAGTTTGGGGTGAAAACAGAAGGAGAGAAGGAGAGAGGAAGAGAGGGAGACTCCCATGACCATCCAGCTGGGCAGACACAGAGTAGGACATACGGAATTAAAGAAAGGTAAAAAGCCATGAGGCAAAGTGTAAATAAAGAGAAACAGGTTGAAATAAGTCTTAAGAGCTATTGGGACAAGCATAAGCTAAGGCTGAACATTCATAACTAATAATAATTCTCCATGTCATGATTTGGGAGTTGGCTGGTGGCCCAGAGAAAGCCTGCTACATTTCTTATGATGGTGAATCTTCATTGTCAAATTGTGTGTGTGTGTGTGTGTATTTCCAGAAAAGTTTACCTGAGCAGAGAAGACCCACCCTAATGTTGGACAGCACCATTCTAGGCTGCGGTTCTAAACTGAATAAAAATAACACAGGTTGGGCACCAGCAATCATCTCTCTCTCTGCTCCTGACCGTGAATGCAGCGTGACCAGCTGCCTCAGGACCCTGTCGATATGATTGATAGGATGGACTTGACCTTCAGCTGTGACCCAAGACGAACTTCCTCGAGCTATTTTTTGTCAGACATTTTGTCATGGTGCTAAGAACAAAGTGACTGGCATCCCTGCCTGATTCTTGCATTCATCCCCAGCAGGCCATCTGCACAGCTTTCGATTTGAGTTCATCCAAACCTGGGTTTATGTGGGGAAAGGACTTAAACAACTCTATTGCAACAGAATCTGAACACGCACAGTGTCTGAATGGAGAGAGTGTGAGGAGGATCAGCAGACACCTTAGAAGGCAATGTACCCCAGTTGTCAGCCAGTCCCTGGAGAAGTTAGTGTAAAGACAATGGTGACCCCCAGAAAGGGGCCATCAACTGATGTGCAGCTGACATCTTCACAAAGAGGGTGATACAGAGACTATACAGTGACAGAGGGAAGAGGTCCTGAGGGCTTGTTCTCAGGAGAGAGAGTTTCATTATCCAGGGAGGTAGGTCCAGTTAGCATTTGAGAAGAACAACAAGATACCTTTGGATGTAAACCTATCCAGTGCTATATTTGGGACACTGGTTAAAGTGTCCTTCATTGTTGGTCTCAATTGTGAATGGTTTTGTATGTGAACACTCCTTTCTGGAGAGAAACTCCTTAAGACACAGGAAGTAAATTTACAAGTCTCAGAGAGTTCCTGAAACTTACAGGACTCACAAGCTACTTCTCCAAGTTTATAGAAGCAGCAATAAATGTTAAGGAGAGACCCTTCAACCTCTCCATTTGCCTCTAAGTTCTCCAGGTAGTTTTAGTGAATCATTCCCAATGCTGGGGATGGTTTTTTTTTTAAAGAGGTGCAGCTATCTTTGTCATTCATCCTCCTCTAAGTAGTTCCTCATTCATACACCTGTAAGCAACCCCAATAAACTCACTAGTTCATTAAGCTAGACTTGGGTGGAGAAATTTGGTCTGTGGTCAGTGCCTGTCTGGGATAAACACCCTCACCAGGAACATAGGGTGTTTATAACCTAGGGTGTGGTGTACCAGCCTTGTCATACTCATTGTTCACTGAGCAGGGTCTATGATATTCTTTCATGAGATCTCCACGTGTCCTCTCTCTTTGAAACTGCCATGAGGTCATAAGCATGATACATGACCCAGGGAAGGGCAGTCATCATCCTGCCTCAGATGACCTATTCTACATAGAGGTATTGGCCATCTTACACTCAGGACCTTTTGGCTATCTTCTCAGAATCATGCTGGTCTCGGCCAGATCTCTGTCCCCATGTCAAGAAGATGAGCACTGGTGGGTTGGGTTGGATAAACATTCAACACACACACACACACACACACACACGCACCACATTCCAGCTCTCCTCTAGCCCCTTCTCACTGACTCTTCACCATGTCTCAGGCTCTGTCCCAGGGTTAGGCCCCACATTTGTCTGACATCTGTCTGTCCCCAGGCCAGGAGACAAACGGCTAAGAATGTGATCATACCTCCAGGTCAGGGATGGGGGGGCAGAGCTCCCCAAATGGCAGCCACTGAGCCCACCCACACTTGGCTCCTCTGAGAACACAGGATTTTAGGAGCCTCTCTCCTGTCAGGTCCCCATCTGAGGACTTGTTCCCGGGGAAAAGCTTCATTACGCTGCTGGTGCCTGAGAAGGGAAGTGGACAGAACTCATTTGCAGCTTGCTATGCTCTGGTTATTGGATTTTCCTGGCTTGTTGCTGTGTTTCTTTTGATGGATGAGCACAAAAGCATCTTTGTGGGGAGATCAAGGGACGAAGTCTTCGGATAGTGTGGCCATTGGGGTCCGTCCTCCTGGATGCTATGAAGGTACCGTGGTGGCAGCTGAACCTGGACCAATGAGGGTGTCTATTGCAGTCCAGTGCCCATGCTGGGTGAGGTCTCTGTCATTATGATCTCTGACACTCCGGGTACTGGGTGGGGAGGAGCTCACATATCAGCTACAAATCGACAACCCAGGCCACTGTTGATTGAACTGGAGTACTGATTATTCCTTCCTTCTTTTTGTGTCCCCCAGAAGCTAGGGGACTGGACCTTAATCAACCAGCTATCAGGAACACCCATGGAAGTTAGGGAGCCCCAGAGCTGGTGCATCCATGCTCAGAAACTTCATCCTGGATAAAGGAGACAACCCCTGTGTCCACCCTGTGCTTACTAGGAGAATCCTGGAACCTGGGCTCCTCATCCACATCACATGTGATCTGGCCTCCAGAGACCACAGCCAGTTGTCTCAATCTAAGACTGGTATCTTCTTTGGCATATGTTTTCCCGCTCAGTCCACATGGAGTCACGTGGAGGTCCCCTTGAGGCCTCAAGCCTGCAAATCCCGTGTGCTCTCTGCAGGAGGCCAATTTACAGGAAGAAGGTGGAAGAGGTTGGAATTGTCAAGGGACTTTGATGGGAGCTGGAGAACTAGGAACAGCAGAAGTAGAGCCCACGAGGATTCAGAGAGGAGTAAGGACTTCTCTACTGGGAACGGGATTAAAAGCCGCTGATGCTACATCATAGCAAATAACCTGGCTTCCTTTCGTCTGTGTCCTGAGAACCATAGAGAGACTGAATTAAAAAGTAATGGATGTATTCATAGTGGCATTTCATTTGTATTTTAACAAATAAAGCTTGCCTGAAGATCAGAGAGAAAAACAACCTCACTGGTCAGCCTTACAGACCAGGCAGTGGTGACACACACCTTTAATCCCAGTAGCCACATTACTTGCCATAGAAACCAGGTGATAGGGATGTACACCTTTAATCCCAGCCTTAGAGAGGAATATAAAACAGGAGGAGACAGCTTTCACACAGTCTCACTCTGAGATGCCTGGAGGCGGGATGGCCATTTCGGAAGGAGATCGAGGTAAGAGTCAGTGGCTGGCTGTTTCATTTTTCAGATCTTCAGGTTGAAGCCCAATATCTGTCTTTGAACTTTCATTAATTGTGCTTCATATATTTATTTGTTAGGTGATAGAAAATTTAAGACACATTAGCTCTCAGGCTTGCTATAATTTCCACTCACTGCTTTTATCTGAGTTTCTACTCAGAAGCGTCCAAAAGACAGGGAGTGTGGGAGGAAAGAAAGGCTAGCGAGTGTGACGTAGTGGATGGGGGGGGGGTGCAGAAAAGGACACCATGACTGTTGAATCTTTTATCACCATTAAAGAAAAACCTCCTGATCTGGATTGAGATTGTCTTGGAAGAGGTTCTCCACTGTAAAGGCTGCCTGCAATTCAGTCACCAAGTGGCATAGAGTCCCCTACAGCTTGGGAGAAGTTGGTCAGATCCCATCCTGAGCCAACAGTATAACTCATCAGCGATAGCCACATGGCAGGAATACAAAATCAAAGAGTCACAGGGTGAGAGGCTTACACCAACTTTCTAGGAAGCCCCTGGACTGGCTCTTGCTTTGTTTGTTTGACACAAGCTAGGGTCATCTGGGAAGTGAAAACCTCAATTGAGAAAATGACTCCACCAGATGCACCTGCAGGCAAGCCTGTGGGTGTTTTCTTGATGAACAATGGAGGTGGGAGGATCCAGCCCATTGTGGATGGTGCCACACCTGGACAGGTCGCCCTGGGCTGTATAAGAAGGTTTAGCAATGAAAGTCACTAACACAGCCAGTAAGCAGTGTTTCCCACGCCTCTGCTTCAATTGTTTCCTGCCATGACTTCCCTTCACGGTAAACTGAGATATGTAAGCCAAATAAACCCTTTTCTACTCTGGCAGTTTGAGTGTAATTGGCCCCTATAACCTCATAGACTATGGCACTGTTAAGAGGTGTGGCTTTGTTGGAGTAGGTGTGGCCTTGTTGGAGTCAGAGGAAGTGTGTCACTGTGGGAGGCTCTGAGGTCTCATATTTGTTGTAGGTACCACTCAATAAGTCACACCACTTCCTGTTGCCTACGAGATGTTGGACTCTCAGCTGCTTCTCCAGCCCCATGTCTGCCTGCACGCTGTCATTGTTCCCCCATGGTGATAATGGGTTGAACCTCTGAGCTACAAGTGAGCCCCTCCGTTCAATATTTTCCTTTATAAGAGCTGCTGTGGTCGTGGGGTCTCCTCACAGCAATTAAACCTTAAGATACCTATTAAGTTGCTTTAGTCCTGATGTTTCCCACAGCATAGAAAGCACACCAGAGCAGCTCCTGTGACCCGGAGTTACAGGGGCTCCAAGGGTAGAGAAAGCTGTTGTCAGGCAATGAGTGTTGGGGCTCTACTCCTTCGAGGAAGGCTTGAGAGGCCATTGTGCAAAGTCAGAAGAGTGAAACTCATGTTTCAACAAAGACCTCAGGATATGAGAAACCCCGGGATCACGGAGCATACTCTGAGGGAGTCTGAAGGAACAGTGTAGAATCTGCCCAAGACAGGCCAGACGCTCTCTAGGTGAAAGAGCTGAGTCTACACGGAGAATGGTACTAGATGAGGCAGATTCTCTCTCATATCTACACAGGAAAAGTTCCTTTGGGTGACATGGTTTGGATTGGGGCCCCTGACTCTGTGACAGAGTAACAATTTCTGTTTAAAACCCCTCATTTTGTATCAGTTTGTTACAAAAGGCACAGGAAACGGCACAGCCTGTCTGAGTCCCAGCACTGGTTCAATGCAGGCAGGGATAAAGCCCTTGCTGATGTCATGTCTGTCCCCCTGCCTGGGACTGTGGGACAACACCCGCAACCCTGCGCTGAGATCTTTCAGGGTTGACCCAGCGCTTGCGGCACCTGTGAGAAGGCTGAGTCTCAAGGCTGAAGCTTGGCCAATGGCCTGAGACTGGTAGGGTTCCTGTAGGCATCCCCGCCCCCAAAAATATGAACCACCACCGGGGTAGGGGCATTGATGTCACATTGTGGGAGTTGCTGAGGCTTAGTGAGCCTTCAGCGCAGCAAGGCCAGGCCTCCATAGTGCACTTCAAGGTCCTGAGACTGATGCTTTTATCATAGAAAGCATGATGAGGGGTGGGGCCTGTGAGAAGGGCCCCAGAGAGGAGTTGAGTAGAGGGTGACCAGGATCTGGAACACCCCAGTCTGGGTTCTTGGTCGTAATGATTATTACAAGCCGTTCTCGGGTATTCAAATAAATATCGGTTAGTACATTCACAGGAGTGTGATTCTCCATCCTCGTCACTGAGCTTCGAAGAACTTTGCCATCCAAGCAGAAACCGTGCCCTGGGTGCACGAACTATTCTGTGGTGATCAGTTCTTTGGTGTCCCCTGGCAGCGTTGTGAAAGGAGGGGCGTATGGCGGAGGTGTCAGCCTCTCCCGCTCTCTTCTTACCTCTCAGAAAGCTCTTCTGCCTGCCTGCATCCCACACCTCACTCCACAGCCCAGCAGGAGGGAGGGCAGAGCAGAAGACAGACCAGGAGGGCTGAGCAACATGGGGGTGGACAGGATGGGGTGGGCAGGGCAGTAGGAGGTTTGCTGCATAAATCTCCAGCCAAGAGGCCCCCACCACTGCGGCCTTCAAGGTGTTGCTATAAATAGCCCCTTCCCCGTCTTCACCCCCAGACGTTCCAGCCAAGCGTGCACGTGAGTTTGTGTCTGCGCCAGCTTTTTCTGAAGTGTTACCCTCTGTGTCCCCTGAACCTCCCTTGTTCAGTTGGGGCTGAGCCTCTTCTGAGCCTCAGAGCAATCTGTTGCCATAACAACCCCTCTCCCACTCCCGAACATTCCTGGACCTGCCTTCTTCAGCTGATGTTCCTCAGGGGACTTTGCAAAGTGGTTTCTCAGAAGGAGAAAAGCAGTAAAGCTTCTTGTCCTTGGGACAGTGAGGGCCACGCCAGTTGCCTGCCCTACCTGAGGTCAGCTCTCAGGACAACACCACTCCCCCCACCTCTCTTTCTGGTGCTTGGTTGCTCTGTTTCCACCACCACCACCACCCCCAGCTGTTGTTGCATTATGTGGAGATTCTGGAAGAGCAGATTCTAGCTCGCTTTATTGTCTGCTAGGGGAGACCAAGGTCCTGAGAGACAGAGGTATCTCAGGTCATGCAAAAGCCACGAAACAACCTGAGTGTAAATCAGAGCTCAGATCTTGAGCCATTCTCCCATCTGGGCAGATGCCCCTGCTTGTCCCCAAAGATTCAGTGTTAGGAGATCAATATGTCAGTGTTAGGGGGTGACATCTTGAAGAAACATGGCTATGACAAACTTTACATCAACTGAGGGTTCTGTCAGCAGGTTTGGGTGAAAGTGAGCACCACTCAGAAGACTCCCCAGCATCCTGGGTTGGGGTATGGATTATTGTGGCCTCCTGCCTAGGGTGTATTCTCTTCTTCCCTCATGCTCCTGGACTCCTCCTTAGGTAGAGTCTCCAGTTCCCCCCTATGTTCTTACTATTGTGACACTGTATTGGGTCTTCAGCAGGCAGAAGTGCTGAGCTTGGATTTGAATCTCCAAATAAATTTTTTGCCTGCCTCAGGAATTTCAATATAGTTACTAACAGAACTTCCATAGGGGCTTCTGGGAGACCCAAGCCATTTCCAAACCAGCAGGCGACTCTGGTTTCCATGATCAGGACCAACCAATGAAGACTTCCCTTCTGAGCGAAGGAGAGTCTGGACTGTTCTATGAGCAGGGAAATCCCACGAGCCTCTCTGCTGTAAAGCTCAGGGAACAGTGGCAATCACATGTCCCTTTCTGGACTCTCAGCAATAAGATGGCTTGTTCTGGAAGATTCCACGAGCACCAATTCCATTGCCCAGCTTCCACTAAATGTATCATCTGTAACCCTTCTTTCACCCGTGGGTAAGCCGGACCAAGGGCGATATGTTTATTTTGGAATATCCAGGTGCCCGCGCCTGTGTTTTACTCACGCTCAATCCCGCCTGTAAAGCAGAGACTGTTAACTGCCAATAGCTGGGATTTTGCAGCAAAGTCAAGTTGAAAGCTCTCCAGACTCCTCAGAGGAAGCCGAGACCGAGGATCCGCTTTGGAGCTGGCTCCTGCTGCAACGCCTTTGAAGCCGTAACTGCCACTTCGGAGCAATCAATGCCGTCCCTGGCCTCTCCTGCACAGTCCTCTCACCTTGTTGTGCTAACAGAAAAATTAAACACGAGGCCTGAGTCTGCTAAACTGGTTTCACACACGCAGATCAAATGGTGGCAGCCAGACTTGAGGAAAAGGCGCCAGCTGGAGCTGGGGGACAGGCTTCTTCCAGGTTCTGGAGTGGAAGGAGAATGATCTGAGCTGTGACAGGCCAACATCCTGCATCCACACAGCTACTGGAGCCACAGCGGTGCATTCTGGGTAGTGGGAAAAGGGGGCTGACAAAGTCAAAAGCAAATGAGGATGGAGCCTGGTAGATGGCTCAATGGGAAAATTGCTGGTCTCATCTGCATGAGCTTCTGAGTTCAATCCCCAGAACCCATAGTTTGTGCTGGGGGGAGGAGAGCAGGAGAGGCTTGGGGATCCCCAGCCATGCCATGCAGTTGGGCAGACATGGGGTGCTCTCCCTTTTCAGTCCCTAGGATAGCACCTTTGCAGGCATGCCTCCTCTGACTCACCCCAGGTAGTGCCGGTGCCAGGAGGTGACTTGTCTATCTCTGCGCTGCTGGGCCAGCTCCCAGGCTTTCTGTG
Source organism: Alexandromys fortis (assembly GCF_014885135.2). Taxonomy (NCBI): domain Eukaryota; kingdom Metazoa; phylum Chordata; class Mammalia; order Rodentia; family Cricetidae; genus Alexandromys; species Alexandromys fortis. Next base: position 1,654,450 of record NW_026067961.1, on the reverse strand, counting down.
CCCAGAAGCTTCTTCACAGGGAGAGTATGAAATTCAAGCCACTCGGCCATTGCTCGTGGACAGGGCTCAGACCCAAGTGTCCAATCCCTGACCATCTATGGTTTTAGCAGGATTTTCTTTGGAGTGTGTCCTCTTCCTTTAAGAGTCCTGCAGTGAATCCCTTCCACACCCACCCTGGCAGAGTAGGGCAGGCGTTCCCTCCATGTGGCCCTCCTCATGCTGAAGATCAGAACATGTCACTGTCTGCCGTTTGGATAAGCTAGCCTCGCTCGAATGAGTGAGCTCTGGGAACACAGAGGAACCCCAAGTCTAATACCAAGGGACTAGGGAAAGGTGTCTGAAGTAAGCCCCAAAGGCTCCACACAAGGAAGGCAGGGGTGAGCCTGAGGGCACTCTCATTCTAGAAAATGGTTCAAGGAGGGAGGGGCCTGTGGTGGGAAGCAGTTCCCATTGGTTCCCTGAAAGGACAGCTCCCATTGGTTCCCTGGAGTGGTATACTTGCTCTTGATAGAAGGAGATCAAGGAGGCTTTCTCTTTACAAGGGGATTTTTTTAAAATAATTTTTCAGTGGTTCCAGAGCCTTGAAGGGGCATGTTGGAAAGCCGAGGTGCCCCAGCCACCAAGAGTGAGATGCATCAGCCAGGGGTACCAGCTATGTAGAGAAGAAGACCCCAGCCATGCCGTGAAATCTGAGGAGCTCCACACCAGCCGTCCTCAGGAAAGACAGCTCTTCCACCACAAGGCCCCTGGGACTGCCTGACGCTGCATGGCCGAGCAGCATGGGTAGATGGGATGTCCAGTGCAACCCCAGGTCAACTGCACACTGTCCTGCCCAGTCTGTGCTCCTCATCTTTGGGGAAGTGGCAACATGTTGGCTCTCTTGGGCTTATGCACAATGAGGTCAGTAATGGCTCAGGAACACCTGGGGCTCTGACGAAGCCTGTCACCGTGTCCCGGGGGCTATGTAGGAGCTGATCTACTGTAGCGCTCTCAAAATGGGTGGACACACTCCAAAGCAATGTCCTGAGGCAAACCCGAGTGCTGGAAACCATGACGAAGCTGCATGACACGGCTGGGGAACCGTCAGGAAAGTGCTTGCTGCAAAGACGTCAGAGCCTGAGCTTCAGTCCCAGAACCCAGGCAGCTACTCCCAGGCAGGCAGCATGCACCTGCCGTTCTAGCACTGGAGGCGGGGGCAGGGGAGCAGGGTCAGATGGACCCCTCAGAATCACTGGCCAGCCCACTGCGCCTACTTGGTGATCTCCTGGTTCAGTGAGAGCCCCTGTCTCCAAAAACAAACAAACAAAACACCAGAAGGTAGACAGCTTCTTGAGAAAGGACCCTTGAGTTGATCTCTGGCCTCTGCACGCACACATCCAATTGTACCTGAATGCGCGCGCACACACACATGCACGTACACACATGCAGACAAGCTACACACATGGGGCTGAGGGGACAGTTCCCTGATACCTGGGGACCCCATGTGACTCAAAGGGTAGAAGAGTCTCTGAAAGTCACAGTCTGGAGATGGTCAGGTACTTTGCCCTTCCCATGAAGGATTGCAGCCTGATTTCCTGTCTTTGGACCCTAAGGACCAAAGGACTTCTGCTTGGAATGCAGAAGTGACATTGTGGGTTCTCCAAGCAGTGTTAGCCTCAGCCTCAGCAGCTGCCGAGGTCTCTGGAAAACTCACTTTTGGGAGTCCTAGCCTGTAGGGAAGCCAGACATCATGTCATGTGGGCACCACGTCCTGGGTTCAGCGAGAAACAAGCTGTCTGAGAGGCCCTGAGAACAGACACAGCCGAAACAGCAATAACAATGGTGTAAAGCCAGGGCCCTAATGATTCGTAAGGGACCTTGGTGGGTGAGAACCAGAGGGAGACTTGCTTTCCTCTCTTCGAAGAACCTGAAAGGTGAGAAGAGAGCGGAAATGGGCAGAACTTGTCTCTTAAAGGGACCTTTTGCACCTGCTTACAGACTACTTGGCAGCCACAGGACCCTGGGCTGGCCAGGGTACTGCCTGAGTGCGTTCTGCCAGATGCCAGGATAATGCCTGAATCCTAACAATGGCCATGTGACCAGGAGACCCTGCCAACTCCATCCACAAGAGACAGACCTCCTTGGAAGCTCTCTGGAGTCACGTGCAAAGCCATCAAAACTGAGACCATGGCCACCCGTCCATCTGAAGCACTGATGTACGTGGCTGGTTCTGAAGCAGAAGAACCAGTTGTAGTCTAGACTCTGGTAGTGCCAGGTGGGTACGAGAATTAAAGCTCGTGTGTTGGAAATTAATGGTATGCCAGCGCCCCAACCCCCAGTCCTGTGTCTTTCCCCAGTAAATGTCACACTTCCAGGGACAGCAACCAAAGAAAGTTCAGAGTAATAATATCAGAACTCGCTCACGCTCTTTCTTTTGACATTTTATTGTGAAGTGAAATTGGATGGGTATATTTAGTTCCTTTTGTTGGCGACTGTTTCAAAGGTGCTTCTGCGGGCCTCTCATTAGCATCAGGTGTGCAAATATGGAAATTGCTCCTTTCCCTGGCTGAGTCATCCCCTGACTGACAGGTGACATATCCCCCTCCAGGGTCCAGCATCTCCTTAATGAGGCTCCTATCTTGATTTCTGGAGTTTAGCAGAAACATAACCCTCTGGTATGCTGAGGTTCATAAGAGGCAGCCCCACTTCTACCCTTCAGATTTCTACAACACAGTGGAGTCTGTGTTCTCAATCACCCAGCACTTATGGGAACCAATAATGTCTGCATGTTTAGTCATGTGACACTTCTGGGAGCCAATGGAAATATCTTGCACAGTCACGTGACTCTTCTAGTAGCCTATGGAAACCTCAGTCATGTGACACTGAAATATATTGGGAATTATTTTCTTGGCCATGTCTTCCATGACATGGTGGGTGTCCTCTCACTCACATGCCCTTCTAGGGACCACCCGCAAACTTGGTTCTAGCTCAGGCGGCTTTCCCGAGGAGCGCAAGCTAGCGAGGATGTCCTGGCTGCATCTTCAGCTCCAGCGGACTCCCTCCGATGTTACTTACTGACTACAGCGCTAGGCAGCCATTGCTCCCAGCAGTGTGGCTCCCTGCAGACTGGGTCACGTTGGCTTCCAACAGGCAGGTGGCACATGCTGCAGGCCCCTGAGAATCCTCCGTCTTCCTGCGGTTTCTGTGCCTTTGTTTTCAGTTCTTTGCCTTGGAGAATTACCTTGCTCTGCTTCGTGCTGGGCTCCTGAGTCCCCACAGATGCTCCAGTCATCCTGCCACCTCCCTGCCAATCAGAGCCACAGGAAGTAAGTCACAGGGTTCAGCTTCCATCAGCACACACGCCACCTGTCCTGTGCTGGGCGGGCTGCAGGGTGGAGCCAAATGAGACCTGCTGAGCATCCTCAGAGTAGGGCATAGTGCCCTGGGCCCTGGTAACTAGAGAGATAGGGTCACCACCTGCCCAGCATGAACTCTTAGGGGTCATACATGCAGAAAACAGGTCAGCCCACAGCAACCAATTGCGGACAGTGCAGTGTACGCCAGAAGAGGGGACAGGTACTCACGATGTGTGCATCTTGTCAACTCGATGGAACTTAGAGTCAACATGGAAACAACTCTCTGGGCATGTCTGTGAGGGGGTAATTAATTAATTAATTAAGTTAATTAAGGTGGGAAGATCCATCCTAAAGGTTGCTGTATAAACACAAAATGAGCCGAGAGCCAGCGTTCATCTCTCTCTGCTCCCTGACTGTGGACTATGTAGGTAGAAATGAGAAGATAAGAATTTCCAGAGTGCCAATCAATGCTGTGCTTTTCAAGGGACTGGGCTGTGAAGAATACAGTAGCAAGCAGGCCTGAGCAGCTTTCTCAGTGACAGCTGGAGCCTCGCAGCCACCACCCACAACTGCCGACACACGTGACCCCACGTGTGTTGTTCATTTTGATCATGTTGAGTTAGACCCTAGCTCCAAGGCACAGTCTATGGAAATCCAGGCACCAGTGAAAGAGCTCAGCCTGGAAGAGAACTTCACAGGTAGAGGCATGTCCCGATATCCCCTTCACAAGGTTCTGAGCACACCCCACAATGACCCCTCAGGACGCCACCTGCCTTTACCACATCACTGGAGTTTCTTGTGCCTGAGCCATGTGTCCTATCCTGCGGCAATCTCCCTCAGTGTGAAGGGGGAACATAGGAACAACCAGCAACGATGAGGGACAGCTTCAGGAGAGAACAGTGGACATTCCATAATGTTTGCCTTGCTTCCTTTACATCCGTTCAGTCTGACATTCCCCAAGTTCCTTTAAGGCATTTGCAAAGCTCGATGCACCCCATCTCCATGCCATTCCCTTGGTGAAGCCATCTGAGGTCAGTCTCATCACCAACTTGTTGGAATCAAAGGCAACATGGAAGCCTGTTTCCTGACAACAAGGGACCTAGATGTGACTGCACCTCACAGTCACCTCCACTCTCCTGACCTCTGGGGCCTGAGAATGCAGCTTTTGCCGTGTAAGACACCAGTGCTTGGCCACCAAAGCCAAGCAAATGGATGCCCGAGCCCCTCATGGGTGTCCCCAGGATTTCAGAATGGAACTATCCCTTAGGGAGCTCCAACAGCATCGGGAAAAGAGCCATGGTTGGAGAGCTGCATCCATTCTATGCAGAGAGGACTATACTTTTTTCACATTAAATTTTGTGACAAATCTCATGATGACTTCTGAGGAACTCCTTGTGACATACAACCACAAGGAAAGCTGGCTGACATGCAACAACAAGAGTTTCTCTCTAAAGCGTTCTTGTCGAAGAAAAATGCCAGCCAGAATCTGACAAAATCTGGGCTTTCGGGAATAAAACATTGTACCTCCTTATATACTTCTTTGGAACTAATGTACAAATGCTGTCCAACGACATCGTTCAGAGACATGGGCCCTGAAGCGCTGGCTTAAAATAGTTTGTAATGTTATATTAATCACATGCAAACGATGCTTCCAAAATGCTAGGAAACAATTGATTCTTTTAATAATTTAAACAATGCCCCTAAAACTCTTTTTGACATGATTTGCTTAGCAAAATACCCTCTCCAGGGTCATTTCACAGGAAACTTTGAGCCCCTTTTATCTCCTCGTGAATCCCGCACAGCGGCCTTCCTCCTCATGGTCCTCCTCGCTTCCCTTCCTCAGCCTCTGTGGGGTCCCAGAGTTCCCACACTGCATGGTTCATGCCAAACTCCTGATTTGGGCAGAGTGCATAAGCCAGAGAGTTTGGTGGCACCACCTGGAGAGGCTCTAGGCACCACATCCCACCATGTGTGCACACGTGCTGTACACGTCTCTGGTTTATGGTATATACATATACATACGGATTGCCCATAGGCATGTATGTATGCGCCTTACGATGTTCTGGGCTCCATCAGTTGAGAAGGTGACTCAGACCCGTGTGGGGTGGCAGGGCTCAGGGGTGGCCCTGATGGAACTACAGCCTGTGCCATCCACAGTGAGATGGAAGAGCTGGATCACAAAAGCAAGTCCCTGGGGGTTGGGAATGGTTCAGGGGGTAAAGTGTCTGCTGTATAAGCTGAAGAAAGTTTGGGTCTCTACACAGCTTGGGATGGTGGTGTATATCTATCACCCCAGTGCTGTGGAGACAGGGAGGCCAATTCCTGGAGTTCGCTGGTTGTCTAGTCTAGCTGAAGCGATGAGCTCCAGATTTAGTGAGATACCCTGTCTCAAAAACTGAAACAAAGGGTGAGGAAGGACACACACACATGTACACGCACGCACACTCATATGTGTACATACACACATGTCACACACACATACCATGCAATACATGTATACACACACCAGCCATGTGTATATACATGTACACACATACATGTGTACATGCATACACACACATACTCCCGATGATACCAGCTTGATCATTACACATCAAAGGCATCTTTGAGCTAGACCACCACTATCCAGTCCATAAACAAGAACAATTGTCATATGTCAGTTGAAATATTTGTGAAATTTGGAAAGGAAAACCACCCTTTCCCAGACCTTGGAAAATAAGGACCAAAGTTGTCCAGCCTTTCACCTGTTGATAGCCTCAGCGGGCTTTGAGGAACTGCACCCAGTCTGGAGCCCTGAGAGGAAGGACAAACAGCGTTTGACCTGGGAGCCTTGAAAAGGAAAAATGGCCCCAAACCAAACCAAACAGAACAACAACAAAACCAACAGAGAAGGCTCTCGGTCTTCCTCTCAGGAGCTGGTGCACTTGGCACCTGGGGGGTTGGTGTGGGCTGTCAGGAGGCCCACATCGCCTCTCACCCTGTCCAACCCACCTCCCCAGATATCTGTGATTGAGTAGCAGCAGCCCCCTCCCCTTGCCCCCTCAGATCTGGGAAGAGCGATCAAAGAGGAATTTAATTAAACTTTCATATTTAATTTCCATCTTCACTTTTACTGGGTCTTTTTGCTCAAAACATGCTATTCTCGGGGAGCTGAGAAGTTACTCAGGAGAGCAGAACTCAGTGGGATTGGAGAGAAACTCAGCCTTCATGGGTTTTCTTGAAAGAGCCCAGCCCAACCATCTTCATGAAGGCTGAACAGGCTTATTATTTAGGGCAGCAGCATCTGAATTATGAATCACCAGTGGCAAATTAAGAATGCAAAGAGCGACCTCCATTCCCATCTGGCCTGGCACAGAGCTGTATTTAGGGTACGGAAGGTATGGTAAGTCAGGGCTGGTCCCCACAACCCCTGCCTCACCTTGAGCGCCAGAAGGCAGTGGCACCCCCAAGGCAGATTGCTCATTCCATGAACCCACTGCTGTTGGAGGTAAGGACACAGGCAAAGGCCACACAAAAATCTCTGGGTGCATTTATTTGAAGACACTCTTGGAGGCCTCCTACCCTTTGCTCCGATGATGGTGACTTTGTGCTCTAGTCACATACTTGGGGCCCCATCTGAGGCCACCCTGCATAGCCTCCAGGGCGGGTCCTCCCAAACCAGGGGGTGCCAGGAATAAGGTCTGCAAGGCTCCACTTGAAGAGACTAAGTCTTATTCCCAAAGTTTCAAAGCCGCCTGTGCACACTCATAATTCATGCACTTGGTACACATATTTCTGATCTACTCATTAAAGCCCTATCCCTAAGGAGGTTTCCTACTTGCCGCTCCCCTTAGCAGGATGGGAAAGCAGCCATTCTCGCCATTGTACCCACAATGCCCGTTAGCAGAATTGGAAGCGAAATTCAAACCCAGGAAGAGCCGCCTCCCCTCGACTCCTGTGTCCTCTGCCACCACTAACATCCAGTGGGAGACCTGAGGTTGACACACCTGTCCAGACAGGCACACCTGCTCTGGTGGGAGGGGGCTGGTGAGGTTATCTGGCTGCTGTGGGAGGGTGGGCAGTGTCCACTGAAAGACACACACTCAACCCTAATTTCTAGAACTTGTTCCTATGTCTCCATTCAGCAGTAGAGTCTTTGTGGATGTTGTTAGGTGACAATGAGGTCCTCCTGGCCTGGGGTCAGTCCCAGAGTGATGTCTGGAGTCCCCAATAAGAGAAGAGATGAGCATTGAAGTAGGAAGCCAATGAAGACAGAGGTTCGTGTGGTTTGGATCTTAAATGCTCCCTAATGCTCACATTTGAAACCTTGGTCCCTAGCTGATGGTCCTACCCAGTATGTAGGGTAAAATTTTGATGATCTGGGATCTATCTGGAGGAAGTAGATGTTGGAGGGATGCCTTGGTAAAATATAATAGGACCCTGGACCATCCACCTACCCCAGTCCTTATCTCTCCTTCCTGGTTCCATAAAGTGAGCAGCTCCCTGCCAGGGTCTTCAGCCTCACCAAAACAATGGGGTCTAGCATCATAGACTGAATCCTTGGAGACTATGAGCCCTATCCTATGGCTTAGCTGCCATGGAGAGACACCATGGTTATGGCAGGTCTTCTAAGAGAAAACATTTAATTGGGGGTTTGCCTACAGTTTTAGAGGGCTCATTATTGTCATGGTGGAAAGCAGACAAGCACAGCATTGGAGCAGTAGCTGAGAGTTTATATCCTAATCTACAGGAAGCAGGGAGGGAGGGAGGGAGAGAGAGAGAGAGAGAGAGAGAGAGAGAGAGAGAGAGAGAGAGGCGACAGACAGGCAGATAGACACTGGAACTGGTGGAGGCTTTTGAAATCTCAAAGCCCACACCCAAAGACACACCTCCTCCCACAAGGCCACACCTCCTAATCCTTCCCAAACAGTTCCACCCCTAGTGACTAAAGCATTCAAATATATTGCAAGTGGAGACTGCACTTTGGTTTCCCAGCCACCCACACCCAAGTAATAGCACAGAAACTATATTATTTACAATACTGTTTGGCCAATAGCTTAGGCATATTCCTTGCTAGCTCTTACATCTTAAATTAACCCATTTCTATTGATCTGTGTATCACCACGAGGCTGTGGCTTACTGGAAAGGTTCTGGACATCTTTCTCTTTGGTTAGCTACTTGGTGTCTCTCTGACTCAGCCTACCCTCTCTATATATCTCTGTTCATATTTCCCACCTGGCTTTACTCTGCTAATCCATTGGCCCAAACAGCTTTACTCATCGACCAACAAAGGCAACACATATACAGAAGGACCTCCCACATCAATACATGAGCCTATGGGGGCCACTGTCATACAAACGACCACACCTTATAAGTTGATATCTCAGGTATTTTTTTTTCATAGAGAAGAAAAGCTGACCAGCACAGGGAAGACATGAAATCAATATTATGACATGCTGAGGACTGATAGGGACGGCCAGAGTTGCCTGGAGCCAGAAGATAGAAGGAAGTGCATTCCCGGAACCTTTAAAGGGAAGTGGCCCAGCAGACACCTGCAGGAGCCGGGGGTTTCTGGTCTCCAGGTGGGAAGAGAACAGTGATTTGTTGCTTAAGCCATGTAGCTCATGATACACTTGTTACGCCCTCCCCAGAAGACTAACAGAACCATTTTCCTGAAGTCAGGAGCCGCTCCTATTTCCTCTCCAAGTGAGATGCTTGCTATGTGACTTCCAAAGTCAAACAAAACAGACATGGATCTCCAGCAGAGGAAGTTTTATATGGGGAACAAGCAGGATAAGACCACAAGCTGGGACATAAATTCCCAGCGTGGTGACCTCTGATATTGTGACCATGATGTTTCACTGAAGGCTAGCAGGAACGAAGCTGCTCCGTATGAAGGCTGACCCTGTGCTGACAGCAGACGCAGCGGGATATCCTTTACTAACATAGATAGTCTATGTATCTATGCTGACAGCTGGTGGGGAGGGATAGCCTCTGCTAACACAGATATTCTGTGTATCTATGCTGAACGCTTGTGCGGATGGAATACTCTAGAGGAAGACTCATGTCCCTCGCTGTGGTTCTCAGACAAACACCAGTTTGCCCTGTGAAATCAGTGTGTCTGACAGGCATTCGGAGGTCAGTGCTGAAGCTGCTACCGGCTTTCACAACTCACCTATCCAAGGAATGGATGGATCTGTGACACAGAACGCTCTCGGGTCTGGAATGGGTGAGGATCTCAGATATTAAAGCTTGAGGGCTCTACATTGTCAGTCAGGATTTGTATCAAACCTGTCTCTGCAACAGAACATGGATGAAGGACGCCTGAGCCCAGACACCCTTGGCCCCAGGTAGCCCATCTCACAGTTACACTGATAACGCTCACCAGATTTCTGTGCACTTTAAGAAACGGTGACAGCTGGGGACATAAGACTAGGCTTCTGTCCACGCCCCCTTGCCCCAGGTTGACCAAACTAGAAATAAATCCATTTTCCATTATGAATCTGTGTCCTAATTTCTTTGGAACACAGGGAACTGAGGTGGTGGTTAACGGATCTAAGTGGCCAGGAGCTGGCAATGTCTGAACCAGGTGTGGAGTAAACTGGATCTTCCACTGGCTCTGGAGTAGAGGAAAACTCTTCTACAGTGTGGTGTGCGTGGAGGTTGGTTCTCCTTAGGTCTATCCTTGGCTAGCAGATGGAGACTTTTCTCTGACCCTCACATGGTCCTGCTTTCCTGATTCCTCCATGTCTGTCTGTCTGTCCCCCAGCTGGCTGGCTCCCCTTTTCTCTCTGCCTGCCAGCCCCGCCTATCCCTCTTCTGCCTAGCTATTGGTTGTCCAACTTTTTAGTAGACCAACCAGGTGCTTTGGTCAGGCAAGGTAAATCAGCAAGACAGCTTTACATCGTTAAACAAGTGCATAAACAAAAGCAGCACACCTTTATACAGTTAAACAAATGTAGCATAAACAGATCAGCACACTTTACATAATCAAACAATTATTCTGCAACACAAGCTAAAGCTTGTATCTTCACATAGTTACTAGCTTACAAAGTGAAACAAACATTCTATCTCACAACACCTTATTTAAGATCAAGCACCAGAACTGTCCACATTGCTAGTAGTACCTCCTTAGTGGCTAAGAGAGAGAGGTGGATGCAGGCTCCATACTGCCTTTTGCTGCGAGTGAATGGCCCCATGTCTTCCACTTGGCCCAAACAGAAGAGCTGGACCCCCAGGCATCTCTTCATGCTCCCCCATTGGGTCATAGAGAGGGAGATGAGAAGACCAGGACTCCTCCGAGCTATGACCCAAGATGGAAGAGCATTGCCGTCCTCCTCCTTCGCTGTTCTGCCCCGCATCTGTCTTCTCAACCACGGGCTTCATCCGTCTGAATCCCAGAGCGAGTCTGGCTTTCTTCCCGCTCACTCCTCAGCTCACCCCACCCTGCCACAACTCAGCTGGAAGGTCATCCCAGGCTCCGGGGCAACCCCTCTTCACCACCTCCTTCCTCGGCCCAGGTACTGGACTCAGTTCGTGAGTCTATAAAACCCAGCAGTGAGTTGGAGTGCACCCCTCTGGCCTTTCCAAGTCTTAATTTCTTTTCCGCAGTAACTCCCCTATTGCCCTGGAGACCAGTGTGGGAGGTGAAATTGGATTGAGGCCAGATGATTCCTTCCCCACAAATCATTGGCTCCCTAATTCTTTCAACAAACAGTCCTTTGCCAGACCCAGCGGCAGGAAATAAGGACACAAAATGCTGGGCCACAAGACAAGCAGTTTCTGAGTCACACAGATTGACTCGTGGCCACGCATGGGTGCACTTGGGTGCAGAGTGAATGGCAGGCCATCAGAGGCAAGCCTGTTGGGTACTGGAGAAGAGGGGACCTGGTCCTGTGGGTGATGTGACTGGTTCATTGGGGGACCTCCTGGGCTGATGAGAGGACTCTCCATTGACTGGCAAGGTGGGTGTGAAGGGTGGGCTGAGAGGGGACAGCGAAGACCTATGTGGGTCAGGAACTTGCTTTGGAGTGCTCCAAGTGAGGCCTAAGGTCCTTGAGCATATCTTAGCCACAGCAGAGCATCATGGGCTATCTAGAACTGAGAGCTTCCCCTGCCTAGCCCAGCAGGTGGGTGAGCAAGGACAGCTATGGCCGATGCAGGTGAAGCATAGGGTGAGCCAAGTATGGAAGCCCTTGTTCCTCCTTGGCCCCACCAAGCCTTCCTGGTCACCCCTGTGCACTCTCTCCTGATCCTCTTTTGAACTTCCGACTTTCCTGCTCTGACCCGTCTTAGACTTGTCACAGACTTTGCCCCGGAAGGTGCCTTGGAGAGCCTGCATCTCTGGGATGTCTGTCTCCTACAGCCTTTTCTCACCCTGCAACCAACCAACCTCCAGTCCCAGTTCAGAGTTTCCACATCTGCAAGATAGCCCTGCCCCTCTGGTCACTCTCAAAGAAGGCTTTACTAACTCCTGGCTTATGGTTATGAAGAGGTGGCCCCAGAGTCATCACAGGGCACAGGCCAAAGGGGCAGGATGGGCCATAGACAGGGACCACCTCACACCTAAGTCAGGGTGCTGTCCCCACTCCTCACACTGTATGTATCACAGTAGCTACATAATTTTATAATTTCTTATGTAGCATGAATAAGAAAAATCCAGAGACAGAAATTGGAGTTCATTCTGAAGGTCAGGAAAGCAAAATGGCCCACCACCGGCTCTTACCTCTACCTCAGTCCAAAATGGCGATCCTGCCTCCAGGAGTCTCAGAATGAGACTGTGTCTGACAGCTGTCTCCCCCCATTTTATATTCCTCTCTAGGACTGTGATTAAAGGCTTGCATCACTCTTGCCTGGTTTCCATGGCAACTAGTGTGGCTACTGGGATTAAAGGTGTGTGTCACCACTGCCTAGTCTGTAAGGGATTGTTTACTCTCTAATCTTTAAGCAAGCTTTATTTATTAAAATACAAATGAAAATCACTGCAATTGAGGGCCTAGTCCGTGGTGGGTGGGGCTGGAGATTGGTTCCGTAAAAAAGAAGGCTGAGCAAGCCAGTAAGCAGCACTCCTCTGTGGCTCCTGCCTCCAGGTTCCTGCTCTGGTTGAGTTCCTGTCCTGTAGACTACATTATAGAAGTGTAAGTGAAATAAGCCTTTCCCTGCCCAGCTTGCTTTTGGTCACAATGTTTCGTTGCAGCAATAAAAACCCAAACTAAGACACCCAGTGACAGTCCTAGGCAATATTCTAAGCACTTTGGATGCGATGCACATTTTCCTAAGTCCTAAGCAGGGGGTAAGGGCGGGAGATGGAAGTCCTTGGCTACAGTAGAGCTGATGTCTTATCACAAAGATAAACAGTAGAAGGAGGGATAAGCGGACTTTGTGCCGGTGCTTAAAATGTTCCAGGAAGGAAGAGAAAGTGGACCATGGGAGTTAGGGATTGCTGAGGATGGGCAGCTGGGGCAGACATTCTGGGAAAGGTGCTTCTGAGCCAAGGCCTGGAGTTGAGGGAGCTTATTCTTCATGGAAGGAACTGTGTTGAGACCCAAGCAGGTGGGCCATCTGAATTCTGTACTTGCACTTAAGAGAAGTAAGGGGTAGCCCAGCCACCAAAGGACATCTTAAATGGAAGACTCTAGGAGCAGAGGGGAGGTGGGTGAAACGTCCCCACTGCAGGACCCCCAGGGTGCCCAGGGCAGAAAGACCACCACTCACGATCGATAGGTAGATGTAGTCATGGATGGAGGATAGTACCACTTATCCCTAAAGCAGCTCTGTGGGTTTTATCATCACACTGTTCAGATGAGGATACCAGGAATGGATGGAAGTTAAATGCACAGGTATCCTGCCTCCACGTGGCCACCTCCCCTCTAGCCCAGGGCTCCTTCCCTCTCTGGCCACCCTCCCATCCAGCTCCTGGCTGCATTCATGGTCAAGCCCTTGACACCCAGGCTCCTCACTCCCCAGATTGTGTTTGCCCCTCTTGCCTCTCAGGGGAAGGACAGCTTTCGAAAGCCCACTTGCATCCCACAGGACAATCTTCCCTTCACTTGAGCAGCGTTCCCCCTTCTCCAGAAGTCAGGGGACTTTTCAGCAAAGCCCGAACCTGACCTCTGTGCCTGGCCAGGCTGTTCTCCGGCCTCCGCCCATCCCTCTCTTCCTTCCTCCTGAGGCTCTGGACCCACCAGGCTGGCACACAGCACAAGATGCCCTGGCATCTGCTCCCTGCCCTCTGGAACATTCTGTCTTCCCAGGAGCAAGCCTTGGAAGCCTGTTGTGTCTGATTCTCCTCCTACATGTCCTGGGAGGCTCTGCTGTTCTGTCCTCTGCCCCTTGTCCCCAAGCTCTCAGCGCCCTCCCTGCTCTAGCCTGCTGAGAACAGGAGTGACAGCTCTCCTGCCCAGAGGCAGTGACCCCCATTGTTCAGCCACCTCCACAGCAATTGGCCTGCTGCCCTGTCCCTGTCTCTGTCCCTACTTGTACTATTTGGAAGCATTCATCACCAGCAGCACACACACTGGAACTTTCCTGCTTTATATTTAGCTGTAAAAGTGACCAAGTTAAGAGGATGCCCCCCCCCCCGTGTGCCTTCCCTTACCACTTCTCTGCTTCTTGTTCCCCCAAATATCCTTAGGGCCTCAGACCTTGAGTATGATTCCGGCATGACAGGCTGGAAGGGCTTTGGCTGTGTCCCCGACCGACAGGCTGGTTCCACCCCCAAGTCTTTAGGTGCGTAGACGTTATGGGTAACAAGTCAAAGATGGATGAATCTCTGGGGTGAAGCCGTGGACACCTAGATGCTTGCAGCTCTTTGAATCCTGAGCTCTACACATTCACAGCTAGCAGTGGCTGTAGACGGGAGGGGCAGTAGCCGCCCCCTCCCAGACAGTTTGTGTTACCAACTCCAGCAAGGCCTCCTCTGCAGCCAGCTCAGGCCCTCATACAGGGGCACAGCGCAAGCTCCCTGCTGATGCCAGCCAGACCGGGCTTGGGCACAGCAGTTCCACAGTTTCCCTTCCCTAAACGGAAGAGCAGGCGGCTCACTCTGAAGGGCACATCTAGGTGGGCATCTGGTTAGAAAAAAACGGTGTGTTTATCCCTCTGCATCCGCTGTTTCTACCCTGAGGATTCGGCCGACCTCAGGACAAAAGTGTATTTAAAAAGCTACTGTAGTGGCATTTTAGTTGTATTTTACTAAATAAAGTTTGCCTGAAGATCAGAGAGTAAAACCGCCACCCTAGCCAGTCTTACAGACCAGGCAGTGGTGACACACACCTGTAATTCCAATAACTACAGTAGTTTGCCATAGAAACCAGATGGTAATGGTAATGGTTGATCCCAGCACTAGAGAGGAATAGCAGACAGGAGGAGACAGCTCTCAGTCTCATTCTGAGATTCCTGGAGGCGGGATCACCACTTCAGACTGAGGTAGAGGTAAGAGCCAATGGCTGGCTGCTTTGCTTTTCTGACCTTAAAGTTGAACATCTGTCTCCTGTTTTTTATTAATCATGCTACAAGCTACACGTGGGAACTGGAGGAACAGAGCAAGGATGAGGGCTTGGATTTGATCCCCAGAATTCACATAAAAGACTGGACATGGTGACACGTGCCTGTGACCCGAGCACTGGTGAGATGGATACAGGAGGATCTGGGACTCAGTTGCTGGCCGGTCTAGCCGATGGCAAAGCTCCTACTTCGGCAGAGGCACCATAGACAAAGAGGGTAAAGAATGATTGAGGAAGACAATGGACTCTGATTTCTGGCCTCCATCTACACACCCATACATGTATGAACACACCTTAAACATGCATGTGTACACACAAATACATACACAGTGAAATGTTTATATGTAGCCAGGAATGATGGCCTGTGCTTGTAATCTTAGCACTTCAAAGACAGAGGCAGGGGGACCGCGGCAAGTCTGAGAGCAACCTGGGCTACACAGTGAGATCTTCTGAAAACCTAAACGAGGGAGCTGGAGAGATAACTCAGCAAGTTCAAAGTACTGGTTGCTCTTGGAGAGGCTCAAGTTGAGTTCCCAGCACCCATGTGAAAGTTCACAACTGTCTGTTACCCCATTTCCAGGGAATCTGCCTCTGCTGGCCTCCATGGGCACCGGGCATGCAAGTGGTACACAGACATACATGCAGGCAAAAACACTCCGATGCATTAGATAAAAACAAGAAAATCTTTACAAACCAAACTAAACAAAGCAAAAATTGCATGTGAGTATGTCCAGACGTTCCTTGTCAGTCCCTGGACAGTGCGGCAAAGCCACTTCTCACATCGCGTTTTCCTGGTATTTGGGTCATCAGTAACCTAGGGGTGAGTTAAAGCCTTTGGAAAGTGACTTGTATCTGCTCTATACAAATACTGTTATCCCTTTACCTAAGAGACTGGAGCAACCGCAGGCTTTGGAACTTGCTGGTACCCTGAAACTGAATCCGGTTACAGAGGGACGGCTGTACTCACGGCAACAAGGTCACCTGCGCTAAAGCGCTTCTGAGTCAGATTTTGCCCCAAATCCTTCAACTGCATCATCTCATTCAGAGTTCCAAAGCCCAGGTGCCATTTTTGCCTTTTAAAGAATCAGAAAGCTGAGGCTGGACAGATGGCTCAGTGGTTAAGGATGTGCACCACTCTTGCAGAGGACCTGGGTTTGGTTCCTGGTACCCACACTAGGTGGCTGACAACACTTGGGACCCCAACTCCAGAAGACCCTGACGTGTCTCCATTCTGAGGAAATCTGTGTTCACGCTGAGCACCGACACGAAGACACATGCGCACGATAATTAAAAGTAAAATAAATCTTTTTAAAAAGAAGAGAAGGGAGGGCTGCTCCGAGGGACCAGACAGTGTCCCCAAGTGGGTGGTGGAAACAGAACTTAAGCACAGGCTTCAAGTCTGTGCCCTTTCTGGTTCCTGTCATCCCATCTGTCCCGGCCTCCTGCCCCACGGAGGAGCCATCCGTGTTCCGGAATAACTTCTAAGTGGGTACAAGTACCTAGCCTTTCATCACTTTCTTTCTGAGGTAATCCAAGGTTTCCTGGGCTTGGGTCACCCAGAGGTCACCTAGAGCATCTGGGTTTAGTCTTACCCTAGCTTCTTGGTCCTGGGGTGTCCTCCAAGTCTGTTGCATCCTCTCTAAAGTGGGCTCATTTTTTTTTCTGACAGGGGTGCCCCAGCTACAACAGTGAGTGTGTGTTTTGTTCTAACCTCACCACCTACAGGTAGGCGGCCTCACTTCCGGACCTCGCTCAGACTAGTTTATACTGGTTCCTGCATGATAGAAGGCAGTCGGCCAGGCTTCCATCATAGCCCACATGGTGGAAGGGAGGAAAATGAACAGAGATGCCAGAGAAGATGCCTGCCTCAGTTTACATCCCTTCCTGGGGGGTGGGGGGGCTACTTAGTTCAGAATTCTATCTAGCAGCAAAGGAAGCTGGGAATGGAGTCTCCAACCAGACAGTTAAGCACCCAGTGGAAGAGAATTCTGGAAAAACTGACCCAGGAGGGATAGGCAGTCAGCTCTGACAAGGCGGTGGTCCTGGACCCGTTTGCCCTCTCAGGGACCAGATGGGAAGTGCACACAGAGCTGGCACAGTAAGAGGCTGGCACTGCCCAAAGCCACAGAAGGTGGATTCCCTTCTGCCGCCTTCATGACATCCCAGTGCTATGACAATCTTTGCCACCACCATCCTCTCAGCTTGGGGTCTTGTACATCATCACCACCTTCTCAGCTGGTCCTGCAGCTCAGCAAACCATCAGCAGGAACAGTCGTTGGGCTTTTATTGACAGTCTGGTCCAGAGCTTCTGCGCATTTTCCTGGGGGATGCTGTGTCTCTGCTTGCATGCCAACAGAAATCTCTCTCACAATGCATCAGGCCTAATAGTTCTATTTTGGTACACTAATTCTCCTAGGTTTTATAAACAGTTTGGATCACAAGAAATTACAGTAAAGCTTGCAACTACATGCGTGGTTTTAAAATAGTACTTTTTTTACCCAGAAAATTCACTCTTGAGATTTTTTTTCTCCCCACTGAGGAAATAACGGTGGAGAAACAAAAAAGATTTATCCACTGAATGATTATCACAGTGATATTTATAACCATTAAAAAACTGGAAACCACCTCAGCATTGAAGGATGGAGGCTCAGAAAAGCAAACTGTACTGTATCCACACAACAGAACACTGCGTGGCTCTAAAAATTATGTTGTCGAAGAATATTCAAATATATGGAAAAATATTCACAAGAGATGTGCTAAACCAAAATGCAGACTTCAAAACAATGTGTGAAACTATAATCTCTGTCTTCATGGGAATAACAACTGTCAGGTAAGGATGCTGGTTCTGAAACAGAGAGATCTGGGCCACCTCTTGGTCATATTGGGGGGTACAGTTGGGGAGAAGCATGGGGTGGGGCCATAGAGATGGGGCATAGGACTTTGGGGAAGCATCTTCTGTTTGCTGTTTGGTCCCTTATGGTTTCTAACATCACCCTCCTCATGTGGTCGAGACAGAGAGAGCCCCATCATTGCTCCAACAAAGCACACTTGCAAGCCCCCACCATAATAGTAAAGTCCCACCCCACCCCCACAGTAAAGCCCTGCCCCACCTCCTGGGACTCCCCAGAGAAGTAGTGACTTAGTGGCAAACTGTAAACTAAGTTAATGAAACCCCCTTTGAAACTTGCATCCCAGGACATGTGGGTAATCCACGGGCCAGTGGATGGGTAGGCACAGTTGTGACAAGGGTTGAGTTTCTCTGTCTGAATCACTAGAAAACCTGTACACATTCGCCCAGAGGGGGACACTGGAGACAATTAAGCATCCTTTGTTTTGTTGCCAACGATTGAAGGCAGGCTTCAAGAGATCTCAGCCATGGGAAAGGTGCTGATATAAAGCCTTTAAAGCAGGTTCCAAAGGCCGTGTCTGACCAGCCACGGTCAGAATCAGACCTGCCTGGCACCATCCAGTCATGTGACTGTGTACAAGTACTGCGTCCAGGAGTCTTAGCTGGGAATGAAGACCCAAGAAGAAGTCAGTGGTCTCAAGCAACTTTTGAGGCAGATGGGCTTTTATTTAAATGTCATCTGATTAGACAACCATCAGGGCAGAACAACAGAAGATACCCAGGCTGTGGAGAAAGAAGGAGATCCAGGACATCCCTGTTTCCTCCCATGTGCAGCCAGAGGACACAGGACCTTGAGGGACCTCCTATATGCACGACTTGGTCTTTATTATACCACTGTGCCTTACACTTTTAATCCCAGTACTCAGAAGGCAGGGGCATCTGGGCAGTCATGAAGGTTGTTGGTGACATAGGAAGCCACCTTTCAGAAGCCAGGCTCACCATTGACAGCTGTGCCACAGGTATCTTACAGTCCTCCCCAGTCCTGGATGAGTAAAGGAAGGTGTTGGTCCTTGTATATGGGGAAAACAGGCTTCATTTTCCCACCAAGACATTACTAAAGTTTCTCTGCAAGAAAACTTTACAATGGGGCATGACCTCCTGGGAAGTCTTGAGCAAAGCATGGGCTACAGGACACTGGAGACACTAGCGGGTCTCCCAAGGGTGACCCTTGTGAGTTGCTGCTGAGGGAGAAGAGTTGCCCTTATCCACCTCAGTCATGTCACCTTCACTGGAAGAGGTGGAAAGGGTACCTCAGACAACCCTTGTCTCTCCAACTCTGCACTCCTGAGGTGAGGTCAAGAGCCAAAAGAATATGCCCAGCATGAGAACTGAGGACCAGAGAGAAGCAGGTTGACGATGCAGGCCAGAAGACAGGCCTAAGGGGGAGCTGGGTTGGGAGTGAGGCGGCCTGTATAAATTGTGGACTCCTGAGCAATGGTGAGGCAATGAACAGGCAAGAGGGCTTGGCTGAGATGATGTTTGGGAAAAGATCAGTGAGGCTTACTGTTGAGTGACCTGACCACATGGGACAAGTGGAAAGGGGGGCTACGCCTTGCCTGGGCAGTGGATGAGAGATGAGGCCTCTTCTGAGATGTGTGTTGAAGGCTTCAGCATCTAGTCTACAGGCTGTAGAGATTCATGAAAGGCTACAGGACCAAGCAATGCATCTTTCTGCTCTGTCCTGACAAGTAGAAAGAGAGGAGGCAAATCTCTGATGCCTCTGTGGTAGAGCAATGTTCTCAGAGGCCACCAGTTCATTTCCTGACCACCACTCAAAATAATCACTCAGAAACTATGTTATTTGCAATACTGTTTGGCCAATAGCTTACACATATTGCTAGTTAGCTCTTGTATCCTAAACTAAGCCATCTCCATTAATCTGTGCATCACCACAAGGTCATGGCCTACTGGCAATGTTTCAGTGGGCTCCAGTGGAGGAGTCTGTCTCTGGCAGTGGCTACACGGCTTCTCCCTAATTCTGCCTACTCTATATATCTTTTCCAGCCTGGCTATATTCTGTTAAGCCATTGATTGAAAGGAGCTTCTTTATTCATTAACCAATAAAAGCAACACATATAGAGAAGGACTTCCCACACAATCTCCCCTTTTCTGTTTAAATAAAAAGGAAGGTTTTAACTTAAGCATAGTAAAACTACATACAACTAAATAGTAATCAAGTAAGAATTACATTTACAATATTTATATCTACTTTATCTTTTATCATAACTAAGGAAAACTATAGCTATAACAATCTATTCTTCAACTCCATCAAAGACTCTAGAAAGATATAATATCGCCTAAGTAAGCATGAAGTATATTGTAAGCAACTTCCAAAACTCTAGAATTGACAGAGACATTTCACTGCCTGAACAGTCACCCAAAGTTCTTCTGTAACATTGGGATGTCCAATCTTCAGCCTACAGGCCCATAGTATCTGGCAGACTTTTCCATGAAGCAGGAAATTTAAAAGACAGTTCCGCCTATATTGGCAGTGTGTCAGTCACTTTCTTCTGTGTCCTGCAGAATGTCTAGCAGATTCTTTCATGAAGCAGAAATCCCAAAGGACCATCTCACCTTTAGGCAAGTTCAGCAGTCATTTTTATTGTAGATCCTGCATGTCCAGTTCATAAAGCATTATATCAAACAGTCCAGGCAAGAGCAGTTTCTTGCCCAAATGGCTAGTAAACTCCGTAAGGAGCTTCTTTGATACCCGTTATCCTTTTGAAGTAGATTGATGAGCAGATGTGTCTCATTGTCATAAAAAGTCTTAAGCTCACTGAAGAGCTGGTTAGGTTGACAGGGATGAGGGGCTCATTTTGCTGTGCGGGTTCCAGTCTGTGTTCTAATTACCTCCTTTCATTGCCCTTCCCTCGGGGATGGGAATCTCAACCTGTTAATTTAGGGGACACACACATTCGCACAGTAGCAGTTGGGTCAGGAAAGGTAGCACATGATGTTGGCCTTAGGGCGCTGGAGGGGTGGGGAGAGGCATCCATGATGGGCGATTGTGTGAGAGAAGATGGTGCAAAGCCTATGAAGTCAGCAGTGTACATGTCTAGATTATGTTGATGCTGAGGAGAACCTGGTTAAAAATATGGCCTACAGGCAAAAGCTGTGAGTGATTTATGGGGAGTTAACCTCCACGTGTTAGTATTCTCTTTCTCTCTCTCTTTTTCTCTCTCTCTCTCTCTCTCACACACACACACACACACACACACTTTAAAATCATTGAATTTTTGAAGGCTTGCTGTGTGCTAGGCTTTGGGCTACTAGAGACAATATTTCATAACTCCTTCCTCCATCATGGATCTGGGAACAATTCAATATGACGAAAGTTAGGGTGCAGGGCTATGGTGACGGCTCAGTCAACGAAGTGCTTTCTGCTCAAGCGTGAGGACCTGAGTCTGGATCCCTGGCACAGAGAGAGAGAGAGAGAGAGAGAGAGAGAGAGAGAGAGAGAGAGAGAGAGAGAAATGTTAAGCCTAAAGACACAATCCCCTAACTCCAAAACCGGGGTATCAGAGGCAGGAGAATTACTGGGGCTCACTGGCCAGCCAATATAGCCAAATTGGTCAACTACTAGTTCAGCAAGAGGCACTCCCTAAAAATGTAAGGCATAGGGAAACTGAGGAAGACATCTTATAGAGACCTCCAGCCTCCACACAAGTGTGCCTGGACACAGTTGATACTCTTGTTGGTACTGGATAAAGCCCTTTGTGTTCATTCACTGAGGCAACTTATGTGCTATGTTTGTTTTACCCAATTGTACAAAGGAGGAAACTGAGGCAAAGACTTGTTCACAGAAAGAGGAATGAGAATCAGGCCTACCAATCTGTGTCTGGCACACAGCCAGGTCATCTCTCTCGGTCAGGAGGGCGAATGTAGTGACGCAGTCTGGAAATACCTTTATATTCCTATTCCACATGTCCTCTCGCTGACACAGGCAGCCTCACCAGTGGACACAATGTCCCCACCAACTACTCTTTCATTCCAATGCCCAGATCTGATCGCCTTGACAATATTTTGTAAAGGGAAAAATCAATAAATTAAAAACTATATTGACTAAGGTTTAATCAAAGGATTAATTTACGCGTTTCAGGAAAGGGAAGGCGCAAAATATGCAAATCCCACACTAATCTACATTTTCCTAATGCATTATTGTGAGCTTGCTTTCTATGCAAATAGGCACAGAGCGTGAATGGAGCCAGCAACTTTTTGTGGTTGGACTTCTTTCTCTATAAATTGATTTTTTTTTTTACCTCAAAAGGCTTGGCATCCTTCACGAATGGTTCACATGGGTATCACAACACAGTTTAATTTTGGTCTTTCTTTCCTTCTTTTTTTTTTCTTTTTTCTTCTCTCTTTTCTATTTCTGAATCGAGAATTCTCTTTAGGCCAGCCAGTGAGTGAGGGTTTCTGGAGACGGTCCTCCCCCCCCACACCCCCCCGCCCAGCCCAGGCATGACAAGATTGCCAGGGCTGGAAAATTACCGGAGACGCTTCTAAGCAGCAAGGCTGAAAGCCAGCCCCTCCATGCACCCAGCCATGGTAGCCCCTGCATTTTAAATGCAGATCTTGTCTCTTCTTTGAGCATAACCGAACATTTAACTCCAAAGCCACTTCACAATTAGCCTTGTCTCCCACAGGGAAATTCAGCCATTAGTAAACCCAAACCCTCCACCTGAACAAAGCATTTCAGAAAACTTGCCTTTTAGCGGAGGGCTCAGAAGCGCTAAAAGACATCAGTGCTAACTGTGGGTTTCCATTTGGACTGAACCCTTCAAAGCCTGCAAGCATCTTCCCAGGGACCCATGCGGTGCTGTGTTCATAGTTTCTGGACAGCGGTTTCACACATGCAACTCGTGGCTCTTACCAGAAATTCTGAGAGGTCCTAGCAGCAGAGTGACCACGTGTCACTGGGAAAATTGAGGTCTGGTCTTGGGGTTCTTGGTCTCATCCATAAAAGAATTTAAGGATGGGCTTGAAGGGAATCTTGAGAACAGTTTTATTACGGTTTCAAAGAAAAGCCCCAAGGCAGCTGCCTGGAGAAGGAGGATGAAGACGGTGGAGGGAAGGGCAAAGGATGCCATGTCTGTTGGGCTGTCGTGGAGGTCAGCCACGTCAACGCAGGCAGCCTTGCGGAAGGAATGAGAACTAAGTGTTAGGAAAGCAGTGGAGGTAGGCTTTTCCTAAGTGACTCAGAAGAGCACACAGAGGACACCAGGGGGTGGGGGCTGGGTAACATGACCATTACGCAGGGTGCATAAGGTGTTATCCCACGTGACTCCCACAGCAGGGAACCGCTGGGAACCACTGTCGCCTATAGCGGCTGGCACTGTTCTACCAACTTGACAGCATCTAGAATCATCTGAAGAGACAGGCCTCTGGGGGTGTCTGCATTTCTAGATTGGGTTGTCTGTGGTGGGAAGGACCCTCGCTGGATTGAGCAGGGTAACTCCCTCTTGGGCAGGATCTGGTACAGGAATAAAGGTGGAGAAAGAGAGCTGAGTTCCAGCAGGCACCTGCCTCTGCTCCTTGGTGTGGATGCACTGAGCTGCTTCAAGCTCCTGCATCCATCCTTCCCAGCCACGATGGACTGCACAGAGCCAGAGCAAAACCTTCCTTAGCTTTTCTTCAGTTCCTTCCTCACAGCAGCGAGAAAAGTAACGAATGCAGAGTCAACGCTAACTGCCTGTTGACTTTCCCTCCCTTCGCCCCAGACTCTGCAGAGGAGCTGGACATGGCTTTCTTTGGATTTACCCCCTTCCCCCAGCATCAGGTGACTTCCAGATGACATCACGATTTGCTGCCGTCCATCATAAAAAGAAAAGCGAGGGGTGCACCCATACACTGAGACAATGGGGATGTTCTATCGGGAACTCACCAAGGCCAGCTGGCCTGGGTCTGAAAAAGCCTGAGTTAAAACTGGTCTCGCTGAACATAGTGGACAATGAGGACTACTGAGACCTCAAGAACAATGGCAATGGGTTTTTGATCCTACTGTACCTATTGGTTTCGTGGGAGCCTAGACAGTTTCGTGGATGCTCACCTTACTAGACCTGGATGGAGGTGGGTGGTCCTTGGACTTCCCACAGGGCAGGGAACCCTGATTGCTCTTTGGGCTGACGAGGGAGGGGGACTTGATGGGGGGAGGGGTAGGGAAAGGGGAGGCGGCAGTGGGGAAGAGACAGAAATCTTTAATAAATAAATTAATTAATTAATTAAAAAAAAAGAAAAGCAGACATGGTTTTGTAAAGGTTTGTGTTAGTTGTCACCTGACAGCACCTGAAATCACCTGCGACACAGGCCCTGTAGGGATTGGCCAGCATCCTAGCATGCCTGTAAGGGATGGGTTGTATTGATTGGGTTGGGGTAGAAAGCACCATGCCATGAACCTAAGGTCCTAGACCAGGGAGAAGGAGAAAACAAGGCCTTCCTGGCTCTGATTCCTGACCGCATAGGCAATGGGAAAAGTTGCAGCTCCTGCTGCAGTGAATTCCCACCACAACAGACTCCACCCTTCATCTGTGAGCCAAACTGTCAGGGCATATTTTTACCAAAACAAGGAAAGAAACAAAGGCAGGTCCCAATCAAACTATGGCCAATGACGAATGGGTTTCATCCATGGGCAGGTAGCTTGCCAGCCCCTGATCCAGAGACGGACAGTAATGTGAGCCTCCAGTGGATCACAGCAAGTCCTGAGTGAACTTTGTGTAAAACTGTTTCTTCCCCTGTAAGCATGAAAAGCTCCTCTAATTTCACACAGGGCGTGCCATCGTCAGTTAACATCCTAATGCTGCATCAAGAGAGTTGGCCCTAAAGTGACCCCTGGAAGCGTCATTTTAGTGGCACCAGGCTGGAGCTCTCTTAGAGTCTCCTGGCACCATACAGGATAGCCATGCATCTCAGTTTGTGCAGCACAGCCTTGGGAAAGGTCCGTATTCCCAAGGGTCCTAGCAGGTCTGAGGGGTGAACCATGACATCTCCACCCTACCCCCATGCCTGTCATTTTCACTGTGTGGTATCCCCTCTGCTTCCAGTGACAGGACACACACACACACACACACACACACACACACACACACTGGGGAGAGAGAGAGAGAGCACATCATGTACATGGAATTGCTGCTGCCTGGACCCTGTACCTCACTTGACAGCACAATAGAGCCAATCCTATTTGCAGAGATGTAGGTGAGCCAGCCCCGTAGTTGTGAACATGGGTGAACTGTACCCATTACTCATCTGTCATGTGACAGCATGTGCCCCCCCCAAACACAACAATGCCTGAAGCAGGTGGGAGAGCTGGTCCTTCCCCTCATACTCAGGACGGTGGCCCTACACCACACCTGGGCAGCACAGTAGAGCTGACCCTGCAGGTGTAGGTGTGGGAGATCAGACCTTGAGAACAGGAAAGCAGGAGAACTGGCCCAGCCCCTTACTCATCACTGCAAGGGGTGGACTCTCCAGGACAACACAGGAGAGCTCACCCTGGTGTTGAGGACAAGGGCGAGCTAGCAGGCTGAACTTCCCTGCAACTACCCAGACCCAGGACCGGGGTTATAGGCTGGTCGACCCCAACATCCACCCCATCTGTGATCTCCTGGAGCACGAGAAGGGACCTGTCCAGCAGAGCCAAAGCTGCAGGATCTCCACAACCCAGGGCAACATCAGGATAACCAAGAGGAGTTCCAGTGAGGGTCCAGCATCGATAGCGCAGCAGAAACCAGAGGCCCAGATCAGACAATGACTCTGCAATGAACACTCGCGAGGAAAGATACGTGGATGAAAGGGCTGACTGCGTGGCTCACTGTGACTGCGTGACTACAGCCTCCGTGGCAAGACGGAAGTGCTCCTTCTTCTTCCCTTAAGTTTTATTTTTATTTTATTGGAGGGGAGCAGAGGTTGCAAGGGCAGAGAGTGGATATGAAGAGATGGGGAAACGAATGGGATGGAGATACTTGATGTGAAAGACACAAAGGATAAATAAAATAAGAAAAAAGGAGAACTGCCTTTGTCTGGCCTGGCTCAGTGGGGAGGAAGAAAACAGAGTACATGGGCAGGGAA
Organism: Alexandromys fortis; assembly: GCF_014885135.2. Classification (NCBI taxonomy): domain Eukaryota; kingdom Metazoa; phylum Chordata; class Mammalia; order Rodentia; family Cricetidae; genus Alexandromys; species Alexandromys fortis. The sequence continues at coordinate 1,628,660 of NW_026067961.1, read as the reverse complement.
TGGGACCATGGGAACAAAAAATCCAGGCTCCTGGAGGAAGGGACAGCAGCTTTGAGGCTGCAAAGGATATGCCCAAGGACAACCAGGACTTCTCTCAGCACCAGGGACAGCCTTGTCACCAGCTGCGGGATAGAAGAAGCTCATTTGTGAAGGATATGGGAAGGCTATGTTTCCTGGAGAGCACAGATCTTTGTGTGTGTGTGGGGGGGGGGCATGTTTATCATATAAATGCTTTCTCTGGATTCCTCTTTATTAATAAGAAATCTCATTATTTGTACTTAATTTGCTGGTGGTTTAATATCTAATTGCAAACCCCTAATTAACTCTTTGTCTTGTAGTGAGCAAGGCTCTTTCTCTGGTACGGAGCAGGCAAAGGACACCCGCCATGTGATTTCCATGTGTGCCAATGGCAGCCTTGCAAAATACAACTGGAGAGAAAGCCTGCACATCCATCACCTGCTCCCTGCCATCTACTGATTGCTGTTATTTTAGGCCTGTGAGGAGGTCATCTTACCCACCGCAGAGATGTCCAGTCTGCACCCCACTGCATTAACCACCTCCCCCCATTCAGAGCCATGACAACTGGAAGGACATGGAAGGGCCTCAGATGGGCAGAGGAGACAGTTGTCAGTCATAGTTGTGCACACACACATACACACGCACACACATGCACACACATATGGAGTCACGTGGTTCTCAGTCCATGCTGCATCTCAACTGTGCAGGTTTTATTTGAAGTGTAGCCACGTACTGTGTCTGCTTTCAGGGAACGTGCACAGAGCGGTCCCGTATTGACTTGGTGACAACACCCACTCATTATGTCAGTTACTCTCTGTTGTGATTGAGACACAAGGCCAAGGCAGCTTACAGGAGGAGGACTTTGTTGGCTGTTACCATTCCAGGGGATAAGAGTCCATCATAGGGGTAGGGTGGAAGGGGGGAGGCATGGTGCTAGAAACCGGAAGCTGAGAGCTCACAACTTCAAAAGCAAACAATCAACTGAACTGTCTCCAGTAATGTCCTTTCTCCAACAAGGCTGCACCCTCTAAACCTCCCCAAACAGCGCCACCAACTGGGCACCAGGTGTTCAGATGCCTGAGATCATGGTAGACATTTCTCACTCAAGCCAACACCCTCATGACTGTGGTTCCGAGGGTCAGAAATCTAGAATGTGGTTCAGAGTCCTCCACTGAGACAGGTGTTGACTGGGCTCAGGAGCTCATAGGAAGTGGTTCTTAGTCCTGGGTCCCTCGGGTTGTTAATTAAATTTAGTTCTCTTGCTGGCCACCAACAGGGGCTACTCAGGAATCTTCCATGGCTTTCATGGAGCTTCCTCCCACACACCCAGCAATGGAAGTCAAATTATGGCCACATTTCAGATCTCGCTGGCTTTAGCGATGTCAGGTGTCACATGAGACCTAATTCCATAGCCTCCATGTGTTCCAGTCAGCTGAGGAATGTCGCTGTGTCTGTCAAGTCTCCCACAGTGGTCCACTTAGAATTCTGCCAGCTGCTAGCCAGACCCACGTACACATTATCTGCTGACATCCCATGACCTAAACCCTGGAGCAGCTAAGATGTATTTTAATTTCAATTCAAGCAAAAAGATGCCTGGATTTAAGGAAGCACTTGACAAAAAAATGTGACCCCATGGACAATTCATGGGAAGGGTTTTTTTTTGTTATGTACACATAAGTATTTATTATTCAATTGAGCATTAACTTTGTGAATTTATGTTTCCTTGTGCCCCTGACTGACATAGGATCTGCAGCACACTGCTAATCCAGCAGCAGAGAACTATCTTATGGGGTTCTGTGTTAATTTTTTGCAAATATAACTCGGCAACCAGGGGAGCTGGAGACACAGAGAGCGGTGGATCAATCCACGCTTACAGGTCTCCAGAGATGGTGTCACACCATGCTCTTCTTCTACAGCCGAACCAAGCCAGCTGATGGCCCAGCAGCTAACTGTCCAGCAAGCAACACACAGGAGAAATGCAGTTGCTTAGGGCTTGGACATAAAAGGGGGTCAAATTACTAGGACAACGTGGACTTTGCTACATAGAAAACAATCCAGATATAGAAATCCAAGCACAGTATAGAAATCCTACTCGTGTGGAATATGCAGAAGCGGCCACAGCACAGGCTGCCAGGGAATGGGGCAGGAAGGTGCACAGCTCCTTCAGGGGACATACAAAAATATTCCAGAGTTAAATAGTGATGGCAGTTGTATGATTTTGTGAGTGTACTGAATACCGTTGGTGAGAAACATCAACCCTCACTTCATAATAAGAGTTCTGGGGACTCGGTAATGAATGAAGAGCCAGTTTTAGGGCTGCAGCTTAAGCCTCAGCCTAGAGTGGAAGCACGCTGACCTAATGCAGAAAAATGGTTCTCAACCTTCCCTCTTCGGCTGAGTGAACAGGAAGATATAATTCTGCACATTATTTGAATCTTATCATTACATATGTTTTCTGGGTTTACATTTGTCTATTTCTCTAAAGATGTGAATGTTTTCTCTAGGCTATATCTCTGTTTATCATGAACACACCAGGCACACAACCCTGCCGCAGGTCTGCAAGTCCTTAGGCGACACTGGCTGTTAGTAGTTATCTACTCTGAACTTTTGGTTTGGTGAGGGCTGTAGCCCAGACTAGCTGACATTTTCACAAGGTTAGCAAACTTAGCAGTCTGCCAGCCCCTAGAGGCCAGTATTTTTTGTCCACCTGAATTTGGACCCAAGGAGATTTATGGCTATTATTATTTTGAAGATAAACTATCATATTTTATTTATCATATCAATGAATATATGAAAACCTGCCTTAAGATGAAGTGCTTTATAGAATGTGACTATATTAAAATAAAGTTGCATTTCACATGGAGTAGCTGGGCTGGATGCTGGGGACACAAGTCAGGTGGATGCTATTGATGTTGACCTAGGGGGGGATGCTGTGGATGGTGATCTGGGGGGGGGATGCTGGGGATGAGGATGGGGGG
>NW_026067961.1:1571896-1625526 GCF_014885135.2 Alexandromys fortis | reverse complement strand
GGGGGATGCTGTGGATGATGATGGGGGATGCTGTGGATGGTGGTCCAGGGGGGATGCTGTGGATGGTGATCTGGGGGGGTGGATGCTGTGGATGGTGATCCAGGGGGGGATGCTGTGGATGGTGATCCAGCGTGTATGCTGTTTATGACTGGGGTCAGATGATTGGGTTGCGATGCGATGGGTGGTTAAGTAAGACGCTGTGTATAGCTGGCATGAAATACAGAGTGTGGTCCAGGAAAACCTTTTCCATAAGAAAGTGAGGTTCCACTTTGCATTTTATTCTGTTTGTTGCTTTTCTCACAAACACATTAGTTTCCAATGTAGCTCACAGCTCTGGGCCTGAGAGCACTGAGCCAGGCACACCCTCTCTTTTTGATAAAACAGATCCAAATCCACTAATTTTCAAATACAGAAACAACTTCTAACACTAGCCAACTGCCTCCCTAAATTACTGTTGACAGCAATGTCTGTTGTCTCTGGGGAATGAAAAGGATTTGTTGTGGGGCCAATTGGAAAGGGGGACCAATCTATGCCAAGGGGCAGGCGTGGTCTTTTAGGACATAACCCTGCCTATAAGACTGAAGGTATGCGAAAGATTGCCAGGTAAAGAACAGGAGAGCAGAAAGAGAGAAAGGGAATAATAGTGAGAGAGAACAAGGAGAAGGCCTCTGCCGGGGAGAGAAGAGAGAGGACAAGCCAGACGCACTAAATATCCATGACCTAGATGTCCTGGGATGGAGGAGCATAGAGAACAATGAGGTGAAGCTGTTGGTCGTCAGGGACAAAGTGGAGATTTGCTCCTGGAAGCAAAGGGAAACTGGAAAGGTTTTAAGCAGAAGAATATTTGTGTCTAGAAAGACCACTCCAGAGGACTCGTGATTCAGGCAAGCTGGAGGACCAGATAACTCTAAGATGCCCAGATAGGCTGGATAAAATGAACAAAACCTATTTGGGTGCATACCTGAGCCCCACCAAAAGAAGAAGGGGTGGCCTAATGGAGAAAAAATTGGAAGGCAGTGGAACAAGCCTGAGCCAAGAGGAGATTGGGAAGGAGGGGCGCTGTGAGGGGAGAGGAGGAGGCTGCAAGGGAAAGCTGAAGGGGAGGGGAAGGCTGCAAGGGGAGGGGGAGGCTGCAAGGGGAGGGGGAGACTGAAGGGGAGGGGGGGCTGAAGGGGAGGGGGAGGCTGAAGGGGAGGGGGAGGCTGCAAGGGGAGGCCGAAGGGGAGTTGGCGGCTCCTCCCAGACAATGCTGATATGGTTCTGCCCTAGTTGCATGTGAGTCTCTGGAGGTGTTGGCGTATATAGGTTAACTAAAGAGGGGCTCCCCCTGTGTGCTATGGGAAAGCCATCTGCCAGGAAGGTGAAGACCTTCCAGTGTAGCTGCTTTGGGGTATCCCACACTCCTGCCAGTCACCCCTCATTCATGCTCTGTAAGGAACCCCAATGCACTCATCGGTCCCCCGGGGTTAACTTTTGTGTAATGGAATATTGGTTTGTGGTTGGGACATTATGAGGAGCAGGTAGCTGTTTATTCTGCCTTCCAGCAAAGGAGTCTTTATCACACCCAATAAGACAAAGTTGTTGCTGTTCTCTTCAAATGGTGTGTGTGTGTGTGTGTGTGTGTGTGTGTGTGTGTTTTAAAGTTAAGGAGAAAAAACACCCTAGAGTTAAGTTTATTTCCTGAAAGAACAGGATGGGGCGGGATGAGGCAGGCTATACAAGAACTAGTCACCTGTCATGAGGTTGAAGGAAGTCTGGGCAAGTGTTTCCCCTCTCATTGGTCTCTTTTGCACGGATACAGGCACCAATCCCAGAACCAAATGGCTGTTTGTCTTCTCCTGTGGGTCACGAAAGCCACGGTGATTGTGTACATTTGTCAAGACACAGGTGCTCAACATCTTATTCTCAGGAGACCTGCAGGGAACAGTCACTTCAAAATCAGGAACAAGACAAGTACCTGTATTTGCATTCATCATCCTGCTGGAGGTCCTGACCAGCACACTAGGACAACATAAATAAACATGACACCCACAGAAAGGAAGAAACAAGGACTGCCGTTACTCGCGATTGTTCTGACCGGCAACACAGAAGCCCCAGGAACACAGGGGTCAGTTCAGAGCGTAAATAACAGAGAATTTCTCCTCCGTGCAAGGTCTAACCTCTCAGAAGCAGGCCTGTAGCCCAGCAACAACAACTTAAAAATACAGCCCTTTAAAAATACATGGGCAATAGGGAGAAAAGGCACAAAGTACTGAGAGTAAGTCCCACAAGAGACACGGGAAGAGGTCTACGAGACAGGGAGGAGGGGGGAAGCAAGCCTAAAGAAGAGGAAAAGGAACAGACAATCATGCAAAGACCACCCACCCTCCCCAAATCCATCCGTAAGGATGTAATTTCAATATGAACCCGAGGACCTTTCCATAACACATGACAGACCTATCATGACACTTATACAGGTGAAAAACAAGTTGGACGCAGAGAGGACGGTTTGGTCCTACATGTGAGAACCCAAGTCTGAACCCCAGCACCCCTGTAACTATCAGGAGTGGCTGTGTGTGTTTGTAGTCCCAGCACTGGAAACGTGGGGATCACTGGCCAGCCAGCATCATGTGTTTGCTCATTTCCAGGCCAGTGAGAGACTCTGCCTCAAAAACGAAGGGCATCTGAGGAAGGACACCTAAGGTTGGCCTCTCGCCTGCCTATGCAGGCCAGGGTAGCTGGATGTCAACAGAGAGAATGAGGATGAATAAGAGTAGCAGGCAGAAATTTGGCCCTTCAGACGGCACCCGTTGGTCTCCTAGGCTGTAGAATAACTCCAGAATATAGGGGGGGGGGGAACTAAACTGAATACTGGGAGAAAGAAGGCAGAGTCAGGAGAAGCCATGTAGCCCCGCCAGAGACAGATGCCAGAACTTTACCCAGTAAGCCACAGCCCCATGATAATACACAGATTAATGGAGATGAGTTAAAGATATGAGTTAGCCAGAAATACTCTTATGCTATTGGCCAAACGGTGTATGTGTGTGTGTGTGCCTGTGTGTGTGCGTGTGCACCCCCACAGGTCTGCATATGCAGATGGATGCTGGAGGTTGGTATCAGGGAATTTCTTCAGTTGCTCTATACCTTCCTTTTCTGAGACCGGGTGTTTCGCTGACCCTGGCTCTTTGGAGCCTGGCAATTGGCCGGATTGTCTAGCCACTGAGCCCTGGTGATCCTCCTGTCTCCACTTTCTGAGTGCTGAGATCACAGAGATGTGCCACCCACCTGGGTGCTGGGGACCTGAACTCAGGCCCTCGAGCCCTTACAGCAAGCCCATTGCCAGCTGGGCCATCTCGCCAGCCTCCGGTGTCTCTTACTATAAAGGCACAAACCCTGTTGCTCATGGTCTCACCCCTGTGGCTGAGTTCCGCTTCACTGCTTCTTTCTGTGGCTCATTTCTAAGCACATCCCACAGAGAAGGTGCTGAGTCTGGACACATACTGGGTTTCCTCGGTTCAGGGGTGGGTACAGGAGAGGAACTGGATGGTGCCAGCCACAAGTGACGCATGAGAGGTACGCACAGCAAGGACAGACCACAGCACGGATGACATAAAAAAGAGCAGAGTGAAAGGAAGTTTCCAGAGCGTATTTGAATAATAACGCGAGGGAGGACTGATATGGATTTTGTGAAGCTGCTGAACTCATGATGGTGGGAGCTGCAAGGATGGAGAGACATGAAAACATCAGAGACACAGCTGGGGGTGAAAGTCAGCAAGATGTGCATGTGGGTCGGGCATGCGGTACTGGAGCATCCCCGCATCCTGGCAAGATTGAGTGATGAGCCGTCACCATTGAACCTGCCGGAAAGGAAGTGGGTTTGGGGAACTCAGCTTCAGTTTCGTGTGTGGTGAGACGCTGGGAAGTCTGGTGTGTGAGAATCCTCCCATCAAGGACACTGGTGTCTGCAGAAGCTCAGCACAGTGCTGTGGGAGGGAGACCTGGATTACGGGGGACTGCCAAGGACTGTGTGGAGTGGGCTGTGTCTCTCGGCAGCTGGTATGAGGTCCTCAGTCTGAAATCTGTTTGACAGCTGGTCACTGAGGGATTGTCACCCCAATCCAGGCGTGTCCTCCCTAGGACTCAGCCCTAGGACCACTACAGCTCAATTCTGTGTGACATTTATCCTGCCTTCCCCCTCTGTTTACCTGCTCATGGCCCCACTGAGCTTGCTGGGAGAGTTGGTGAAAGAGATTCGTAGAAAAACGCCAGTGTGTGGACTCCAGTGGGGTCTTTCTGGGAGCTTCCTGATAGTGGCAGCTTCCTGATCTCTGAGCCCAGGACGTGGAGTGCACATAAAGAGGGTATTAGGAAAGCTCCACCCCTACCCTCGGGGGCTCCATGCGCTCCCGCTGAGCTTTTGAAATCTGTTTACACCCTTGGCCCTTGAAAGTACTTTGTAGCATGCAAATACATAAATAGTTTTTATTACAATTTTTATTGCCGTGTTCTCGGATTTTTGACCTCTTTCTTGACACTATGTAAAAATCAGGACAGGAGAGATGGCTCAGAGGTTTAGAGCACTGGCTGCTTTTGCAGAGAACTCAGGTTTGTTCCCAGCACCCACATGATGGTTCACAGCCCTGCGTGACTTCAGTTCCAGGGTAAATGGCGCCCTCTTCTGACCTCTGAGGGCACTGCACACACAGGGTGCACAGATGTCCGTGCAGTGGGCAGACTCTCCTCTCTCCCCACTCTCACCGTGGAAACCGCTCTGGGTGTGTCTATCAGGGTGTTCTCTGAGAGGCTTAACTGAGGCTGAGATCCCAAACTGACCCCAGCATCCTCGCTCTGCAATGTGACCAGCTTGTCTGGTGTCCCTCCACTGTGACGTCCCCACCATGGTGGACTGTAGCTCCAGACGGAGAGGAACAATCTTCCTTCTGTGTGGTGCTCTTGTCAGGTGTTTGGACATACCAGCAGACACGTGACTCATACAAAGCCTTCATTTACATATGTAATGATACAAGGTCTTCACAATACAATGGAGTGATATTTCATTTGTATTTTAATAAGTAAAGCTTGCCTGAAGATCAGAGAGTAAAACAGCATCACTGGTCAGCCTTACTACCAGGCCGTGGTAACACACACCTTTAATCCCAGCAGCCACAATAGTTGCCATAGAAACCGGGCAATGCATGCCTTTAATCTCAGCCCTAGAGAGGATTATAAAGAGAGAGGAGACAACTCTCAGTCACAGTCTTATTCTGAGATTCCTGGAGGCGGGATCGCCATTTCAGATTGAAGTGGAGGAAAGAGCCAGTGGCTGGCTGCTTTGCTTCTCTGACCTTCAGGTTGAACCCCAAGTTCTGTCTCTGGGTTTTTATTAATTGTGCTACACTCTCTTCTTGTAAGAACACAAATTCTGCTGACCTCCGGGCCCCTGTAGTGACCTCATTTCACTCCCCTGCGTCTCTAAGAGCTGCCTAAAGAGTCGCATTCTGAGGTCCTGGGGTATAAAGAGAAATGGGCACAGATACCGGCTACACCACATTACAGATCCAGTTTCAGAACCAGAGAAGTGAGTCCCATCATCTCCTAATGCCCGTGCTGCCACACAACATATAACAGAAGACAGATGTCCCCGTGGTGGGTCAGTACCACGGCTTCTTTCCGGGCCAGGGTGAGAGACGGCACAGTCATTTCTCTTCCTCCCCAGCCTTCTAATCCCGGAGCCTGCAGACACGGGAGTCTGATGGGGCTTGGAATGGTTGAAAAACGATTTCCTTCAGAGCCAGGAGGAAAGAAAATGCCAGGGGGGTGTCGGGGGTGAAGGATTACAAATTTCAAGAAGGTCACACTTCACCTGCTGTGAGTTATTGGGCTGCCTCTTCTGAGATTTCTCACCACGGCAAAGCCAAGAGCATCTTTTTTCTGGAGTGAAGACTTTATCATAAATTCTGATGTTCAGTCTCATCATGCCAGGACCAACAGGAACTGCCCGGTGATCTGCTCCCATCTAGTCCACCTGGTGTCCTGATGACTCATACCACAGGTGACTTCCAGAGGACAAGCCTGAGGAGGAAGGCGGGTGGTATATCCCTCAAAGCTTCCAAGGTCTTTGGAAGAAGGGGAGAAGCTCAGGGAAGGGGAGAACCCACTAAAATGTTCCACTCCTGCCAGCAGGGAGCTTCTGCAAAAGCTGGAACTCAACTCCAGATCACACCAGGATGGAAAGTGAGCCTCTCTGAAGATCTGGGTCGAGGGCTGGAGGACAGCTAGTGTTTGACAGCTCATAGGGATCCTATGTTAAAAAAGAAGGACTCAGGACTAGATGCAAGTGGGTCTTGAGTGGCAATCTCTGTCACTTCTGTGTCACCTCTGTGCGCTTCTGAATCTTAGTGGAGATGGAACCTGTGATCCGGACCAAGGCACGACACAAAATGCTTCCTGGGCACAGGCAAAGGCCGTATGTCACTGCTTAAAGGGGCCGTCGCCTGAGGCTTCCTCTCAACTGATGGGGAATACTGAGTTTGTCCACCGGACCACACATTTACCCCAGAGGAATCTCAGTCCCAAAGATAACAATGCACCCATGGCCCTCAAGCACTGGCCACACTTGTGAGAACCCCAGGACTGGATAAACGGCTCTGCTCTTGCAGAGGAACCAAGTTTGGTTCCCAGCACCCGTTCTGTGGGACTTACAGCTTCCTGTAACTTCACCTCCTGGAAGTCTAATGCCCTTTTCTGGAATCCGCAGGCATCAGCACACATGTTCACAGACATAGATACACATTGTCTTCAAAATCAAAATAAGCTGGGGCTGTAGATATGGCTCGGCCATTAGGAGTACTTGCTACTCATGCCCAGCACCATGTCATGGGACTCACAGTTATCTGTAATGCCAGCTCCAAGGGGTAACATGCACAGGGCACCTGAGCACTGAATCTGGCCTTCCCAGTGACTAGTGCAGGGATCACTACTGACCCATGGGTCCTGCTCTTCCTCTGTGAAGATTTCCATGCAGATCCCAAGCTCTTCCCCAGGAGGGTCAGATGTGGATTAGGGTGCACCGTGTCTCCCAGGAGCTTTTCCCTGGGAATTACTGTCATAACAACCCAGCACCTGACCAATGAAAATGTGCTTTCTCTTGGAGCCAGTAAGGCTGTTCCACGTGCCATAGTCCCATCCCTGATAAACAGGGCTGAGTCTGGCCTTTCCAAAAGGAGCAAGACGGGACAGGAAGCCACCCTAGGAAAAAGGGAAGGACAAATTCCCAGTCAGTTCCTGTGCCCTTGGCCATTATGCAGCAGTTTCTCCAAGCTGAGACAGGAGATAAACAGCTCACAAGTCTCAGGAAGTCCATAAAGCTGACAGGTTCACAAGAGTCTGCCTATCCCAGATGACATACGCAGAGAGCCTTGCTGAGGAGAGGACTCGCCACCCTCTTGATCTACAGGTTGTGCAGAAAGCCCCTGGCCTCTAGTTTTCCTGGGTGTCACTCATGCTGTGGTGGACTTTGGTGGAGACGCTGCCGTTGAGGAGACCGTCCTGCTGTAAGGACCCCAGCAAAATCACTGCTTCACCAAGTTGGGCTTTGCTGGTACCAATACTTGGCGAGCAGACATTTGTCCCTGGGGGCAGTGCCACATACCCGTCAGCTCAGATGCACCCATCTCTCTCAGTTTGACTCACATGTGTACGGATGCCCATTTAGACTGACGCTCACCCAGCACCTTATCTACCCCACACTACCTTCCGTCCTGCACATCATACAGAGCCACCCCACACTCAAGAGTGCTCACGCAAAGCCCCTCAGTCTTTCTCTCATGCAGACACACCTAGGAGTCTCTTCAGTTCCCACACACCATACTACATGGACTCCAGTCACCCCCCCCACACACACACACACCACAGATGCTCCAAGGCTCTCTCTAGTTTCTCACACTCATACCCACAGATAGCCGCAGGCACTTCACACACTCAACCACAGCCTGCCTTCCCACAGCCCTTTTTGCTTGTGTTCTTTCTCTCTCTCTCACACACACATACACATATATACACACATCACATATACACATACACAGCTGTTCCCTTTGCTGCTGCCCAGGCAGAGACAAGAGCCCCCTGAGCTAGCAAGATACAACACTGAGCGGTAGGAGGATGAGCACCCTGCTTACTGCTCCCTGCCCTGCCAATCACAGATCGGCTGCATGAAAACAATTCCCCGCACATAGATCAAATACTCAAAAGCCAAGAGAAAGGAGAGTCAGGGCTTGTTAAAATGACGCTGCTATTCCAAACAGACACCTTCAGAATCTGTTTTGTAACCCATCCCCACAGATAGAAGTCATCAGAGGGGAAATATTAATAAAGCTGACCTCTCCCTATCAGTCCACACAATTCACAGTGTAACACTTCCTCCAGCTAATTATGCTGATGACTGGCATCCGATTGAACATTATCGTCTTGGGGAAATGTGCACTTTGTAAGCCTCACCATCATCCACTTCCCAGAGGCAGGGAATGGTGAATTGTCTGGTGGACCAGGCTAGCAGGACATCCCTACCCCCTCCCTGGCTACCCTGACAGACTCGGGCTGCTGCAGACCGTCCCACTGTGGTGAGAGCAACCAGTCCCATGTGGTAGTTCCCCACGGAAGCACAAGCAGAGCGAACTCCAGGTTCATGGGGTGCCACGCATGAGCAGGTACCATTGTGGGTAGCCAATGTTCCCTCTGCCCAGCCAGCCCTGTCCAACCATCCATCCCTTTACTTCCTGATCCTCATGTTGACTCCCTGCTTTTACCTGCCAGGGACTCAGCTCCTGGGATGAGATATCCTGAAACTGTGTAGGGTTTACCAGCAGAAGGTGAGGTTCCGGTGGAGGGGTCCAAGAGACAACCCCAGGATGCAAAGGCACAATCTAAACACAGATGTTTCTAGACTGCCAAGGAAAGGCAGACTGAGCCACAGGTGGCAATGTCCCAGCTGTTTTTAGGGTGCCATAAAATAACCTGTGACTCTAGATCCTGCCAAGTCTGCAAACCTAAGGAATGAGAACAGGCTTGTGGGGAACCATAGAGAGGGGTCCTGTGGAAAGTGTTCTAGACTTGGGAGCTCAGTCAACAGTCACAGTGCCAAGGCAAGCATCCAGGGTCAAGGTATGGGCACAACTGGCTCGCTCTGAGGTGGTGGTAAAGCGTGAATCTGTCTCAGTTTCACCAGAGGGTTTTGGGGGGTTACTTGGCTCATAGGGGTGTTGTAGGATGGCCCACTATGGCTTCCATCTGCGCACAACCTCTCCCTGTGTGTGCCAATGTCTCTCTTCTCTGTAAATATTTGTATGTGTGTCCAAATATCTACTTTTTACAAGATATTAAAGAAAACATTCTGAGCATCATTAAAGCATCGAGTAAGTGTTTAGAAAGGATGCATGATAGGGGAGACACACAGAGAGACAGAGAGAGACCGAGACAGAGAGAGAGACAGAGACAGAGAGAGACAGAGAGAGAGAGACAGAGACAGAGACAGACCAAGACAGAGACAGGCAGAGTCCAATGACAACGATGATGTTTTCATCCCAGATTTTAACCACATAGAGGGAGGGTGCTGGATGGAGATCAGCTAAGAGGAAACACCAGGATAGGGCTTCTCCCTGCACAGATGAGTAGGGTTCTCTCTACAGCTAAGCTGAGCTGAGCAAACTGGAGATATGGCTAGGCCATGGTTGAAGCCTGTGGATGATTCAGAGGTACTGGAGGAAGCTAGCGAAGGTCAGAAGCCTGGCCAATATGATACCAATCAGCTACAGTCTCTTTGCTCTAGCAGGACAGCAGTCATGAATAGGTTAAAAAAAATTGTGTAAGTGTCAGTTTCGGGGAGCTTTTGTACCCCTTGGCATTTGTCAGCAGTGAGTGGTGGCGCCAGGGATGTGGGAACCCCAACAGCTGGCACTCTCTGGTGTCACAGCTTTTGTGCAGGCTTAGATGCAGAATCTCAGCTCTCTAAGTGTTATAGATCTGGTGCAGACTGACAAAGCCGGGATTCCCTTGGCAGCAGCCGGTGTTACAGTCCTGGGCCTGGGGTATTAGAGACTATAGGTCCTTAAACCTTGACAGCTCTCTGGAATGATTCTGGCAATGAGCCTGAAACTCTTCTTCCCTGGATGTTACAGCCTTCTGTCTGTCCTTCCTGTGCCTCGGCTCTCTTGGCGCTCAGCCCTCTTTCCTTCTCTCTGCCCCACACCCTTCTTTCTACCCTGGCCTGCCTCTCACATGACTCAGCTGCCTGTCCTTACCTGTCATTTTTGTAGGCCCTCTGCCTACTCAGTTGTAGCTGTCCTTGCTACTCCTCTGCTTCTGCTGTCACTGTTACGTATCTGTCTCTGTCGCTGATTTCTTTGTGTTACCAACTCAGCCTTCACGGCTTGACTTAGGCAAGGAAGTACCACACCAAGAAAAAAGAAAGAAAGAAAGAAAGAAAGAAAGAAAGAAAGAAAGAAAGAAAGAAAGGAAAAACAAGCCTTTATTTTTTTTTCTTTATATTAAAACACCAAGTGATCAAGAACCAGAGAGTGTAGCCAGCTCCCTGAATGAGCCCAAGAGCCTGTTAATAAAGATGGGGAAGGGTGTTTAGACCAATCTTTGCACACCTTACATGGAAGTAAAAGTTTGTATTTGCACCAATCACAGCATATTTTATATGCAAATGAAGGTTTGCATTTGCACCAATCACAGCAGCCCCTCTGCTAGGTTTCCAGGGGAAGCATTCCTCCTCTGGTTCATGTCCAAAAAACGTTGCCAATCGTCTGGAGCTCACCAGGGCTTATGGTAGCAAAACATCAGATGAGGCTGTTTTAATAGAGCTCTGGCGGAGGCTGGGCCTTAGGAGCCAAAGCAATCAGTGGCCATTGTGTGGTCTTCTCCAGGTATGTGCAGAGCGCTCAGAATGGCCAGAGCTGGTTAGGGTGCTGCAGTTGGCTGTGTGACTGGCGTCCTTTTGTTCAAAGCAACCAAGGCAGCACAAAGACTCCAACAGTTGTTGATTGGAGATTAGAACCAACCCTGCCGATGTCTTTGGGTGTACAGAAAGAGGACCATCAGAAAGGATGCTGGTAGTAAAGTCCTCGAGAACTCACCCTTAACACTAAGGAGGACTTTAGGAGATTTTGTTTGTGCCTGACATCTGCCCAGTGACCTTCACTGCCTCAGAAGGACACAGTCATGAGGTAGGATTCCCTCTGTGGTCCCATCTTAATTTAACATTCCTATTTAGAAACCATACACAGGTACTGGGGATCACTAACACCTCAACATCTGTGAAAGTAACTGTTCACCCTGTAGCAGTGAGCATCTTTACAAAATCCAACTTTCTACGGCTGTGCTCAAGTCAGGTGGCTGAGGAACAGACAGGACTGGCCTCAGGGCGGACTGGCATCTTGTGAGAGAGGAAGACAGGCAGCTGGTCACCGGAGAAGGCAAGGGGTAGGGGACACGGGTGAAGCAGGGCAGAGCCTGGAGACATGCGTCTCCGAGGCAGCTCTCTGTGCTGCATCTGTAGCCAACCATTCTAGGGCCACACTTGGTCCCATTCCCATCAGGGAGCTCCTGGAAGTGGTACTGGGACTGGTCCTTGGGGGGAGGCGGGACACTGGTATCCGAGGTGGTGAGCATGGCTGAGGGAGGTTCCTGCTGCCTGGCAGCTCCAGCCCTCCCACCTGCCTGAGTCACCCCTGCCCGGTGCCCACGACAGATGCCCTTTGATGGAAATAGGCGACAGTGATGAAGCCCTAATTCTATGTCTTCTTGATTGTCCAGCTGCAGCGCCGCCCTTAAGAGTTTTCCACTGCCCGAGGGCAATTTATCCGAACTAGAAAAGGCCTCAGCCACTCGCAGGAGCACTCTGTGTGTGCAGAGGCTCCGAGTGTTTATTTGTCTTCCGCTGTCCCCAGGGAATGTCATTGCTGTGGCTGAGGGTAGTGACCAAACTTGTTTCTTTGGTGGACAATTTCCCCATAATCTAACCCTGGGAGCCACTCCAAATTGCTTTAAATTGAAGGAAAGAAATATCTCTCTGCTTCTGCCTCTGAGTCAGGGGAGGAAGAAGTTTGATTCTAAAGGACTTTCCTGTAAAAGCCCTTGGGGGATTGTGTTGGAAAGGCCACTACAGCAACCTTTTGTTAACACTTTAAAAAAAACAAAAAGACATTTAAATAGTCTGTGGTCGTGGCCAGTGAGAGTGGTGGGGGATAGCTAATGTGCTGTGAATTCCCTTCCAAAAGTGTAATTCCAGTCAGGCTTGGTGGCACACAGCTACAGCCCCTGCTCTCAGGGAGCTGGAGGCAAGGGGATCAGAAGTATGAGGCCGGCCTGGGCTACCACGTGAGTTTGAGGCCGGCCTGGGCTACCACGTGAGACCCTGTCTCAAAACATAACAGCAGTGAAACCAAAGTGTCTTTTTTCCAAACCATGAGGCAGAATGATTCTACTCCGTGGTCATCTTGGGAGGGTAGATTTGGGGCTACCTTAAAAATACACTTCACATGTTTGCCAGGCCTGGTTTCCATGGGAACCTGAGGAGAAGCTCCATGACGCCTTGGGAGTGTGTATTTTTATATTAACTGTGCATATCACAAACAAAGAAAAACAGGGAAGTGGGTGGGGAGTGGGTAGCTTGACAGCCCTTGCCTGTGGCTTCAGGACGGCACACGCATGCTCTGATTGGAGGAGAAGGTGCCAAGATGTGCCCACAGAGAGACAAGGCCTGCGGAGTCCTTTAGTTTAGAACAGGGCTCCGTGTGAAGGACACAAATGTCTTTGGGGCCTCAGTTCGTACAGCCAGCAGGACCCCACTCCACCATGGTGCTTTCCTACTGGGATCTGCCAAGGGACAGCAGATGTTAGCCCTGCAAGCAGAGACGGCCATGGGCAAGCTCTCCTACCTTTGGATGCCATCGTCACCTCTGGTCCTTTCTGGATTAAATGCCCCAGGTCTGAGTTCCTGCTGAGCCCTGGGAGAAGGGCCTTCATTTCTGCCTCAGTCCCAGCCTTGACTTCCCCACAGTGATAGACTGTAATTTAAAATTAACTGTGAGACAGCCACACCCTCTCTGCCCTCAGACAGGTGAACAGTCACCTAGTGGGACATCTCAGCTCCTGTCGCCGGTGCCTCACCTGGTCCAGACACTCCTCGTAAGTTTAAATATGGGCTGGTTTCCGGCGAGAAAGCTGGTGAGAAGAGAGGTGGGTGTGAGCGACGCAGATTCATTTACGTTTCAAACCTTCCCGGTGTTGGGGGAGGAGAAACATCACCGCCATTACAACAAAAACAGCAGCACCAGGGAGTAAATACAAGCGGGGTTTTCTCAGGTCACATCCCCCCCCCCCAAAATAGACCTGTTTTAAAAATAACATGTGAACCAAACAGCAACAGGAAGCTGATGAGGCTCAGTGTGAACACCTGTTTTTTCCCACACAAGGAACTAAAATAAACTCTCTGTAATGAAAATCAAGCACGCACGCGCACACACACACACACACACACACACACACACACACACACACGATTGCTTCATTAATTGAAACCCTACCTGATTAGCTGTGCCTGGGAAATGCCTCTGGTGCCTTTACTATTGGGTGATGGATGGTGAGAGAGGGCAGGAGGAGATGCCTTGCTGACCTGCCGGCCTCAGTACAGCCAGAAGGTCAAAGACGCCTGGTGGAGCACTTTGCTCTGAGCAAACAGGCCCTTGGCTCTGCTCCCAGCTCCCTGGGAACCAGGTGGCCTCAGCCCCCAGAGCCTGCCCCACCTCACTCTGACTCCAGGAGGAGGCAATGGCTGGGTGTGGGACCAGCAATTGGACACTGCCCAGTGGTTGGCATAGCAGAAGCCGTGTGCGCATAGCCCTGCTGTCTCACCTCACCTTATCCTGAGAGCACACTATGGGAAGGACTCTGTCTCCCAAGGGGACTGTGAGTGACAGCAGCGGCCGGGCCCCTCTGCATCTGTTTCCCTTCTCCATCCCTCCATGTCTAGT
Source organism: Alexandromys fortis (assembly GCF_014885135.2). Taxonomy (NCBI): domain Eukaryota; kingdom Metazoa; phylum Chordata; class Mammalia; order Rodentia; family Cricetidae; genus Alexandromys; species Alexandromys fortis. The sequence goes on along the minus strand of NW_026067961.1, from coordinate 1,611,514 downwards.
TCATATTCAGTGGCTGACACAAAGTAAGCATTTAACAAGCATTTGCTAAATAAATGTTGAGAAAGGAAAGGCGCGGCTAAACATGCGCTGGTTTCTATTGCTGCAGAACAGTGGTGTAAAAGTCAATGCATGGTTCTTTCATAGCTGTGGGAGCCATGAGCCCAAAACAGAGCTGGCGCCTTCTGTGGACTCCAGGGACGATTTCAGACCCTTGCCTCTCCCAGAGGCTTCTCACAGTTTGATGACTCTCCTCCATCTCCAAGAGCAGTACCAACGAGCCTGCCATGCCGAGCTCTGCTTCTTCATTCTGACCTTCTCTTCCACTTACTTTGCCTAAGATTACTCTGGACACACCTGAGGATGCAGGGTCACCTTCCCCTGGGAAGTCTGCTAGCCACCAACCTTAATTCTCCTGTAATTATAATTCCTTTTTGCATAATGTAGAGCACCCACAGATTCCAACCACATAGAACTGAGTATCTTTGGGGGAACCGTCATTCTGCAAAATGAGCAAGAATGAGACAAAATAGCATGGGTTTTTGTTGTTGTTGTTGTTTAAAGAAGAGGGAGAAGACTTCAGAGAGAAGGAAAGTCTCGTTTGTTTTTGTGTTGTCCATGGAGCAGAGAGCAGAGACAGGCATCATGGCTGATTAAATGTCTGTGAAATAGATTCGTAATCTGTGCTTTTCTGCCAAAGTGACCACTTGTCTTCCTAACAGTATAAAGAATCTCTAGAAAGAAAGGATGGAAAAATAGAATCACTTCTCTGTGCTTATGCCGAGAAGAGTGACCAGCACAGAACACCACTGGGGAGTATCGGGGACCATCTTCTGTTCTGCAGGGTCTCCCGCAAGCCCCTGTGGAGGTTAATTGCCATCTTGCCTTGAAGAGAGGAAACTGGGAATTGCATGTTAAAGGGACTGAGTGAGGTGGCTAAGATTCCTCAAGGAAAATGGCAGCAAATGCCAGTAAGGACTTGGGGCATGGTGGCCTGTACACTGCCGGCAGGGATAGGAATTCAGGCAGCCACCACTGAAGTGGGCATAGAGACTCCCCCAAAACCTAAAGCTAGAACTTCTATACCCAAACAAAGGGATCAAAGCCAACCTACTATAAAGAGACCTGAATGCTCATATTTCCCCAGCACTATTCAGAGTAGACGTGTAACAGAAGCAGCCAAAGTGCCCATGAGTGGGTGAACGGATGAAAGAAACAAGGCTGGTCACAGAGGCTTCCACTAGCACAGGAGCCCGTATGTCAGGAATGTGAACCACCTTAGGTAGGTTTGCAGGCAGATGAACACACCAACAAGATTAGCGCAGTCTGCATCTTCTTCAACACGAGGGAACAAAAGTGCGACCAATCTGGGGTTCCATAGGTAGAGTTCATGGGGCCCTGGGTTCAGCCCCCAGGTGTGTATGCCTGTCAACTCAGCACTCAGGAGGAAATACATGAGGGTCAGAAGTTCAAGGTCATCTATAGCTGTAGCATGAGTTTAAGGTCAGCCTGGTTTACATGTTGCCCTGCATCTATGTTAGCAACTTAGTAATAAATAAATCTTAAAATAATCAATTTGACAAAGCACAAGAAGTTTTAATGGTAAAGAGGAAGGGTACAAAGGAGGACCCCCCCCCACACACACACACACTCCTTTGCCAGCCCTTCAATTGTCCTCGACATTTCCTGACAGTCACCACATCAAATAATCTTTTTTGGCTGACTTGTTTAAAGTCACCAACCCTTAAAAGACTGCAAATTAAATGAGAGTCAATAGCCTTTCTAGAATTTTCTACAAATTTCTAGAAATACAAAATTCTTACTTCCAACAGCGTTCAGAACACCTTGTTCCAAACTCCTTGCCAAGTGGATGGAGGTGTGAATTCTGAACCGTGCTTCCCGTCAGACCCTACCGTCCCCTCCTATGTGGTGTGGACGTTCTCCGGTGGCTGCACACCGCACGGCTGTGTGTCTTGTCAATGTGGTGCACTGCTTCCTTCCGAACTCATGGGGGCGTGCACGGAAAGAAAACGTCTTTTATGGCCTCTTGTTCTAAAAGCACCACGGGGAGCATTTTCCAGGGGGCTTTAAACACAAACCGTTTTACAGATTTCGTGCGGTTGAAATCTAGACTGTTTGGATTTGAGTAGATGGGGCCGAGTGATGTTTAAACGACATGCTTCAGTAATTGCCTACATCTTCCAGGCTGTGGGGATTTCGGCTCTCTTTCCCTGGTATGATGTGGTACCCTCAACAATTCAATCTCTACTTGACAATGTGTTGGCCATATGCCAGGAAAGTCAGAACAGCTCCAAATTGGGCTGAGCCTCACAACCTTATGGGGGGACTGAACAGGTGGATCGGTCGCCAATAACAGCAGCTGAGGTGCATGGCACTGTGGGCCTGTCTGTCTGTGAAACAAATACATTTTGGTTCTGGGAGATACACACATATGCCCGCACACGTGCATGTGTTCACACACACTCCCTCCACCTCCTGACACCCATGTGTACATCCATCCATGCTCGTTGGGTCAATAGACGCCAGAATCACCACCACTGTCCCCAAGTTTTTCCATGTTTCTCACATCAGCAGCAACTGACTCTCGGACTTAAAGATAAGAAGCCACACATCATGGAGCCTGTGTCTGGTCTGGTTTCTCATTATGCCCTACTAGAAAAGACAGCACCACCAGCCTAACCAGAGTCAACCTCATCACCTTCGTTTGAAGCATTTACTCTTGCTCCGCTGAGCTGGGGCCTCCGCTTTCTGTCTGCTGCTGCACACATCCCAACGCCAGTTCTCTGGTCCAAGGCCCTGAGTCCAGGCATGAGCATCTATGGTGTGTGGATCAGATATGCACTGTGCCTGGTCCCTCAGCACGGGAAGGCTCTCTTTATGCACCTTTAGAGGAAAGACACACACCTCCAGAGCACGTGAGATAGAGAAACCAATTCTGCTTCCTCGGGGGAACACCTTCAGTGGGGGCAGGTCTGGAGGGACAACGGATTGAACTTCTAGACAGCTTTGTATTTCATTTTTGAAGGCTCTAATACAGAAAATATCAATTTATTGTATTACCTAAGTCATTCATCAATGCTTAGTAAGAAAAGAAACCTAAACTTTCTATGAGTCTTGAAAAGAAGAATGGGGGGGGGGCAGGATAGAGAGACTAAGCTATAGTCACTATAGGATGATAGTCTGCCTGAAGATGAGAGGGACTCAGGTACCCCCATCACACACACACACACACACACACACACACACACACACACACAGTAGGAGACTTCAGACAGGTTCATGGATGAAATTGGGAGCAAGATAAAGTGCTTGAGCAAGAAAAAGCAGAGAGACCTCCAGATTGGCCTTGCCAGATCATTTCAGAGAAGTGACGCAGTTCAGCAGAAAGAAGAGAGAACCAAGAGGGAAGAAGCTGTTGTCTGGGCCGACACTGTGCAATTAAAATAATAAGCATTTTAGTAGAGCTGCTTCACCAATAAGACATTTTTATTTAAGAATATTGAATTAAAAGGTCAGACAACAGTATGAGGGAAGAAATAAAATACCAGAGAAGTCTAGAAGCATCAAGCATCAATCAGGACAATGCCCCACAGACACGCCCACAAACCAGCCTTAGAAAGGTTCCTCTTCCCAGGTGACTCGAGGCTGTGTCAAGTTGACAATCTAATGAAGAATCGGGCCATGTCTGTGAGGAGGTGTCTAGATTAGGTTAACTAAAGGACGATCTACTCTAATGTGAGGGGTACCAATTCATGGGCTGGAGTCTGGGGCTCATGAAAAAGAAAAAAAGAAGCTGAGTACCAATGCTCACTCTCCTGACTGGGGATACAATGTGGCCAGCCTCCTCACTCAGCACCAATGTCCATCTTCCTTCTGACTCAGGATACAATGTTGCCAGCCTCCTCACTCAGCACCAATGTCCATCTTCCTTCTGACCCAGGATACAATGTGGCCAGCCTCCTCACTGAGTGTCCATGTTCTCCCTCCTGTCTGAGGATCCGATTGGGCCAGCTGCCTCATGTTCCCGCTGCCATGTCTTTCCTAACAAGATCTAGAATAAGACTATGAATCAAACGACTGGCTCCTTCCTTCCTGAGTTACTTTTGTTAGGTATTTTGTCATAGTAACTACAAAATCACTAAAACAATAAACAAAGCAAAACTGTGTGACTACATAGGAGAGGAAAGAGCAAAGGAGGGAAATGTAGGCCTTCGGGTATTAAAGGGAATTCATAACCACAGATACAAACAGAATGGTTTAAAAAAATAGTTTGTAATACAAACAGTGGCTTTTCCAGTAAATTTGAAAACCTGGAAGAAATAGCATTTTGGACAAAACAAAATTTAAAAAATATTCACACCCCAGGTTTGGGTGGATCATTTTAAAGGAGAATTTTACAAAGGCTTCAAGCAACAGAAAATTACTTTCTCACACAAATTGTTCCAGAGAATAGATGAAGCAAATAAAATACCTAACTCATTTTTTGATGCCTGCATCATTTGATATCAAAACTGGACAAGGAAATTATGAGAAAAGAAAATTGCAGGCCAACCTCGCACAGAACACAGATGTAAAAACTGATGGGCAAAATATTTGAAAATCGCACCTCACAACGTTATGTAGCAATAAGGGCACCGCAGTCAAAGGGGCTTATTTATCCTGGAACTGGAGCCGAAGCTCAGCGGTCGTCATGGTGAGGCAGATCTGCCTCCACATGGGACAGGGGCAGGGGGAGTAGCATCGCCCCTGAAAAAAGGAGCATGGGTATGGATAATACAGAACAAAGAAGAGCAACAAGCAGAGGCTTCCATGCCAAAGCCAGAACGGAAGAACAAAACAGTTCTTTAACTGATAAAGGGGAACATAAAGGGGATAATGAAAGGGAGAGGATAAGAAATAGGGAGAGACAGAGGAAGAAGGGGAAGGGAGAGAGAGAAAGGGGAAGAGAAAGAAGTGGATGAGGTGGAGAGGAAGGGGGATGGGGAAAGAGAGCACGAGAAAGGAAGGGGAAGGGGAGGAGCAGAGGAAAAAGGAAGAGGAGGGGGAGACAGAGATGGGGAAGGGAGAAAGATAAGAAAAAAGAGGGGAAGAGAGTGAGGATGAAAAGAAAGAGGAAGAGGAGGGGGAGGAGATGAGGAGGGGATGGGGAGAAAAAAAGGGGAGGACAGAGGAAAAGAGAAGGAAAGGAAGAAGGGGAAGAGGAGGGCTGTCAAGTAACAAGGGTGGAGCAGGAGCAGTGGGAGCAAAAGCACAATTCTCTGGTACTGGGCTCCCCTGGAGGTCCCTTCACCCCTCCCCTCCTCTCTGGAAGTGCTGGGCGGGAGGACTGAGCATGGACCTATGAGTATCAAGAAGGTAAAAGTGGCATGTGTTTGCAGACACATGGATGCTCCGCAGAGAAACTCCAAGAGGTTCCACCAACTGCATATTAAAATGGAGTAGTGGTGTAGTGTGTTTGCTAGACCAGAAATCAGCACAGGGCTAGGAAGTGGCTCCTTTGATAAAGTGTTTGCTTGCCTTGTAAGCAGGGAGACATAAGTTCAATCCCCCAAACCTGTGTCAAAAAAAAAAAAAAAAAACTGGATATAGCGATGTGTGGGTGTGTGCACTCCCAGCACAGCACAGCAAAGCTGAGACCTACGGAGAGTTCTAAGTCAGTGAGAGACTCCCAAAACAAGGCGGATGGAATGCTACAACGGAGCTGTCCTCTGGCATCCACATATCCACACGTGCCTTTGTACACACAACCAAATACAGAAAACCAGAAGTGGTTCTCTACGTTAGAAAAATTCTCCTATAAATATTATATGGAAAGAAAAGATTCACCCAAATCATGAAAACTAATAGCTACTCCAGAATAAATCTGAGGGGTGATGAGCTAGGAAAGCTGGTTATAAAACCTTACTGCTGCTCATAAAGGAAGGATCGGTACACGGCGATGTGCGGTGCTTGCGAGTGGAGGGCAAGCCAACAGAGCAGACTTACTCTCACTTCAGTAAAGTTCAGTCAGGTTGCCCCGCTTGATACACAGGCTCTTACTAAAATTTATACAGGAGAATAAATGTCAGGGAACAGTCACGCTGTTGCCAGGAGAAGGAAATAGCACATGCCTAGTGTTAAGATGTATCCATAGGGCTGGGAGTGGGTGGCAGGGCATAGGGAGGGGGAAGCTTAGCTCGCTGTGCAAGTATGCGGACCCGTGTTTGATTCCCAGGACCCACAGAAAAAGGCAAGCGTGGTGGTGCATGCTTGTAATCCCAGCTCTGGGGAGGTGGAGACAGAAGGATTCCTGAGGCACACTGACCAGCTAACCTCTCTAGCCTAGGTGGGGGGTTCCAAGGCCAGTAGAGCTCAAAAAAGAAAGTGAACAGTTTCTGAGGAACAACACCTAAGGTGGTCTTCTGACCTCCACAGACAAGTACACACCTCTGAGTGTATGCACATGTGTGCAACTAAACACACACACACACACACACAAGTAACTCCAGCAATAAAGCATTTATGCATTTGTGTAGAACAAAATGAAAATTCCAGAAACACATATGCCTGGTGCCTGACTCCAACACAACATACGCAAAGTATAGCAAAGGCTACTGGATGTGACGTCAGTATCTCGTCACCTTGCCTTAGAGAACCTAGGTTTTGTATAAGTGCCTGACTGTGCAGGATTCCTAACACTCTCGAGAGAAGGTCTAGCCAAAGGATAAAGAAGAAATGCCGCCAGCCACTCAGAAGGCATGTGACTTGTCTCCACCCTCTCCATCCTGCTGCGGAGACTCTCAGTGGATGGTGGAGCTTCATTCTGGACGTTGATGGTTAGGGTTGTACCCTAGGGATTGTAGGGGCATGGCTGGTCTAGGAAAACACTATCCAAACTCTCCACATCCCAGGCTTTTCTCCTGGGGTTTTGGGCTACTCACCACAGATCTTCATCCTGACTGATTCAGGGCCATTGGGAATCAGTGAGACCAATCACTAAACTGAGGATCAAGTGATGCGGGATATCCTTCTGTACACTGCGAACCTGTGTGTCTTTTAATGGTTGACAAATAAAACTGTTTTGGCCTAGGGCAAGACAGGATAGAGTCAGGTGGGGAATCCGAGCAGAGATACAGAAGAAGTGTGGATATAAGAGAGATCCCAGCAGCAGCCTAAAGAGCAGGATGCCAGAATACCTATGGTAAGCCACAGGGCATGTAGTAATATACAGATTAATAGAAATGGGTTAATTTAAATGTAAGAGCTAGCTAATAATAAGCCTGAGCCATTGGCCAAACAATTATTGTTAATATTAAGCCTCATGGTAGTTATTTGGAAGTGCCTCCAGAACTGGGTGGGACACAGAGAAAAGCATCGGGCTACAAGCAAGTGCACAGACATCTGGAAGGAGAATACAGCCAGATCCTGACAATAAACAACAGAGTCCTGGGGCAGGAGCTAAGCTTTGTCAGAGCTTTGTTAGTATTGTTAAATCTCTGTTAATGTTCTTAATTAATCTTTATCATAGGCATTCGTATCAATGTTTAATTTTTCTTTAAATAAGCTAAGATGGATGGTGTCTTAGAGTTTCTACTAATGTGGTAAAACATCACGACTAAAGAGCAACTTGACAGCTTGAGGAAAAAGGGGTGAGAAAAGGGTGAGAAAGGGGTTTATTTCTTATGCATCTACACCATGGTCAGGACAGGAGCTTCGAGGCAGAAACTGATGCAGAGATGGTGGAGGGATGCTTCTTACTGGCTTGCTCCTCGTGGCTTGCTCAGCCTGCTGTCTTTTAGCACCCAGGACCACCTGCTAGACGTCTTCTGACCACAGCTATGGATACATGGATACATGAGATGTAGCCAGGGGTACAGAGTAGTTGTAAAGCCATGGACTCCAGACAGCACCACCTCTGAAGGTATAGACCTAATGACCACTGTGCCTATGCACAACCAATGGCACTGGCAGCTCCTAAGGTCCAAGATTAGTCCCAGCCCAGGAGACAAGAAACTCACCTTTTCTCTACCATTTTGTTCTAGCTAGGTCCCAAGTCAACTGGATGGGATTGGAGGGTGCCCAGCTTTGTCCTCCAACTCACACCAGGACAAACTCAGATGATGTCACTGACTTTCAAGGTGAATCAAATTCAATAATGATCCATCCAATAATACCCAACCAATCAGTCAGTATTATACTGCCTGTTTGGATATTGTCTATATGTTCTCCCAAGACTCACATATTCTAGTTCTTGCCTCTGTCACATGCTTGAGAGCCTTCGGGTCCCACCTGTGCGCCTTCTTGTCTGCAGTGTTGCTGCTCTGTGGACTCTTCACTTCTTCTTATGTTCTAAGGTCTCCCTACATCACCCACCCAGGAGACCTTTATGAGCGCCAGCCTCGAAAGATGCTATCCACAGTGCTGGGGAGAGACCTGAGTCTGTGCTGCCGTATAAGCTCTTGTCTGTGTTGAGCAGCTAGTAGGGTCCCCCAGAGCTGAGGGAGTGGGTAGAGAGGGGACCTGGCACAGGGAGTGGATGGAGGCTGTCCCTGCAAGCCTCGGGCAGAATTCGCTGAGCTCTCCCCCTTGCCTTGCCAGGGCCATTGTTTCCCATGACAAGGGATAATGGAGAGGGAGACCACAGCGGAGGGAAGCAGTTACTGCAGCACCTTCAGAGCAGGAATCTTCAACTGGAGATGGTACACTGCAATGCTACTCTAGGGCTCTTCAGCTGTCTGTCTGTCTGTCTGTACAGCAGAAGCCCCTGCTCTGAGCTGCAGACACTGGCCCTGGTGCCCCAAGCCACCGAGTTGGAACCACTGAGCCCAAGATACAGGCATCAGCTCTCACTCTTATCCCGAGACTCCTGCCCACCTCCAAGAGTCACAGGGGCACAAAACTGGGGACTGACGCTTCTCAGGATGCCTAGACATGCTTCAGAATGCCATCTTCATCTGTCTCAACCCAGAGCAAAACCACTGCCGCTGCAGAGAGGCATTTGTCCTGTGCTACCCCGTAGGGGCACGGCCTGGCCTGCTGTCCGTCTACCCCAGGGCTGCTCCTGTAGGCATGTCAGGTGAGCTTCCTGTCTTTGTCCTCAGCTTGTCCCGCTCCACCTCCTCCGTGGTCCAGAACTCTGCTTTGTTAACGAGGATTATTTGTTTAAAGGCAAAGACTCTCATCTGATTGTTGCATGTGGCAGCATCTAAGGTCTTTACAGCTCTTTGGGGATACAATTTGTGTGTCATTTCACTTTTTTATTGCTTTTTATTGGCTGGGGGACTGCTGGAAACAAAATGAGGACTGTTTATCATGCAGAGAGGAAGTCTGCCACAGAACATGCTGGAAAACTGTCACGGGAGGGGAAGGCGGCTAGAGGGAATCGCTGGGCAGGAAAGTCACAGTGGAAGAGCAAGAATGGTGGATGATTGAAAGACTCCACACTGGGCCTCCTCGTTCAGCACATGGTCATACCTGCCCTGTGTCAATCCACTGCGTGATTGAGGAGGAACCAGAAACACAAAGGTTGCAGACTGACTGTGCTCTGTTGCACTAAGTAGAGAGATGTCTGGTAAGCTACAGCTGGCACACAGCTGCCGTGGGGTGCTCCATAGCAGCCAAGATGCAGCCGAGAGCAGTTCAGTGTCAGGCTCGACCCCCGGAGAAGGTGGGATGTAGGGGTCTGGTCAGCACAGTGCAAGGGGTGACTTGCTCCTGAGCTGGGACTCTCCAATGTACTCCAGAGGAGGTAGGATTCCCAGACACAGATCTCCCAACACACGTTGTGGGCAAGAAGAGAATGAAATGGGCAGATGAAAGACAGCCATGAAGGTCTAACATGCTTCAGAAATGCCATCTTCATAACTGGTGGACACACAACATCGAACCTGACAGACCCACATCAGTGGCAGGGAGCACTCACCTCGTCCTGTGGCTTGACCATATTTCTGACCCCACTCCAAATGCGCAGCTGGGTGGACCTACAACAGCCAGTGAATTCTGCTTCCTGGGTGTCTGCATCCTCAGCTTTAGCATCTTACAAAACCAAAACTCCAGGAATGAGGAGATGCTCTATTGGTAAATGCTTCCCTAACAAACACGAGAAGCTGAATTCTATCCCCAGAGCCCTAGGGGACAAGTCAGTTATTGTGGCACAAGCCTCTGATCCCAGCCCTGAGATGGGGACAGGGAGATCCCTGGGGCTTACTTACCAGCCAGCCTAGCCTATGTGCTCCAAATCCAGGAGAGACTCTGCCTCAAAGAAGGTGGTCAGAGTGAGACACCTGAGGATGACAAGACATGGTTCCCTACGGCTTCCACATGCACGTGTATCCTTGTGCACCTGCATAACCACAAGCATGCATGTGCATGTGCACACATACACACTCACTCACGCACACTCACACACACAGCCACACACATACACCTGTGCACACATATATATCACTCACACACACAATCACACACATACACACACAATCACACACATGCACACACACACACACACACACACACACACATTTAAAAGCTTCCATTACTTCTCCCCCAGGCCCTGACAACCACCCTTCTGCTCCATCTCCTTTACCCTGGCTCCCTAGGCATAAGGCATTTTTAGCATACATGTATTTTACATTAGAACAGGCCTAGGGTTTCAGGACTGTCACCTAGACAGATGCTGGCGTGCACATCACCCTGACCCTGGGCTCTTACAGTAGGGGGGCTGCATGTGTTCTCCAGAACGGACGCACCACTGTTAACTCGAACTTGTGCTCATGGCTCTTGTTAGCTTTGCATCACTGTCAGAAGGCCACAGGATATTTAACCAGCTTGTCACCTTGGGCTGTTCTTCACTGTGCAGCATCTGGGCCTTCCCTTTGTTCTCCCGACCTTGGTGGTTCTGAAGCTGTGGGAGGTACTCTCCTCTGCAGGCTGAGTTTTCACAGGAGTTGACTGGGGGTTTCGGGTTTGGGAAGGAACACCAGTGACAGGAAGTGCTGCTTCCACCCCCGCCAGGGTCCTGCCCTTCTCAGGGCTCCTGGCTGCCTCGCTGACCTTGACCACACACTGAGGCCGTCAGTCAGGTGTCTCCGGTCTATCTTTGGAAGGAGTCACAATCCACACCCAGTGCTGTGGGGATTCTGATGGAGCCTTAATTTGTGTCTTTCACACAGTGCAAATGCTGAAGTGTCAAAAGACAAAAATGGTCCAGGATCCAGGATCACAGACCGCACACAGCATCCCAAGGGACCGCCTCACTGAATGGGGTCCTGGTGTGGGGACCATGGCTGAGCAATTACTGGGATCATCTTCCCAAGGGGTGCATTCCCTGGACCATGCAGACTGCTTTACTCTGGCTATGCCCCAGCCAGCCTGGGGTCTCAGTGGTAGGGTGTGCACCAATCTCAGGGAGGGAGATTGCTCTCTGGTCTCCTGCTGGCACAGTTCTGTACTCCTTTGCTTCGCTGTCCTTGGCTGCTGGCCAAACTACACCGTCTTAGCAAGCCAAAGGAGGAGGGGAGCTGCCACCCCCATGTCCACAGGAGCGGTACAATGTGTCCAGCATCTCAACGCTTTGGCGGAGTGCTGACCACAGCTGCAGAAGTCAGCACACACCTGCTGGCAGGGGCCTGACTCGCTTTTGCCAGTCTGAGAATGATTCAAGCAGAAATCTCCAGAACTCAAACTGAAGTTTGATTAAATTACACCTATTTTTGTGATTTTTGTCTATTCCATTTCCCTAGAGGAGGCCAGCTGAGGCTTGTGTTCTCCACGGTGAGAGGGGCTAGGGCGAAGGATTCTCTCTGTGCTGGGAGAGTGGGCCTCATTCTCAGCGGTGGGTGGATGTTTATTTGTGAGGTGTGGTCCAGAAATAGAAGATGAAGAAGGCAGCGTGGACCTACTGCCTTTCCCACACACAGCCGGGAGGCAGCTTTGACAGATTAGCCCCTCATCCCTCCCACAGTGGGCCTCTTCTAGTGTGAGGGGACAGGCTTACTCACAGACCCAGAACACTTCTGAACTTGGGCTCCCAGGTGTCTGTAGGTCCCTTCTGACTAACCTTCCTAACCCCTCACCTAAAGCCATCCTTACTCAGTGGCTATAAATTCCCCTGTCTCCAGTAATCCCATACAGATTGAAAGACTCATCTAGAGACAGAACAAGACAGAATAGAAGCAATTGTAGAATTTTTTTTTTTTTACAACAGAGATGAGCCTCAAGTAGCCTCAGGTGAGTGATACCGGAAGACAAACCAGTTTGTACAAAAGCATTCTGGCCACAGTAAGAGACCCAAGCATCTTGGCAACACCAGATTCAGGTCCAGGAACAGATGGCAGAGGCAAAAGTCCTTGAACCAATTGTCCTCATTTGCTTTCTGTTGCTATGATAAACATCAGGACCAAAAGTAACTTGGGGGAGGAAAGGGTTTATTTGGCTTACACTTCCCTTTCCCGGTCCATCACTAAGGGGCACCAAGGCAGGATAAGATCTGAAGGGAAGACCTGAAGCAGCGGCCAAGGACAAATGTTGCTCGCTGGCTCGCCCCCCAATGGCTCCACCAGCCTTTAGAGCACCTAGAACCCTCTGCTCAGGAGCAGCCCATCCACAGTAAGCTGGGTGCTCCCACGTCAATCACTAATTAATAAAATGCCTCACAGGCTTGCCTGCGGGCCAATCTGAAGGGAGTAGTTCCTTAGATGAGGTTCCCTCGGCTGACTCTAGTTTGTGCCAAGTTGACAAAAACTAGCCAGCACACTATTAAAGATTTGGGGCTGCTCTGGGCAGGAAGGCTGCAGGCAGCAGGCCCTGCCTGGGGACGGTCACAGCAGAGTATGCATCTGTAAGTGGCTCTCATCCCTGTCCCCAAGAGTGGGGACCCTGAGTCTGCCTGGAGGGAAACTTGTGGAATGTCTGTCTGCCTAGAAGTTCCATTTTCTAGGGATAGGTGTATAACAAGGAGATAGGCTCCACCGGGAGACAGCCACGGCCAGTTCTAGCCTACGGCCACCCTCCATTCCAGACACTAGCGTGTCCATTTATAGCCAAACACATCTTCCCTTCTCGATGCCTACACAGGACAGTCCCAGGAAAGCCTTTACCATAAAATGTACCCCTTTCTCCAAAGATGCTCATTTCACAAGGGAAAACTCACAAGAGGGATTCCTCCCTTCCTCCGGAGTCCTAGGAAGGACATTTTTGGGGGGAAGTTGGGACGGCTAAAGGTCAGCAATGAAGCAAGGCATGGTGTGTTGTCGATCACCATCATCATCAGAGGAGGAGGAAGGTTGCCTAGGTTTGCCCTGAAGAATATCTGCTGGTTTTCTTGTTTGGTGACCACCTTTAGTACAGAGGTCTATAGATAAAGCTATGCACCTCTTCCCTTGTTACTGGCCCGATGACAGAACTTAAGGCCCCATCCATGACCAGCTGCAAGTGATACAGATCCTGAGCAATGCTGAGCTCTGCTTGACTCCCCCTCCTTCCCAGGGTCCCCTGCACAGCCCACCTGTTCCCAGACTCTCGGTTGAACAGAATGCCAGTGTGTAAGTCACCACAGACCCCAGGTTCCAGTGAATCCAGAGTCCCTTTCCCCAGAGCTGTCCTCACCGAGGTGTCAGCCACTAGCCATCTGTGCAGGTTAAATATTTTAGTCAAAACTGAATAAGGGTCAGGACAAGGCTCCCCAGAGGTACCAACTGTGTACACAGTGTTCATAATGGAGAATTGATTCTGATGTTAGTCCATGGCCACACGGGGGGCTACTGTCATCACAGAAAATCTGCCTCAGACCATCCAAGCATTCCTTGGCCTTGGCTGCAGAAGCATGTGAGATTTTGTGAGTCACCCTCAAGGGAGTCAGAGATGTCTCCAGCTCCTCTCAGAATCCTCAGACCAGAAATCAAAGCTACCGAGCAGGTGACACACATGCCCACCCCTGATTTAAGCCTTGCTTACTTTAAACAGCAGGGGAAAGACAACATTTAGAGAAAGAACATAACCTTGACCCAGCCAAAACCACCCATATCTGATCGTTATGCCTGCCTCCATCAATGTGAAAAGAATATGGCCTTGTTGTCATAGCCCAGTCATGTGAGCTCCAGAAATTAAAATAGGAACTTTCACAACTCATCGAACAACACAGAAATCCAATAGAGCACCCTGTGATGTGGAACAATGGTCTTGTGTCATGTAAAGATTTGTCATTTGTATTGTTTTAATAAAACACTGATTGGCCAGTAGCCAGGCAGGAAGTAGAGGCAGGGTAATAAGAACAGGAGACTTCTGGGAAGAGGAAAGGCTCAGTTTGTAGTTGTCACCCAGACACAGAGGAAGCAAGATGAGAATTGCCTCACTGATAAGAGATACCAAGCCACATGGCTAACACAGACAAGAATAATGGGTTAATATATGATGTAAGAGTTAATTAATAAGAAAGTCTGAGCTAATAGGTCAACCAGTTTATAATTAATGTAGGCCTCTGTGTGTTTCTTTGGGACTGAACGACTGTGGGACCGGACGGGACAGAAACCATTGTCAACAACCCTGAGAAGCTTGGAGTCACGGTGGGGATAATTCAGCTGCCCCCCCCCCCAGTGTGACCCTGGCTTTGGGGTTCTGAGAACAGAGCCTGGGGTTTCACTGCAGTCAGAATGACAAGCAAAGCAGTTGTTGTAGGTTCCTGTCTGTTGCTATGATATAAACGCTCCTACCAAGAGTGACTTAGGGGAAGGAAGGGTTTACTTGGCTTACAGGTTATAGTCCGTCATTGAGGGAAGTCGAGGCAGGAACCTGAAGCAGAAACCATGAAGGAACACTGCTTGCTGATTTGGTCATAGGCTCATACTAAGCTAGCTTTCTTGTATAGTCCAGGACTGCCTACCTAGGAAATGGTGACGCACAGTGTGCTGAGTCTTCCTGCATTATGAACAATGGAGACAATCCTACACAGATGTGCCAGAATGACCCGAGAAATCTGTTCATTTCCACCAGCTGTGTCAAGGTGAGCATTGAAGTGGGCGCGTAGCGGGCTCTCCAGAGCCCTATAGAGGGCGCTGTCCACTTGCCAGGGAACTTTCTGCCTAAACTGCTTTGGAATCTTATCGCGGGAATGGTCTAGTTCCCTTGAGAAACTAGAAACCCAGTCCTGAGGCTGGAGAGGTGGCTCTGCAGTTAAGAGTACTCGCTGTTCTTGCCGAAGACCCAAGTCTGATTCCCAGCACACACACACACCATGGCTTACACAGTTTGTAACTCCAGTTCAAGGCGATCGGTGCCCTTTTCTAACCCCTAAGGGCACCAGCCATGTTTATGGTGCTTATACATACATGCAGACCAAACATTCATACATATAAATAATAATATTAGAAAGGAAGAGGAGGAGGAGAAAAGAAAGAAAGAAACCTGGTTCCCCAGGAGCCAGTTCATACGGGATAGGCAGGTAATCAGGGGTGGGTCACTTCCCCATCTCCACTTCTCATTCCCAGAACTTAACAAAAACTCTCATAAATATCTTCTTATCCTGTCCTAATTTCCATATCCATTTCTTATGTTAATTGTCCAAAGGAGCAGAAGAGCTCCAAGCACACTGAGCCATTGACTGGTCCTTCCTTGGGAAGAGGCACAACGTACCGAGTAAGCACTCGTCCCTGGCTGTCCCTGTCACCAGATGTCCCCCGCACTCTCCCGATCTTGTTTCTCACTGTGGAGAGAAAGGGAGATGCCATCCCATCTCTGTGACCTTTGCACGTAAGTTTTGTCTTCTCCACAGTGGTCCATGCATCTCCACAACTACAGCCATGCTGGCCTCAGTAGACTTCCTCCTGCACTCAGCTTCCCTGCACTCAGCATCGCTCCAAACCACAGCCTCTGCTTGGGTCTTCTGTCTGGGGTGGTGGGGCTTGGGATTTAGACATCAAAGCTCACAATCTTGGCTCAGGATGCTTTATACTTAAAAGGAAAAAGATCCAGGATTTCGTGTGGAGCCTCTGCCAGTGATGCTTCTATCTATACTGTAATTCATTGAAGTATCTTGAGGAGATTGATTGCTGGAAATAGAGAAAAAGAAAGAAAATATGATTTATAAGAAGCAAGGCTACAGAGGGAGCCTCAGACACATTCTGAGCTGCCCCGTCCACCTGTCCCCATGCCTTTCTGCTACATCTCCACTAGGGAGCATCCTTGGCCCAACCCGTTCATAGATGACCTCATGCCCTTGCTTCTCCCCTGCTCTCTGTGGGGTGGCTCACAACACTGGTGGCAGGAGCTCACTCACATCCTAGAGGATCAGGAAACAGAGTGGGGAGGATGCTGCCCATCCGCTGGCTTCCTCCTCTGTGCTGTTTTTATTAACTCCATCGGATGGTGCTGCCCACATTCTGGGTGGGTGGTCCCTCCTCCCTTGAACCTCTCTGGAAACATCCTCATAGAAGCTTCCAGAGGTGTGTCTTTGAGGTGATTCCAAATGCAATCAAGTTGACAGTGGAGATTAAGGCCACAGTCTGTTAGCGTATTTAGACTGCTGTATAATTTATCAACACTTCAGTGGATCATAAAAAAAACAAGAATATGTTTCTCACTGTGCTAGACCCTAGAAATCCAAGACCAACGTCTCTGAGAAGCCAAGCATAGTAGAACACCCTTGTAATCCTTAGATTTAGGAGGAGATCTTCAGGAGGCTAGGATCTCAACATAGGGACCAAGGGGAGGAGAGACATGCATAGTCAGGTCATTCATAGGTTTGACCCCTTTGGGCAAATAAAAACTGGTGCCCGTTGGCTCTTTGTTGTATCCCCTAGAACACAGGTAACGTTGTTGGCACACACCCACAGAGGAGACACTCTAGCAGAAGCCAGGTAGCATCTTTGGCACACACCCACAGAGGAGACACCCTAGCAGAAGCCGTCAGACTCTGGCTGGCAGATCCGCTAAAGCATCAGGGCCCAGAGTGGCTGTGAGGATGGCATTGGTTTCATCCATCTGCAGAATAAACTGGGACCAGATATTGTCAGGGAAGCAGACGAAAGGGACAATTCCATTTATTAACCAACTTTTTGAGATACAATTCATATTAAACAAAAATCCATTCAGATGAGCTTTGACAAATGTATTCACCATCATAACCAAGACACGCAATAATTCATCACTTCCAAAAGCCTGAAATTTTAGTAAAGAAACCGTTTTTTTTTTTTTCAAAGCAGTTACAGGCTCACTACGAAATCGAGGCTTTATCTATACCTGCGTCCCCTCCATACCCAGCCTCCCCCAGAGTGAACGTGAGCCCTGGGTGCAATCAATGGCCTACGATGACATAGCGTCCACGGTCACCCTGGAGTCTGCTTGGGGTGCATCCCAAGGGTATAAACAATGCCTGAGAATATGTAGTGGGTTTTAGTACCACACAAATAGCTTCCTTCCCTAAGCATCCTCTGGGCTCCATTTGTCCATCTTTCCATCTCCCACATCCCAGGGCAACCTCAGATTCTTGTGCCTCTGTGGAGACACAGCTTTTTCAGAATGCTGTACAGTTGACGTCACAGAGAAGACCAACATGCCCTGTGATTTCTTTACTCTTGTAACACAGGCTCACACTTCTTCATCTTCGCATGTCTTGAAAATTGGTTCCATTTGCAGCACTGGATAACGGTCCATCGTCTGGATTGAAGAGCTTAAAGGCTTGCCCTCTTCTGCCCTGTGTTTGTGGTTGAGGATGTAGGCTCTCAGCTTCCAGATCCTGCCTCCATGTCTGCCGATTGCTGACATGCCTTCCTGCCATGATGGACTTTTATCTTTCTGGAGCCATAAGCCAAAATAAACTGCTTCCCTGAGCTGCTTTGGGTAACGGTGTTTTATCAGGGCAAGAGAAAAAGAACTAGCATAGAGCTACCCAGCCTCCTCCGCAGCAGTGAGCGAAGGTCCCAGCGTTCTGCCTGCTCCCAGTGTTTGGTGGCACCCACGTTCTGGTTCGTCTGCTCTGCTGCATCAGCAGGACCCACCGTTTTATTCTACAGCTCCTTATGGACTCGCAATGGTGAGGGTTCTTTCCACATGTTGGCTTGCTTGCCTTCCTTACATCCTCTGTGTCTTGGGTGAGGTCTTTCTGTGTCTTAGCTCATTTTTAAATTTGAATTTCTGTTGGCGGAGGCTGTTCATTTGTTTCCTGGCTGCCCTGACTCGAAATGATAATACAGAAACTATATCGTTTACAATACTGTTTGGCCAATAACTTAAACGTATTGTTAGCTACCTCTTATATCCTAAACTAACCTATCTCCCTTAATCTGTGCATCACCACTAGGTCGTGGCCTACCGGCAAAGTTTCAGTGGGCTCCAGCAGAAGCATCTGCCTCCTGCGGTGCCTCCATGGCTTCTCTGGCTTCACCTTCTCTCCTCCTCTGTCTGCTTGGAATCCTGCCTTGCCCTATTCTGCTAAGTCACTGGCTGAAACCGATTAATTCATTAACCAATAAAAGCAACACATATACAGAAGGACTTCCCACACCAAATTTCTCCCATCATATTCTTTCTTATTAATTAAATTTGCTCTTTCACAACTTTGTACATATATAAAAATATGTAAATATATTTATGTATAAATATAAATACACACACATATATATTTCTGGTTACTCTCACTTCCCACCCTCTCTACATCTCCCTCCCACCCTGTCAATCTCCTTCTCTTTCCTGCCGGTCCCTCCCCCATGTTCCTGTCTTTGTGGGGGGATGTTGTTTTTAGTTTTGTTTTTATGTAACCCACTAAGTTTAACTGGGGCTTCCTCTCATGAGTTTCTCCCTGCTTGGAGCTGCAGAGGCCACCAAACCTGTGCCGACACTGCCACCCCCTGCACCACATGGCCAGCTAGCCAGCTCGCCTTGCCAGTCATCCCTAGGTCCCATCTGTAGGGGACACACAGTCATCTCTGGGTCCAATCTGTGGGGGACACATGGCTCACCCCATCCAGAACAATGACCGGATGGTGTGGAGGAGTACAAAGGCTTCATGCAGCCCGCTGGTGACCAGCAGGACAGAGTGCCAGCTGGGGAACAAGCAAACACGGGCCACCCTGGTCTTCCCAGAGACAGGACCTTCTCTGAAGGGACACGGTAAGGAAGCATTTCCTGGGTGGTGTAACAATGACCACAGTGAATGGGCACCTGTGTGTAGCATGTCTCCTCCAGGGTCCGTGGGGTCATCATAGCTGCTCCATTCACAGAGCAGCGCACAGAGCCCCAGACAGTTTGGGGGAACATGAGCTGTAACAGCCAAGTTTTGAAGGCAGAGGAACCAGGGCTCAGGCACTAACGGCCCACGCTGAGTGACCAGGGCAAATAACTTAAGCCCGCAACTGCAAACTGTCCCCAGACTCCACTTCTGTTAGCCCTCCCTCACTATCACTGGCGGACCTCACCCCATTGGCACATATCCCTGTCCCCTGTCCCTCACTGTCACTGGCGGACCTCACCCCATTGGCACATATCCCTGTCCCCTGTCCCTCACTGTCATGGGCAGACCTCACCCCATTGGCACATAGCCCTGTCCCCTGTCCCTCACAGGTCACAGGTGGACCTCACCCCATTGGCACATATCCCTGTCCCCTGTCCTTCACTGTCACTGGCGGACCTCACCCCATTGGCACATATCCCTGTCCCCTGTCCCTCACTGTCATGGGCCGACCTCACCCCATTGGCACATAGCCCTGTCCCCTGTCCCTCACAGGTCACAGGTGGACCTCACCCCATTGGCACATAGCCCTGTCCCCTGTGTGACAGAGAAAACAAATACCCCTTCACCACTTGTGTTTGAGACCCTTGGAAAAAATAAACGAAAGTAAAAAGCTCATGTGATCACCCAGAGATCAAGAGCCTAAGATAGTGGACTTTCGTGTCCCCAAACTCTTGCCTACTCTGGGTGGCAGCGGCCTCAAGCCATGAGCCTCAGGGCTCCCTGTGGAAGTCGCTAGAGGCCATCCCTGGCTGGGTTCTGTGTAATTGTCAGTGGATCGACTGTTGTTTGGGGTCAGAAGTGCCATTTTCACACAGGTTAGAGAAGATGCAAACCCCAAAAGGCAGCGGCCTGCGTGGCTGCTGTACATGGTGTTAGCTCCATTGGTATCTGGGGGGGGGGGTTCAGCAGAAATTCCTAGAGAATGGGGTGAGGAAAAGCCGCTGCCTTCCCTCTGAGGTGCTATTTTGCAAAGTCTGCTTCCAAGGCTGATCCATATGGACTCTTGCACAGTAAGCCCAGACCCGGAAACAAACAAGTCCAGAGTGAGAACCCATCTCAGAGTAGGTAGAACCCACCATAGAGGAACCCGTCTACACAGTGTCCTCTCTTTCTCAAGCACATCAAGACTAGCCTGGGAGCCATGGGGCTCCTCCATGACCAGGTGGACATAGGCTGCACGGTGCACCTGACAGCCTGCCTTCTCTGGGGAGACACAGCGGGGTGAAGGAAGGAGACACGGCCTCTGCCCAGCACTGTGCTGTGGAAACTCAGCTCTTGGCTGACGCAGACCTGGCAATTATGCACAGAGACCATGGAGAGAAACATCAATGAATAATGACCTCAGAGAAGTTAGGCATGGACTTGGGTGGTCGGGCTTGGAGGCAAGCACCTCTACCTGCTGAGATCAATTACCTAAGGAGCCAGACAGTTTCATAAAGAAACAGAACACCAACGGCTCTGTCGGGGGTTGAATGGGACCCTCCCCCACATCCTAATTGTTCTGTTGAAGTCTTGACCTGCAGTGGCTCTGAATGTGACCTTACGTGGTCCAGCGTCCTTTAGACGTGGGCATGGTAAAGATGAGCCCTTATCCCAAATGAGCAGAGTCTGTATAACCGCATCTGTAGATGGAGAGGTCCAAAGGGGTGGGAGGACCAAGGGAGGGGAGACTGAGAAGGGGCGGGAGGACCAAGGGAGGGAGCCACTGAGAAGGGGTGGGAGGACCAAGGGAGGAGAGACTGAGCAGGGGTGGGAGGATCAAGGGAGGAGACACTGAGCAGGGGTGGGAGGATCAAGGGAGGAGGGCCACTGAGAAGGGGCATGCCAGTCAGAATTATGAAGAGGTTGAAGGGTGTGGTTCCAGCACCTAAGCTTAGCATTTCGATGACTGTGAGGTGAGCATGGGCAGCCCACACCATTCACGGTCCAGAAGAACTCCCAAAGCTTCCGTATCCCAAACCCAGTGTAGTCAGAAGAAAGGAGGGGAGAAAGGAAAGAGAGATGGACCATTCGCTGTTTGGAGAACTGAGGTGGAAGATTCGGGCAGAGATTTCAGTACACAGTCATCCCAACCATCTACTGTTTCCAACCCCATTAAACAGGTTGGAAAAAAAAAAACAGCAGCGTAAGAAAATAATCAAGAAGCGAAACTGGGTAGCACAGACCTAATCTGTTTCACACCTTGTGCTTCTGATAATAAAAAATAGGACAATTATTACAGGGAACTTAGGAACCACTGTGAAGATCTACAGTGAAGACTCCATTCAACCAGCGTGGAGTCAGGCACAACACTGGCAGACCATTTTCTTACTGAGTCTTTACCAAGTACCTTGTGGAAACATTTCCCTAATATGATTTTAAAATGTCATTCAAATGGTCACCCCTATAGTCACACACCCAGAAGGAGCTGGGGTGTCTGTATCCTGTATTTGGAGGAGAACCGGTGTCTCTGGTGACTTATTTTAAATGATGCCCCATTAGCGTGTTTGCTCACAGGACTAGGCTCACCTCTGACCCTCTCACAGAGCCACTCTCCTGGCAGGGATGCCAAGCAGCATTCCCCACAGGACCTAGCAAAGAAACACCAGATCAGTAGGTGACAGAGATGCAGGATCCACACTGCAACCAGAGCACAGAAGCATTGGCCCTGGGGAGACCTGGGTCATCTATAAAATGGGACACGCTCTGCCCCAAGAACACCGTAACAGCTAATGAAGCGATGGTTGACACCCAGGACTGTTAGGATGAGTCACTGTCAGGATCCTCCAGCTTGGCCAGGGGCCTGGAATGTCCTGTGCAGAGATCTGTGTCGCGTGTGTCCCACCCCCTCACCCTGCCAGTCTTCACAGAACCTGGGCCATTTATGCCTGCCCAGCCCCATCCCAGGGTTCCCTGGGTAATGAGAACATTTGTTTTCTCTTTGAGTTTGCTCGTGTCTCTCCTTTACCAGAAACCAGGTTTATTTCTGCTGTCTGTAGGCAAGTGCACTTGGCTCCTGAGTGAATTCAGGTGTTTGAAGACATGCTGGCGTCTCCGTCGACAGTGTCCGTTGCCAGTGCAGCAGCTGGTCTGGCAGAACATTCTGGAGATGCTCATTTGTTTCTCCAGGTGTTGGGGACAGGCATCCTCTCTCCTGCCTGCTCCCCAGAAAGCCGCCCACTTGCTTGGGTGAGTAGGCAGTGATTGCTGGATCCCAAAGATACTGGGCACACAGAAGGTCAATCTGGCCAGAGCTCTGGCACTTTCCAGAGGAGGCATGATTTCCACAGGGGCATGTTGTCTCCAAGTGGCTATTTCTCACTCAGAGAGAAAACAGACATGCAGATGGACTTCAGGGCTGGTCCCCAGAAGTCTTGCCAAGGGCTCCCAGGACTCTGCCAGTCCACACAGCTCCTCACATCCACGTTTGAGAGCAGGTTGAAATTGGGGTCTAAGCATGCCCAGGAATTGGATCCACATCCTGGCCTGCCGCTCACTGCAGTGTGACCTCAGCAGGAGCTTGTCTTGTGACTCCACTGATTCTCATCAGTTAAATATCCCTCAAGAGACACTTCCTTGTTTCCCAGGTACAGGAGTTCCCTCTCGGTAACAACAATACCCTCTGTGCTCTAGTCTGCTCTTGAGTTTCACTGGGATATTCTGAGAAGGAAGGTGGTTTGGTTCATCTGTATCTGTATAACTTGCAGAATAGGTTCAGCACACTACCAAGTGAATAACTAGACAAGTATATGAGTGCACGACATGGATGGATGAATGGATGGATGGATGGATGGATGGATGGATGGATGAATGATGGGGTGGGTCAGTGGGTAGATAAATGGATGAATGCAAGGAGGGGTGCGGAGTGGATGCACGGATGGGTGAATGGGCAGATGGATGGACCACTGAGAGTAGTGTATGTATCTCACATCCATCACTGTCACCATCCTCTCAGTGGTGGGACTGCCCAATCAGAGAGCAATGTCTCAGGCAAACATTATTTGACTCCAAATCCCAGGAAGTGATGGGTAGGAACTGAGGCCACTGGCACAGAGAGCAGGAAACCATATTGACAAATCACCTATCTTGTACACCAGTGTCGGGTGATAAACGTACAACAACAACAAAAAAACAAAAATAGCAGCAGCAGCAAATGCGTTGTAATGCTGTTTGCATCAGACACATCTCTGAGGGTCACGCTTACCCTGGACGCAGCCTCCCAGGCACACACTCTAATGGAAGCTTTGCCAAGGGCACAACTCAACCTCTGGCTTAATTTAGTCCTGTGACCATTGATTCTGCGAGTGTCAGGGCTAACTAGAAGCAAAGTCACCCTGGGCCTTTCTCTCTCAAGCTGAGAGATTGGAAGGACATCTGTAGGCTGGGACCGCTGACCACCTTAGAGAAGCTGCCACATTGAAGTGGGACGGAAGGTGTAAGGTGAGAGTCTCACCAAGGGACTGGACCCTGTTTCCCTGTGTGTGTTCAGTACCAGGCTCAGTGGTCATAAACACACAGCAGTCCAGCTAGAGACTCTGGAATCCGAAGCTCCGCGGTGTGGAATTATTGCAGTTTGTCCTCAAAGTCATGTTGATTAGAAGATTACCAGAGAGCGAGGCCCATCTGCTGCTTCCCTTGTGGGTGGTTGAGAAACTGGCAGCCTCAGCAACAGCCAGTACAACCCTGAAACTCTGGCCCGTGGAGATGGGCTATGCTGCCCATGCTCACTAAGAACCAGTCCTGTGTCAAGTCTCTCTCTCTCTCTCTCTCTCTCTCTCTCTCTCTCTCTCTCTCTCCCCCTCCCCCCACATGGCCCATTCCTCACCGTCTCCATTTTGTATAATCTGCCCCTAGCTCTGACAAGGGTACACACCCCTTACCAAACCATCATTAATTTCTTCTGAGCCTTGTCCTCCTCAAGGGTTGACCTTGGCCTGCTTTTAGTGAGATTCTTGCTAGGCCAGTTTAGCAGGAACCTCCTACCATTGGTAACATATCGAAGTCCTCATTCCCACATTGATTACCTACAAGGTTGACTTTCCCTCTGAGAGAACAGTAACCCCTTCCTCCTTTCCCTGGGAGCCTCCTCTTTATCTCCCATCTGTTGACCTCCTCCCACCCACCTGTTGGCAAGCATCCCTGATTGATCCAGGTTGTGAACAACCTCTCTCCCCCGTGGCAGCAGTCTTGAGTAAAACCCTTCTCCCCATTTTAACAAGAGTCAAGATAACTGCATCCATCCCTTCCCTCCTCGCGGTTCCCCACTGTTTTTCAGCCTCTAGTGCCTTGCCCCCTGTTATCTCTCAAAGGCACCCTAAACCAAGTTCTGTATGAGTCTCTCAGGCTGCCTGATGTGCCACCAACCCCAACAGCCATTTCGTTGACCACAGGGGGACAGTCCCTCTGTTCAACACCACTCTCTCAGCTGATGTGGCATCTCTTTTCCTACCCCCTTCTCTGCATCACTTCCATCATGTGACCCAGTCTCTCTGAGTCCTAAGAATCATTGTTCTAGAACATCTTCTTAGTCACTCTGTTCAAATACACACTTGTCCCAGGACACTTGAAGTAGCTTCCTGGTTTTAAATTCCACAGACCTGCTTACGGGTTCCCAGAGTTACCTCCAGTCTCTCCCAGGAACTCAGGCTTATAGACAACTCAGTGAATGCATTAGCATGTCCACTTGTCTATCTAGACTAAAACAAAAACACTGGTTCTTTTCTCATATTTATTGCAACACTCTTCCCATTCGCTGGAGAACTCCCTACCCACTTAGTCAACAATGTCCACTGAGTACTCACCATAGGCTGGGCACTTTTGTAACTGCTAAGTCCACTCCAGCATTGGAGTACAACATATCTATTTATTTAGGCCAACAGCATGAGAAACATTCTCATGATCTTTCCTTCACACAACAGTGGTTCTCAGTTGGGGTGATTTTGTACCCCCCAAGAAACAAGACACAGAGTCCACAGACTAGGTTGTTGCCTTTGTAGAGAGGTTGCTACTGTCAGCTAATGGGTGGAGGCCAGAGATTTTGTTCAACACCATACAGTGTGCAGGGCAGCCCGTATCATAAGGAAGGACCCAGCCCCAAATCTTGAAAGCGTTGAGGTTGAAAAGTCTTTCTACTGCCTTATCTGGGCTTCACATCTGATAGGTACCTGATCCCACAACTTGATCCTAATCCACAAGCCCAATCTAGAGCACAGATTCATCCCCTCCCATGTGACCACTGCAGCAGGTCATGTGGATATTGAGTCTTTTCCTTTGGACTAGGCTTGTCAATGTCACTGTTGGATAATGTGTTGTTCAGTTCTATGTCCAGAACAGTAGCAATAGCAAGTATATTATCATTTTTCTATTAAAATAACAATAGTCATCACCATTACTGTCTGGTCATGATCATCAACATTGCCAATATCACCATCATTATAATCACTACCGTCACATCACCACCATCATCACCACCACTATATCATAAAATCATTATCAATATATCACCATCATCATCATAACCACCACCATCATCACCACCATTTTCGTCATTATCATCACCACCACCATCATCACCACCATTATCATCACCACCATCTCCATCATCATCACCACCACCATCATCACCTCCATTATCATCACCATCATCACAGTCACCGTCATCACCATCATCAACACTATCATCATTATCTCCAAGTCCATCCTTGTTGTCACCATTACCATGTGGTAGCTTGAGGTACTATAGGAAGAGATCAATCTGTCTCACAGTCACACAGGTTGCTGCTCATAAGCTCCAGGAGCCACCTCCCCAGAGATGGCTGAATAAATGACATGGCCCCAGCACTTGCCACCCAACTCCTTACTTCCCAGAGACTTCAAGAGGCAGGAGACTTTCATTCTGGTTTCCATATATGTACCAGAAGCACACGAGCCCAGAATTAGCCTCTAATTGGTTCTCATCTTTGGCTTTTCTTGTGTCTTCTGCCTCCTTCTCGGAGCTGCCTTCACGGGAAAGTGAGCTTCCTCTCAACACAGCAGAACACCCCTCCTCCCCTGGTTCTCCCAGACACGTTCCTATTCACTTCTTCTACCACCCCTTGACCTCCACAACCTGCTCTTGACCTCACTGTCTGTGCATTTGCTTCTCTGTAAACTGGCTCGTCGGCAAGGCTGGTGAAATACCATGAAAAAAAAGTTGCTTAAAGTTCATATTTGATTACAGTGTAGAAACAGATATGGTTAGAGGCCCTCAGCAGCTGAGGGAGAAGAAAAGAGGGCGATTATCTCAGGCAGTGAGCATCTAACACCCCACAGAGGACAGGACCAAGCCGTGTGAATTCCAGCCCAGCCACACTGATAGCCCCAAACACGTGCTCAGAAGCCTTTCCACCGTGGAGTCTCTAAGAGCTATGAGCAGGGTCATCCCCGGACCCCCCAAAATACACAGGCTGCTGGCTCACTGTATTCAAACTACAAAGACTGGCCCTTCAATTTTGACCCTAAACACCTAGGACACTGAATTGGGGTATCCCCTCATCCAGAAAACCTTTTCCAGAGCCACAGGGCCACCCCAATGTGTGCTGTGTGTGTGTCTTTGTATCCATTGCCCTTCTAAGGGCTTACATTAGGTTCCTCCACGAGGTGCACCTGCCTCCTTCAGATAATAGCTTTCAGCCGCCGCATTCCCACAATGCCTCTGAACAGTGCTCAGCAGGGCAGGAAAGTGTCTTTGATGGTGCCCTCATGCTTCCCCGACAACATGGCACAGGGGAGACTCAGACACCTCCTAGCTCTTTGAGAGGCCAAGTGAAGGTCTCATCGATCCTTAGCAGATCCAAGGTGGAATAAGGAATTTGACAATCAAAACCTTCAAAGGCCAACAGGGTCAACCCTGCTTCCTGGGCTCTGCTGGAGAACCAGCCATGGACCTCACCATCTGCTAGACTCTTGCTTCCGTCTCTAGGATCTGTGGGATTTGTTTAGCATTCGATCAACCTCCCTCCTGTCTCTGTGTCCCTCTTGCCTCTGTAATGTGATATACCCTCCTCCCAGACCTCTGTGATGGCCCCACTCGGACTTAGGTTTCAGTCTTCTTAAATTCTAAGAGTGAGGTTTTTACTGCTAGCCCTGCCAAACCACATAGTCCTTAGTGAGAAGAGCTGTTTGGTTTGTGACAACCTCTGAGCTTCTGAAGGGCCATGCATGTGAAGCCAGGCCACCCACTACCACCTGTGGAGAGATAGAGCCAGACGCTGAATCAGCCTGTGTGGCCATTCGCTCACTGAAACCTCACCTGAAAAGCCAAGCCTCCCCCCTGAATACAAGTCCTACCTATAAGCTCAGACATCCTCAGAGATCTCACATCTTACCTGAGAACTTGAGTTCTGCAGTCAGTGGCCTCCCTGATCTAAGGAAACACCCGTGATGGAGGGACCTGTGATGTCCTGAAGCCTCCTAACAAGATGCTATGCACAGGAAGAAAGGAAGGCATACATCCATCAGTACCTGCCCAGACTCTGCCCATTTCCCTCTTTTGCTGGGACACCACTTGTGTGAGATTAGGGTTTGTCTTAGAGGGTCCATGACCGAGTCCTATGGAGTCACCTACAGAGGCCACGCCCTGGGTGTCAGGACTTCAAATATGGATTTGAGAGTGAGGAAAAGAACACTATGTGTAAGGTTTTGTGTCATTGTTTGCTTGTTTGTTTGAATTCGTTTTTTGAGACAGGGCTTCTCTATATAGATCTGACTGTAACTCACTACACAGACAACGCTAGCCTAGAACTCACAGATTGATCCAGGTTTGACCTTACAGATATCTGCCTGACTCTGCCTCCTGGTGGAGTTAAAGGCACCACCATGTCCAGGAAGAGCTTAGATCTTGACTGTCCCCCAAAGTTCACAAGCTAAAGGACTGCTCCCTGATTGTGAAACTATTGTTTTTTTTTTTAAAAAAAAAAAAACTCAACCTCATGGCTCAAGACTGCTGTGCCAATGAGTTTCCCGTAATCAGACCAACACAAGAAGGCACTGGAGAAAAGTGCCCACCTCTCCATTCGTGATGGTTGGTTTTCTGTCCGCTTGAACAACTAGGGTCACCTGGGCAGAAGGAACCTCAATTGAGAAAATGCTTGCTTCAGACTGACCTGTAGGCCCTGTGGGGTGACATCCAAGCCCGCTGCTGGGCAGGTGTTCCTGGGGTGTTTAGGAGAGCAGGCTGAAGAAGCCATGGATAAAATGTGGTTTCTCCTTTAGTTCCTGCCTCGACTTTCCTCCATGAGAGGCTATCAGCTGTAAACTGAAATAAACCCTTTCTTCCTAGGTTACGTTTTTGTAATGATGTTTATCACAGAACTAGAAAACAAAATAGGGCAGCCTTTAATGTCACCTCCAGGAAGTCCCACCTCCTATAGTCACTTACAGTCCACAGGCTTTAGCCCAGCCCATCACCCATACTAGCTGCAAGAGAAGCCGGGCAACACAGTTGCTCTGGGCAACAATCCGATGTCCAACTCAAATTGGTAAGGACCATCATTAAGGAAGAAAGGGAGGAACAGCAACAGCACAGCTCAGTGCCAGAGCCACAAGGCGGTCATTAGATCAATATACTACCCCTTTAAAGATTTAATCATGTACGAAATATGGGCCCCTGGGGCATATACCCCAGCTGAGATGCTTATATTGGCAAAGATGTGGATCAACAGTACAACTAAAAGATTGTTTTGAAAGTGCCTGAAAGGCATTTAGTGTAAGGAGAAGATGCTGTTAGGCTCTGGTGGCAGGCGAGGACAGTAGTTAGCTTCTCAGGACAGCCCAGTTCCCTGAAGCCAGACTGGGAGAGTACGGCAGACCCAGAACCCTGGGGATGCTGAGCTCAGACAGCCTCTTTTTCCCCACCCACTCCCGTGCACTGAAGAAGAAATGGATACACAGTGGTTGACGGAGCCACAGATGCCAGGGTGCAGTTCTGAACTGGGAAAGGGAGAACAGCATGTGGCATCTAGATCTCCTCCCCACTGGCATCTCCTACCCACGTATAGACAGAGAGTTTGCCAGTTGTGGGACCAGGCTGGCTGGTTCCCTGAGTAACGCAGGGAGCTGGTAGAGACACCTAGCAATACTGATGAATATCTTTCATATCACCATAGAACCTTCATCTGGTGATGGATGGAGATAGAGACAGAGACCCACACTGGAGCACTGGACTGAGCTCCCAAGGTCCCAATGAGGAGCAGATGGAGGGAGAACACGAGCAAGGATGTCAGGACCACGGGGGGTGCACCCACCCACTGAGACAGTGGGGCTGATCTATTGGGAGCTCACCAAGGCCAGCTGGACTGTGACTGAAAAAGCATGGGATAAAACCGGACTCTCTGATCATGGCGAACAATAAGGACTGATGAGAAGCCAAGGTCAATGGCAAGGGGTTTTGATCCTACTTCATGATACGGCTTGGTGGGAGCCTAGCCAGTTTGAATGTTCACCTTCCTAGACGTGGACGGAGAGGGGAGGTCCTTGGACTTTCCACAGGGCAGGGAACCATGACTGCTCTTTGGATTGGAGAGGGAGGGGGAGAGGAGTGGGGGGAGGGGGAGGGAAATGGGAGGCTGGGAGGAGGCGGAAACTTTTTTTTTCCCATTCTCAATAAAATAAAAAATAAAAAAAAAAGAAACACTTCACAGAGCACCGCCTTAGGGGCTTAACTGCATTAGCTCCTCATCACCCTGTTATGACCCTTGGATTGATTAAGTCCTGTGATATCACCCTCGAAAATAAATTCCCGGAGAGCAACACCCTCCATGGCCTCCACCTGCCTGGTTCTGCAAGAGGAGAATGGTTTTGCAGAGAGAGCCTGGGTTAAGCCCGCAGAACAAGGACTTAAAAGGCTTCTGAGAGCTTCCAGCCAACAGCCTGAGGATGTCACCCAGCACGGCCCCGGACCAGAAGCCTAAGCAAAATCAATACTGACTCAAAGGGCAGGCTGAGCCGGGATTAGCCCAATTGCCAGCTCCGTTGAGCAGAGTCCAGACTCTCATGTTTTCTCGAAATTAGCAAAGAGATGACAAGCCTTGGCATTATTACCAGGGCATCCGAGCCACCTTGAACCAAATTCATGTCCCACGGGTGCAGGTAGCTCTTGTGGGAAACGGTGGCTGCTCTCTGTGATGGGAAGGGGGTCTGCATTGCACACGCTGTGGTCCAGGGACTTGATTCTTCTTCCTTAGAATGTTTCTAGGTCTGAGACAAAATTTAGAGTCACTAGAGAATGGAAATGTTTTAGATTCATCTGTTGAGAGTTCTCTGTTTAGGTCTGGATCCCGGTTTTTATTGGATGATTTGTTCTTTTGATGATCAGTTTCTTGAGTTCTTTGTATATTTTGGAGATCAACCTGATCTGATGTGGGGTTGGCAAAGTTCTTTTCCCATTCTGTAGGATGTTGTTTTGTCTTGTTGACCGTGTCCTTTGCTTTACAGAAGCGTCTCAGTTTCAGGAGGTCCTACTAATTAACTGTTGCTCTCTGTGTCTGTGCTTCTGAGGTTAGGAAGTGGTCTCCTTGTCCTAATGTGCTCAAATGCACTTCCCACTTTCTCTCTTCAAGGCACTCAGATGGCGCCCAACGTGGGGCTCGAACCCACGACCCTGAGATTAAGAGTCTCATGCTCTAGGTTAGAGGAGGAGTCGCCATGGTTCTCCCGCTCCAGACAGACGCAGGTTAAGATCCTCCCTGGTAAGCCAGCTCGTGGGCTACACAGAATATTAGAAATGGGTTAGAACAATATGTAAGAGCTAGCCATAAGGAACTGGAACTATCCGGGCCAGGCAGTGTTTGAAAGAATACAGTTTCCGTGTAATTATTTCTGGGCATAAGCTAGCCATGCGGGCGGCCGGGTGCCGGGGACGCAGCCCTGCCGCCGTCCCTATTTCAACACTCAACACCTTTACTCAAGTCTTTCTCCGGGTGTAGAGGCTTCTGTCCTGTCCTGTCCTGTCCTGTCCTGTGGTGTGAGGAGTGACTCATGGTGAGCAGCCTTGCTTTCTCGTGGCCTCTCTTCACTCTTCCATCTATTCCTGGAGCTGTCCACCCAGATGTCACCTCTGTGACTGATGACCGCAATTCTGTCACCTTACACCAGAGCAGCGTGGAGTCCAGGGGTTTTGGTAGCCCCAGTTGTCTTGCAGGGCAGCCTGTAAGACACTGAAGTGAGATGGGTTCCACAGCCTCATGGTGTGGAAGTTGAAACCTGAGCTCAAGATATCTGGGGCCACACCCTTCCCACCCTAGAAACCTGCTCCTGCCTCTTCCAGCTCCCAGTGGGCCCCCTCACAGCTTGGCTGGTTTCTAGGTCAGTCCACCCTCCACCTCCATCTCCACAGAGCCTTTATTCGGGTGTCTTGCTGGATCCTCCCCCATTTATTTCTTGTCAGGACACTAGGCATCAGGGTTAGAACCATCTGAGTTATGTAGGCTGGCCTCATCTCAAGAGACAGGGTTTCGCTCACCAGTTTGGCTGGGATCATTCTTGAGGTGATGTAAAAGGCAGAAGAGGTTAAAAAAAAATGGGCAGTAGGAGCTGGACTCTCAGGACTCATTCTGGAACATTCTGACACTAACTGAAGCAGCATGGAGTACAGTGAAAATCTGTGTTTGTTTAATATTTAGTGTGCTTCACTGTGGGACCCTGAATCCAATAGGAAAATCCCATAGGACAAAAATCCCACAGGAAACACAACTTGAGGAGAAAATTATTTACAATTGATGATGAACCCCACCCTACAATGAAAGCGTGTTTAGCCTGGACTATAGCTCTGAGATTCTTCTTTTTACACTAAGGGAATAAGTAACTGACCTGAGGCTGGACAGGAAGGAGGCTGGCCAGTGTTTACAGCACTTAACTGTAGCCCCATAGCTGTGGGGCAACCAACCTTAGCTTCCTACCCAAGTAGCCTAAGGTTAACAATGCCACTTTGACTACGGTTTCCAATGACCTTGTGATGGAAGAGGACTAGACTCACTATACTCTTTGCTTTGAGTGTTTGTTCAATGACAATGCCATTCTGCCATTCCATCACAGTTTATGAATCTTTCTCATCCAGACTCCCAAACCCTCTGGCTTGGTGAGCCAGGTGTGGGTAGACATCAGTGGAAGGAGCAATCAAGCAGTTTTGTGTTCTCAGCCAATGTGCAGAGATCTGGAACACACAGGTTCTGCTTTAGCAACTTCATTAGATGTTTTTCTGTTGCTGTGCTAGACACCATGACCAAAGCAACTTACAGAAGAAAGAGTCTATTTGAACTTAAGGTCCCAGAGGATTAACGTCCATGTTGTTAGAACGGAGGCAGAAGGCAGCAGGCATGGTGCCTGGAGCAGCAACTGAAAACTCACATTTGATCCACCATCATGAAATAGAGAGAGAAAACTAGAAAAAGCATAAGTCTTTAAATAAAAAAAAAACACAATCTGCTCCCAGTGACACACTTCCTCCAACAAGGCTACTTTCCTAAACCTCCCAAACTATGCCGCCAACTGGGGACCAGGAATTTAAATGCATGAGCATATGGGGGACATTCTCCTGAGGATCACAGGCGTGAGTGGGTTTGGGAACCTACATTCACTGGGAAACAATGCCACTTGTAATGAATCTTTTTCTGTCCTGCCAGCCAGCCCCCAAATAACAACACAGAGACTTCCTATTATCATGAAAGTTCAGCCTTTGCTTAGGCTTGTCCCACTAACTCTTACAACTTAAAGCAACCCATTTTTATTAATCTGCATCCTATCACAGGGCATTACCTCTTCCATCTTGCACCCCTGTTTTCCTCCCCATGTCTCTTGGCATCTCCCATGCACCTAGATGACCTCCTCCTACTTCCTCTCTCTGCCCAGAAGTCCCTCTTATATCTCCTGCCTCGCTATTGGCCATTCAGTTCTTTACTAAACCAATCACAGAAATGTATTTTCACACAGTGTACAGATACCCCATAACAGCCACTGGTCCTTAGCACTAGGGCCAGATAATGGGGTCTGTGGTCAGTGGTCAGGACCTGGGAGTTACAGGAAGTGCCTTAAGCTCCCACTGAGCTGCTTTGGGGGAAGACAGGTGAGTGACAGTTGAGTAAGAGCAATGTGGTCAGCTGAGCAATTTCCTACACTTTCTGGCCATGACAAAAGGAAGGGTTCAAAGCCAGCTGGAGGTACAGTTGGATGTGGGTGGAAGGGATGAAACCAGAAACTATTTGGTGACTCTGGACCACCTTTCTCATCTCTTTCTGTCACCCAACATTGCAGGGGTACACAGCAAAATCTTTGGTTTGGGGTCATAAGCTCAGCTCTGAGATGGCAGCCAAGGCGTGACCAGTCCCTCAGGCCTTCTACCCCCATCTAGACACATTCTTTAGCTCACATCACAGAACAGCCTTGGTTCTGAGAGTCCTGTTCACTGTGTACCAAAGCATTCCATCCGAGCCCAGGAGGACACACTGGCTCTGAGAACAGACACTGGACACCCCCAGACCTTTCTGTTCCCCATTCTATAAACACAAATGTCCTAAGCTGCACCTCCTGGTTTTCCAGGTAGGAAGCCCCCTGTCCACTTAGCCACACCAACTCGGCTTTCCTTCACAGCAACCCTGTGAGAGCAGGGGCTTGTCTAATCACAGGCACAAAGCATCCTAATGATAATTACAGGCTTCCTGCAATGAAGCGACCCTCATTTCATGGGCGGGTACCCTTTAAACACTGAAGGGAGGAGAGGGGAGGGAACTGCCGCCCCCATCCCCCTTGGCAAACCTTGAGGTGACCAGAACCACCACGCAATGCAGAGGAAGCTGGGACTTATGAGGCTTTTGATCACCATGAAGAATTTTATTTTAAATACAGTTATGCTTGATGAGTTCTGCCCCATCTGTATACTTGGAAAAGGAAACTCACCAGCCATGGGGCCTCCATGATGTCAGAAGGGTAAGTATCTCGATGTGGTCTGAGGCCAACCATGCAAGCTCTTTGAGTCTCATTGGTCTCACTTTCAGATGCAAACGCCCAGCCAGGCCCTGCCCAAAGAATCCAGCAAATATCCAACAGGACCCAGAACATGGAGAGCACACAGATAAAACAATGGATGCTCTGTCTAGGGGTGGGAATGTCAGGTTCTCTTGGTTAGTTTTGATGCCATAGCAAGCAAACCAGAGGAAAAAGGTTGAAGCGCAAGAGAGCTGCATTCCCCACCTTTATGAAAGCCAGAAGTCTGAGATCCAGGGCTTGGCAGGCCACACCCCTGACTGTTCCTTCCTGGTGTCTTCCAGTGCCAGCCATCCTGGCATTGTTGTCTACAGATAATCTGCATGGCTCCGTCCCTTCGACCTCCCCTTTGTCTTCTCTTTTCATCTCACCATCATGTTGCCAGGACTCCTCTGACCTGCGTGACTTCCTTTGTAGCAACCTGGCTTCCAAACGTGTCCCAGTCCCAGGCCCTGCAAGGACTTGGATCTTTTAGGCCACAGCATGAATGAGAATAGTCCTGAAGTACGATGACTGGTGCTGACAGGAAGATAAAGCCATGATGGTGATGAGGTTACCTAACAGTAGAGCAGACTGGAGAGTACAGCTGCCAGTCCAGGAAGACCAAGGACCTTTTGTCCCTGGGAGCGCCAAGGGATATGAGAACCGCAAGAATACCAAGAGCTATGTAAAGCCCAGGAACACTGAAGACCACATGACTGCTCCCACCCACAGAGCACTCCCCCACCCCCAGAGCACTCCCCCACCCCCAGAGCACTCCCCCACCCCCAGAGCACTCCCCCACCCCCAGAGCACTCCCCATTCCCAGAGCTCCAAGGGTAAGTTACATATCCAGGAGCTGGGAGAGGCAGGAGGCATCTGTCCTGCAACCTTCAGGAAAGTACCACCCTACTGACTGGATGTTGGGTATCTAGCCTGGGGGTTGGGGTGGGGCTGGGGCTGTGAGGGAACACCTTCCTATTATGGCCAGCCACTTAGCGTGCCATAATTTGTACAATAACCACAAGAAACCATCAAAGTCTGTAAGCTGACCCACCACATGCTAAGAGAAAAAAAAAGCACAAAATACACAAACCTTCATTTATCCCGTAATATTTTGTTTACTATAAAATACTTCATGGGTCTCCATGGTCCCACATCTCCAGTCAAAGTGGCGATTCCAGTGCTCTTTGCTCTCACTGCTGGGCACCTTCCCACTTACTCTCAGCCAGCAAACTCTAATCCCTCCTCCTTCTCCTCCTCCTCCTCCTCCTTCTCCTCCTTCTCTTCCTCTCCCCCTCTCTCCAATTCTTCTTCTTTCCATCTCTTCCTCCCCCTAGCAGTTTCAGTCATGAAAATCTTAAAAATCAGGAATAACTACCAATATAATATGCATTCATATACCTACCTGCATCCTGACGATAGATAGATAGATAGATAGATAGATAGATAGATAGATAGATAGATAGAGATGGGTGGGTGGAATGGGTAGATGATGATAGATGATAGATAGATAGATAGATAGATAGATAGATAGATAGATAGATGATAGATAGATGATAGATAGATAGATAGATAGATAGATATACAGACAGACAGACAGACATAGATGACAGAGAAAGATAAATTTGAGATGTGGCCTCCAGCTGACCTATGTGCACCAGGCTGGCCTTGAACTCACAGAGATCCACCTGCCTTTCCCTCTGTCTCCCAAGTTGAGTGCTTATTCAACTTCCCCATCAAGCACAATGTAAGTCCTGTAACTGCCCCACAGGGAGACCCATTCATCTTGACAAACACTGGTGTACTCTATACATATTTCATTGTGGCATGCTGGTCCATTGTGGGGTGACCATTACAGATTTTCCCAGCACCTCCTCCCATCCCCAACCCCAATGCCCTTCCCAGGTCATGGTAGCTCTGCTCCATTTCCCATGTACTCCTTGGGGCACCAATACTGCTATGAAGTCCATGAATACTCTCCAGGCATCCTGGTGTTTCTCTAAGAGTCCCAGCCATGTGTGGAGACTGCAGATTATGGGTAATTTAGGTTTAATTGTGTATCAGGTTGTTCTGTGAAAGGTTATAACAATTTATGATCCCATCAGCAACCTGCTCTTCCCTGTGTTCATGTTCCCATCTACTGGGCGCCTACTATGTGTGACCAGCTGTTGTGGGATATTTGTACACTGTGTGGAGATGTGTTGCCATGATTAGCATCATAAAAAGCCAAATGGTGATAGCTGGGCAGGAGAGTAGAGGCGGGATTTCCGGGGAGAGAAAGGAAGTGGAGAAGGAATCTAGGTGCGCAGGAGATGCCAGGGAGACACGGAGGAGGTCGGACATGCGGTACAGAATGGAGGCAGCCGAGCCACATGGCAGAATGTAGATTAATAAAAGCAGGTTAATTTAAGTTATAAGAGCTAATGGGACAAGCATAAGATAATGGCCAACACTTCACAATAAGAAGTCTCTATGTCATTATTTGCAGGCTGGTGGTCCCAACAAGAACCTAGTCAGCACCTAGGAGACACCGTGTGTTCTGTATAACCGTCACAGACAGACCAAACTTAGATCCAAGGTGCCTAGATCGGTTCCCAAATCAGGTGGGTTGACTTGGTCTGTGTTAAGCTAATTTGTGTCTCTGTTTCCTCACCTGAAATAACTGATAAACTTTAAAACACATATATTGATATAGATAGTTAGATACACATGAGCACAGCCAGGTATACATGTAGGCAGTCATCTATGTAAATATATACATGCAACATCCAGTGTAGACAAAGGAATGCACATAGGTACAAACATAGCCATAGCTACATGTACAAGTATGTACACCATGAGCAGGTGCCAGACAGAGATATGTACCCCGGTATAGACATGCACGGGCCAGGATAGACAGAGAGGTGGGTTAGGGGTGGCCTAGGTGGAGCCTTGCACAATCCAATGTAAAAAAGTTCTGCTTCTGGAAAGTTCCCACTGTGGGAGGTGTTCTAGCACAACTGCTAGACACAGTTTCTAACACTTGTTCCAATAACTCGGGATTTCAGAGTTGGCCAGCTACCAGTTTCTCGGAACTCCACCAGGGTGTGAGAGGGTACATCTGCCTTTCTTAAATGCTTTGGGGAGATTCCCGCAGTCAAGCAAGAAGGCAGGGGACTGGCCAGGTTTCAGTGTTGCGCCAGAAGCACCGTGAACCTTTTGGCCCATCTGGCTGCCATGATGCCCAAGTAGGAAGTGAACATCTGGGAAGCAGGGTGATCTCCAATGGATATAGGAGGTTGAGAGTCCCGGCACCTGTGCTAAATCAGACTCCACGATGTCAGTGGGCAGGGCAGTACCCCTCCCCGCCATTCGTGTCCACCCAGATCCTGTGATGGGGCCTTATTTGGAAAGAGTTCACGTGGGAACTATCCAGTTAAGCTGAGGTCACACAGAGATTGTCATTTCTGTATGAGGAAAGGACACAGAGACAGAGGAAGGCACCAACAAGAGGGTGTGGGGATGGAGGCGGGGCTGGACTGACACAGCTACACACGGGCAAATGCCAAGGACATCAGCAGCTCCTAGAGAAAAGGAGGATGGCTCGGGAGAGGAAGAGAGACAGTCCAGTCCACGACTCCAGCTCAGATTTCCTTTGTCAAACCACAGGACCAGACACTTCTCCGCAATCGTGTGACATGTGATACTATGATCCCAGGATCTCACACGGGGACCCTGGGTAGCCATTCCAGTACCTGAGCCTGGGTCTGGCCTCTCAGGGTGGGGAACCAGAGCTCTCTGTCACGGCCCTCCCTCCTCACACCCTGGAGGCTGGTGCTCAGGTGTCCCTTCCATCACTCTGTATGGCAGGTCCTGATGTTCAACCACCACACTGCCACTGGATAATGACTGTCATTATGTGATCGTTCTGTCGCTGGGCTGGCAATTTGTCATTGTTAACATTTATGAAGTACCCAGTCCATCTGCAGAAAATGATGATAATAAAAAAAAAATAAGAAAAGCTGTTCTCTGATGGCCACAGCTCCTCGCAGAGCAAAGGGCCCAAGAAGGAAGATGGGCACTTGGGAGAGCACGTGGGATGGAACTGGGATCAGCGGGCTATTCAAGTCTTGAGTTTCATGCACTCAGCTCCTGGAAACATTGCACCTGCTCTCCGATGTTGACTGACCACTGCGCCAGGGAGGTGACGGAAGTCTGCCATCCGGAAGGTTACTCTCCATCAATGCTCAAGACAGACCCTGGGAACAGCATCCTACAGGCATAGTAGGTGGAAGAATCGGTATGCTGAGGAAACAGCCCATCTCAGTGTCTGCTCAAACAGGTCAGGCTGTGCTCAGAGGCCACACTGGTCTTAGAGAATATGCCTGTGGGGGAGACACCGACCAGGGAGTTAGGAGACAGCAAACTTCACGAAGCACTCAGACGGACAAGAAGACAAGCAGGGTTGCAGTTTCTTCTTCTGAGAGGCTTGCCTTGCACTCCCAAAGTCCAAAGGATCAGAGTCCAGCTGGACATCTCGTGCACAATTTCAGGCAGCAGAGGACCAGCCTACGCTACTCTAGCATCCAGCTTGCGACGAGTTTAAAAATACCCAAGGCTCCATGAAGTTTTAGGGGTGGCACACAAAAACTACCTACAGATAAACAGCAAGAAGGTGGTCTCAGGCAGAACCCCTGGGTTGTCCCTCTGTCCATATCTCACCTTTCTCTTCAGAGGACATGCCCTGTTGACCAGCGGGGACCATGTATGCCGCCAGGGACCGAGCAGTCACTCCTTACGAATTCTGGAATCCACAGACTGGATTCAACCTGAAGTCAGTGGGTCACTGATTCAGGAGAAATCGGAGAACCTGGGGAAATGGATGCTGGGAGGACAAACCTATGGAGCTGCCCTGGGCACACAGGGTGGCTGACCCGGTATAACACTGTGGTGCTCTGTGATCAGGATCTGGTACCCTGGCACACCACTATGCGTAAAGCCTTCAGCCCATGTCAGAGCAGATCCAGAGTTCAGCTGGATGTCTACAGGCCTTGCATCCTGTCCTCTGCCCACCTTCCTAGGATAGCCCAGACCTGTAGAATCCCTAACACAGACTTCCATGTGGGTCAGAGCCTGCCTGAGGAAGGGCACTGAGTTGTTGAAATAAAGAGCGATATGTAATTTTACTATGTTAAAGTTAAAGCCTTTCTTTTTTGTTTAAACAGAAAAAGGGGAAATGATGTGGGAATAGTTTCTTATTAATAAAGAAACTGCCTTGGCCCATTTTATTGGATAGAAAATTAGGTAGGCGGAGTATACAGAAGAGAATTCTGGGAAAAAGAAGGTTAGAGAAGAGTCGCCATGGTTCTCCCGCTCCAGACAGACGCAGGTTAAGATCCTCCCTGGTAAGCCAGCTCGTGGGCTACACAGAATATTAGAAATGG
>NW_026067961.1:1516221-1569204 GCF_014885135.2 Alexandromys fortis | reverse complement strand
TAGGCTAGAATCTTCCTGGTAAGCGCACCTGGGGTGCTTACAAACATTACTAGAAATGGGCTAGTCCAGGTGCGAGAATTAGCCTGTAAGGGCTAGAGTTCATGGGCCAAGCAGTTAAATGAATACAGTTTGTGTGTTGTTATTTCGGGCATGAGCTAGCCAAGCGGCTGGGGTGTTGGGGACGCAGCCCTGCCGCTCTTTATTTCAACACTGAGTTAATAAAATGTGACATTCCCAAATCTCAGAAAAGGTTATCAGCTCACCTTAGGCTATCCTGTGGCCCTTACTTGCTATCAAAGAAAGATGCCAAGAGAGATTCATTTGGCAAGGACTGTTCTGAGAAGAGGAAGTGTTGGAGGTGATTCTGCAATTGGGGGTGTGTTGGATAGTTTGTGCCAGCTTGACACAAGCTAGAGTTATCTAAAGTTGACGGAATGTCGGTTGAGAAACACCTCCATCAGATCTGGCTTTAGGGCATTTTCTTTATTAGTGATGGATGGGGAGGATCCAGCCCACGGTGGGTGGTGCCATCCCTGGGCTTGTGGTCCTGGGTTCTATAAGAAAGCAGGCTGAGTGATGTGGGACTCCCCTCTGTATGCTGTGATTACCATTAATGAATAAGGAAAACAGGCTTGGCCTGATAGGGTAGAACAGAGGTAGGCAGGGAAAACTAAACTGAATGGAGTCAGAGAGAAACCATGCTGCCCCACTGGACACAGATACCAGAACTTAACCTGGTAAGCCACAGCCTCATGGCAATACACAGAAAAATAGAAATGGATTAAATTAATATGTAAGAAATAGGAGCCAGCTGGAGGGCGCAGGCTCTTGCGGGAGTGCCATTAAAGGGTGTGTCTGACTTCTAGAACCTTCTTCCCCTCCCCTGCTGTTTGGCTGCCATGAAGCTACAAGCTCTAATTCAAAGCACCCTTGCAGCAAGACCCTCTGCTCTGCCCTCATGAGATCTGCTTCGTCGATACCAGGCATCTCTGTCTGGCAAGCTGACGTAAGATGAACAATCTTCCCCGCTGCCTGGAAATTCAACAGTGTTGGCTGTGCCTGGGAAGTCACATCGAGATGATGAGGAGCCAGGCAAAAGGCACAGGCTATGGCACAGAAATTAATAAGAAACGTAGTGATGGGGCTTGTGACCTTCCAGCACAGGGCTCTGCGGGTCCAGTCAAGAATAATGCGTCGCTGGCAAACTCCCACTAAGTGACCTAGTGGCAGATTATACGAGGCAGTGTGCTCTTTCTGACAACCCACTTTCCTGCAGGCTGCTCCTTCAAATCACCTGAGGTAACATTTACAAGAATTTGTCATGCTGACATTAATGGTGACAGTAACATTTGTTTCATTGTTTTTGGAATTCTTTGATGCATATGTTCACGCTGCTGTGTGATCCAAGCTATAACGAACCCAGTGCCAGAGACTGCATGGATCTGTAACACAGAGAGAAACATGGTGGACTCTTTCAGGGGTGGACTCAGAAGTCTGCCAAGACATGTCACCTATTTGGAATAAGCTTAAAGATTTGTTTTAATAGGGGGAGAGGGGAATGGGACAGTAAGATGGCTCGGTGTAGGAAATCTCTAACCACCCGGTATGATGGCTGGCATTTAAATGCTAGGACTCAGAGGGCAGAAGGTGAGAATCCACTTCCGGAAGTTGTCCTCAGACCCTCACATGCATCACGGCATAAACGTACAAACACACACACACACACAAATAAAACAAAACTTTTAAAAAGAAAGAAAAGTGCTCCAGACTAGAGGAAGCCTCAGTCAGTCCCAGAACCCCAAGAGTTTAACTTATGCCCTTTACGGGCTCACCTTTAGGCAAAGGGCTGGCCATTTGACCTATGCACCCTGCGTTAGTCACTGACGAAGTCATGATTACATCATGGGCATGTGGGTTTCAGAGAGTGACCTGTTGTCATGTAGGGTGACTCCATCTCAGGGAATAGTTCTCCTGAGCAAGTGGGCAGCTAGGAACTGGGTACCAGGCTGATGAGTATGAGCAGGGGCATCTGGAGACTGGTACAGGGCTGGTGGCCAAGACCAAGGGCATCTGGAGACTGGTACAGGGCTGATGGTGAAGATCAGAGGCACCTGGAGACTGGTACAGGGCTGGTGGCCAAGACCAGGGGCATCTGGAGACTGGTGCGAGGCTTGTGGTCAAGAGCAGCATCTACTACAGAAACAAGCTTTCTGTGGAAGCATCATGGGACTCCTGGCGAGCTCCATTCACCCATCAGCGCGTTGCCTAGCCTTGTCTTGGTGACAGCATGGCACGGCCCATGGCCATTCCTCCTGGATGAGCACCACAGGCAAGGCAATTCCCTGATCTCTGGTCTCCGGCTCGGAACTCCATCACCTTTTGTGTAGGGCCAGTGAAGACAGATTCCCAAGGGCCCGCAGGGGCTGGCTGATGACTCGGGGAAGGTAACAAACAAGGATTGATATGTTTAATCAGATGCCGGCTCTCAACGGTGGGGAAGACGGCCCTCCATTTATCAGGATTAGGCAGCCCTCTGCAGACAGAACTGTCCAAATTGCACGCATCTTCTATTTGGGGGTTATGTTATTAAATACAGGCCCTGCCACCAAGAGAAAAATATGAGCTATTGTCAAAGGTCTTCATAGGTATTGGCCTTACGCTTCCCCTCCACCCCCCAAGTCTGTAAACGGGGTGTCTCAGGCACCGCTATTCACATCTCGAGTCTACCAAGCATTCTGAGGAATGCTGCCTCCCGAGCTGCATCCTCTGCCGGAGGCCCATGACAGGCAGTCACGCAGAGTGCCCTTTCTGCCCTCGGCCTGGGGCAAGGGAACCTTCCAGTCAGTGCTTCGCAGGTTTGAGGCCGGGAGGCCAGGAGCCAGCAGCTTCTTGAGGACTCATACGATTGATGGGCAGAAAGTTAGTGCTGACAGCAAAATGACCTTCACTAGACCCGAGGACCAGGGCTCAGCATCACACACGGCTCCTTCTAGTTAACCCTTGAAATGGCCCAATAGTTACGGTATCGTTCCATCTTAGAGACAAACCAAGGTAAAAAACCACGGAGATTAGAGATTCCCTTAGCAGAGGCTTCCCGGGTAGAAGGCATTGC
Organism: Alexandromys fortis; assembly: GCF_014885135.2. Lineage (NCBI taxonomy): Eukaryota > Metazoa > Chordata > Mammalia > Rodentia > Cricetidae > Alexandromys > Alexandromys fortis. The sequence continues at coordinate 1,566,092 of NW_026067961.1, read as the reverse complement.
TGCTATGTGTGCCCAGTGCAGTGCTTGGATGTCAAGACTTGAGCAGAATTGTTTAGTATGTCAACCCGCTCCTCCATCTGCTACCTGCCATTCTGTCAACAAGTCACAGAAGCTCCTTCAGTGCCATCCTGCTCCTGCCTAGAACCAGGTATGTACAGTATCAGAGTTCAAGAGACCCCAAGCACAGCATTGGATCTGTGGCCTTGAACACCTGCTGATTGCCTTGTAAGATGGAAGGCAAGATCTATGTGTCTCTCTCAGGGCCACCATGAGAACTCAGCAAGTCAATGCCGTGAGGCCTTAGAAGGAGCAGACAGTGTTTGAGTGTTCGCTCACTATGTTTAAAATAATTTAAAAGGGGTGTTTTTCCGTCCCGCTGGTATCAGGTGATCTTTACCCATCATCACAATGATGCTCCACCGGTTCCCCAGGGAAAACACCTGTCTCCCTCTCCCACCCCATCCTCTCCCGTCAGCACCTCTGCTTCCCGTCGCATCACGATGCTTAACTAGACACATCCTTGTCGGCGGGGGCATAAGAGCTGCCGGTGGCATTTAAGAAAGGAAAATAAATTGTCCCTAGATGTCTCTCTCAGAAGTCCTCGTGTCCCCGGAGGGCAAGACGCTGAAGTATTTCACAATAGCTTTTCTTGGATAGGACAGAGGAAGAGAAATACAAACAGGATTTGTGTGTCTGGAGATCCACAGAGGGCTGGAAGGATGAAGCTGGCTCTGGGGGTGACGGGGGACTTCAGAGTCACTGCCAGGTGCCAAACATAGAACTACCCATGTACTGCACTGTCCTTACTTCCAGCCCCCTCTGACTACATTGTCCAGCCTGCTGCCGGCTTCTGCGCTCCTGAACCCTGCTTTCCTCGTTGGCTGTTCCGGTCAACAGCGCTATGGATTCGGGAGAGTACCTATGTGGGTTTCTAGAGCGTGCAGTAGGACAGAGGAGCCAAGAGAATGTGAGCACTCGTGTCTAGGGGCCTCAGTCCCCACGTCTGTGCGTGGAATGGGATGATACGCAGTGGATTAATAGCAGCCCCGCATCACAGGACTGTTATGAGGATCAAACGAGTTAATATGCATAGCCCTGGAAGGAACGGTGGCCAGCAGAGAATAGGTGCTGTCGTTCATTTCTTCACCACCATCATCATCGCTGCTACGTCACCACCGTCACAGTCAACGTCATCGCCAAAATCGCCATCACTACCACCATCATGGCCATAGCCATTACTATCATCAGTATCACCACGACTAACTCCACCATCATCATTACCATCGCCAAGGCTATCACTACCACCAGCACATCTCCTCCATCGCCATCGGCATCGTTAGCACGACCGTGACCATGCTCATTGCCAGTGTCACTATTATTACCGTTATTGCCACCATCCTTGCGGCCATCATCACTACCATGATCCTCACCCGTCATTACCATCGGCATCACCCGCATCATCACACCATCAATACCATCTTGTCATCGTCCCCATTAACCACCGTCACTGCCAACATCAGCACCGTCTTTACCATCATCGTCATCACCATCATCATCATCATGGCTACATCATATCACCACCATCATCACCATTACCATTATCTTCATCTGCGTAATCATCAGTGATGGTGATGAATAGCGTCATGACTCAAATTACCATAATCTACCATCTACCAATCTACCATCACCATCATGATCATTATCATATCACGGCCATAATCATCACCCTTGCCGTCATGACCATCAGAGTCACCGTCATCATCACTACCATCTTGCCATCATCCCTCTTACCACCATCCCTGCGCATCATCAGTGTCTTGACCATCACTACCATCTCAACATCACCATCCTCACTGTCATCTTGCCAGCAGCAGCGGCATCACCATCATCAGCATCACCACCACCACCACCATCATCCTGACCACGTTTTGATCACTCCACAAGGTGAGCACAAACTGAGCACAGAGGTGAGACATCCTGGAACAGGAGACGGGCATGGGAGAAGACGCCAAGCCGACAGGAGAGGCATAGGAAGTGCAGACTGGCAGAGGATTCCTGGAGGCCAGTTGGGTTAAAACACTGACAGCAGGCAGACCTGGGGCTCAACACAGTCTCACAAGTAGTTCACCTGCTAGTATTCCTGGACCTCTGCTGCCTCCTCCTCCCCAGCCTCTAGATTTGCCCTTTTCACCCTCGGTTCCAACCACTATACTTACACTTGTGCGATGCTGTCCTTATCTCTAGTCCTCTCTGACCACCTGGAAATAAGGGATGGGGACACACAGCAGAGACCAGAGCATCCTGTCCCCACCGCCTGAATGGCCCTTCCCTGTACAGAGCGTGACCCTTCCCTCAGCAACTTTCTGCTACTTCCTTTCAACTAAGGAAACAGGCATCCCAGGCCTCTTCCTAGAGGCTGATTCAAAAGTCTCTGGGGTTGGAAGTGAAACCAGGGCGGTAATGAGCTGGCAGGCAGCAGATGCCAGACTCCAGCTCTGGAACTCTGCAATCAGAGTAACATGGGAGTTGATTTGTTCCCTCCAAAATGTGCCATTACTGTTCTATTTCCCACCGGCTAGCTTTGGCAACACCGCTGATGTCCCCTTCCCACCTGGGGGTCCCCTGAGCCTGTCTGGAGAAGGCTGCAGGTCTCTGGCGAGGGTGTAAGTACCTCATTATGACTCTCAACTGCATGCTCACTCTTTTTCCTCACTCGGGGTCACATTTCATTTTGGTTTAAATAATGAAACCAGCAGACCGGAGATTAGAGCCTGTTAGATGATTTTTGGTCCCAGGAAATGGTCGCCTGTCCAAGATGTAAGTTCGCCAGCAACTCAGTCATCCTCTGTGCCAGTGGGACTCAGCTAGAAAGCGTGAGACACAAAGCCACGATATGTTAGACCTGTCGTCTGATGGGTCAAGGGGACAGGCACCAGCCTGCCTGCATGGGGACACACTCAGAGGTACGTCCAGAGAGCGCTCCCAAGTCTGACAGGAGAGAGAGCTCACACAGAGCAAGCTTGGTCTTTATGTAGCAGCCCTGTCCCGTGACACCCTAGGATGCTGTCTCTCGGTGTTCACTATGGCTCTTTGCAGCCCCCAAGATGGAGCTATGGAAATTATGGTTGTTCAAGGCTCTCACTCGGCCAAGGTTTGCTGTTGCTGGCTTAGCCTAGAGCGGTTTGCTTCACACCTCAGGACCTTAGTGCCCCTTTCCTCCTCCAGCAGAGAGAAGATCCGTTGTGTCAGCAGGAAGGTTTACTGCTTTGTACAAAGACAGACCTACCTCCCATCCTGGAGACACGGGAACTGCCACCATCCCAGCAGTGAACCTTGGGGTTACCCTGGGACCGCCACCATCACAGCAGGTAGTCTCAGGGTCCCCCTGGGTTCTGTGAGCCTAGGACAAATCCCCTAGGAAGCTCAAGGTGAAAGTAACAAAAGTAAGGAACACAGCCATGAAACTCCCCAGAGTTGGACACTGCTTACCAACCTCGTGCACAGAAAATGAGCATCCAATCCCAATGGCTCAGAAGGACCGGAGGCAGGAAGAGGCAGTGTTGGCTGCCTGCCAGGGGTGCCCAGCAGGACCTCAGCCCTCTTGCACCCCAATCTCTCCAGATAAATTACTGGGTTCCAGTTCTCCCTCAAAGCTGGCTGTTGCCTGCTCCCTCCTGATTACCCGGTTGCTCTCTTGGGTCTCTTCTCCAAGAGTGGTCCAGCCTGGCAGCCCTGGTAGCCCTGGCACCCTGAGCAGATGACCTTCTTGGCTAAAATCAGACAGCCACAGTTCCCCAGGGGCCACACCAATGAGTCATTCTTGGCTATGACACAGGTGTGCTCTTGTTTGTGAGTGACAGGCAAGGCTGTTCATTCCTCATCTGCTGCTGGCAAGTGCCCCCAGCCAAGAAGCCTTGATCTTCTGAATTGTGAGGAGAATAACGAGCATCCAAGGCCCAATACATAGAGACTTATTTCTGCTCTAGCCCTCCCCACTCACCCACATGGATGCACTCTCCCCTTCTGCCAGCGTGAGCTTCCCAAAGTCACCTAACCTCACCGCCAGGCTCAGTGGTCCCTTTTCAATAGCCACCTAACTCCTCGCCTCTGCACACTGCCCAGCACCTGCCTCTTCTGACTTCTCTCAGTTTCCTGAGCCCCACACAATCTTTCCTTTCCCTTTGTTTCTCCAGCTAGTATATTCTCTGAGTAACTTGTTGGCTGCAGGCTTTTGTAGCCTGCTGCAGCAGTCACTGCTGTGACAAACCCCAGAGGCTAAACGGTTCCAAAAGCAGACATCTGTTTCCTCAGTGTTCTGGAGGAGGCTACACGTCCAGGCTCAAGGTCCCTGGAGGGAGTCCTTTCCCTCGTTGGTAGAAGTTCCAGTATTATTCAGTGGCTGTGATGAACGCCCACCCAAAAGCAATGGAGGGGAAGCAAAGGTTTGTTTCCATGTGTTAAAATTCTCAGTAACAATGTGTCACGGAGACAACTCCAGGCAGGAACACTGAGGAGAAAAGAGAAAGAAGGCTGCCTACTCAGTTGCTCACAAACTCATGTTCTTGCTTTCTGATCTAACTCAGACTTACCTGCCTAGCGGTGGTGCCACCCACAATGGGCTGGGACCTCCCACACTGACAAATCTCTCCCACACATATCCCTCGGTCAACCTTAATTGGGCAATTCTTCAGTTGAGGTCCCCTTTTGCAGGTGACAAGGTTGTGTCAAGTTGAAAATAAAAACTAACCAGAATAATGGCCAAGTAGCCTTTCATTGTGTCCTCCCAGGGTCTTCCCTCTGTTCATGGGCACAGAGATGCCCTCTGACGTCACTATTTACAAGAAAGCAGACTTAGGGATCGGGCTCCTCATCCTGGCTGCCACTGTTGCTGGAGTTAACTTGCAGAAGAAGAGAGTTGATTTGACCCATTCTTGCTTGGATCTCTGCTTTGAGTCTGAGGCAAGGAGGCAAGGCAAAGAAAGCTGTTCACCCTGTGGAGCCTAGAGGAGAGAGGTGAGGGAGGGGTAGAAAGAGAGAGACAGAGACTGATTTCCAATATTACCTTCCAAATTACCCTAGAGCTACTTCATACAAACCGGCTCTACCTTCTCAAGGCTACACCACCTTCCAGTATCGCCCTGAGCTGTAGACCAAGCCCTCAGCATGTGAACCTCGCGGGGGATATTTAGGATCCAAGGTCTAAGTTTCTACCCTAACCCCCAGAAGCTCACGACTGTCTGTCTCGTGGCACAAATGAATTTGATCTGGATACAACAGCTCCCAATCCTAACAACGCCTCATCACTCAGCGATTCTTCGCCAGTCTCCACAGAGACTTAAGGCAGACACATAGCTGTGTGCGACCCTGAACATCCCAAAGCAAGTTCTTTACTACCAAAGCACAAAGGTGCAGTGTAAATATTCCCAGTCTCAAAAACAGGACCAGAGCAGGACCAAATCCCAGAAGGGCAAGCACTGTATCCTGTAGCTCTGTCCATCATTAGATGCACGCTGTAACTGGAGGAGACCCAGAGGGCTCAGCCTTCCCATTCCCCTCTGGCCTTGCTGCTTGAAGTCCTTGTCACCTTTCTCCTGGGCTGGCTCTGCTCTCTGCCTGCAGCTTTCCTTGGTGGATGTTCTACATGGCTGCCATCTCTGACTTCCTGAGTTCTCTCCATAGTAGCTCTACCAGGTGTGATCAGGAAGTCTGCAGGCTCTCTCTGCAAAGCCATCTTTGAAGTGAACTGTCGCATGTACCTCTTTCAACCTGCAAGGAGTGGGTCCTCCCAATCCCTCAGACGCCTTCGTGGCACTTCCCCATCACTAGCTACCTCAGCAAGTGCACGTTCCTTGAGCAAAACATAAACATGCTTCTTTCCTGATCAAAATTTAAGTTTTCCAAATATTTCAGCTTGCTGTTTGCTTCCAGCCTTCACTGCAAACCTAGCTAAACACAGAGAGTGTTGCCCGTGCCACAGCCTAAATGCTGAAATGTCATGAAATATGCTACCCCAGTCTACTGCTCGTTAAAAATATCTTTCATTTATTCTTTAACAGTGTCACATGTACAATGTATCCTGATCCCATCATCCCAGCTCCCTTCCCTCTCACCCAGTTTGTGCTGCCTGCTAGAATGTTGACAGATCTCGACTTCAACTGCACTGAGACCTCAAGTTCTGTAGCTGTACCAGGTCCAGAGACAGCGTTTCACAGCCCGCCGCACTCTCCCCCCATCACATCCTCCTGCCCTTGCCTCTTAACACAGGAACCACTGTGGGACACTCTGGACACAAGCGGCAGTGCCACACACAGCTGGTGACAGCGGTACTGGATGGTGCATGGGATGCCTTGAGAAGGTTGGAAAGACAGAAGAGAGGTCAGAAGGCAGCACCCAGCCCCTCACACAGCCAGTTGAGCAGGTGTTTCTGTTTTCTTCTTAATAACGAAGACTGAAACCCAGTTCCCGATTTCCTTTAAACGTACACTGTAAAGGGCATTTAAAATGAGATATTAAAGGAGCATAGTGAAGGAGCTGTGTCCTGCCCTGTCTGCAGTGTGGCTTGGCTCATCTCTAGCAAGGAGGGCTAGAACCCTGGCCAGAAACCAGCGCTCTGCCCAGTGCGCTCTGCTGGCCACTGCAGAGCTGGAGGAATGAATATTTCATACGCTCTAATTTTCTCATCTAGAAGCTTGATGCTCTGCTTCTCTTTGCTTTATTATCCTACTTCATAAATGCTAAAGAGGGTCCTCCCTCCTCAGAGCCAGGCTGCCTCTGCCTGGTGTCCTTTCTTCACACCCAGGATTTACAGGTGCTAAGGCTCCCAAGAGTTGTGCTCCTCACCCACAGCAAGGGAAGCAAGTGTGCACACAGCTGCAGTTCCGTAGCTGAGAATGGGCTCCGGGTGCCACAAGGAAGCATGTGAGCACATGACCACTCTCTGGTATACGTAGTGGGCTCTGAAAGCTGCAGGAAAGGTGTGTGTGTGTGCCACCCTTCAGTGTATGAAGATGGGCTCTGGAACCCACAGACACTGCAGCTCATGATGCCTGATTCCCTTCTATAAATAGGGGTCAACTCTTGTGACATGCGTGTGTCTTTACATACATACCAACTCATCTCTGGGTGGCTCTCATATCTCATGCGAAGCCAATCCCAGGATGGTGGCTGCCACTCTGTGTCAAAGGAAGACAAGTAAAGAATTTTACTTATTCAGTGTTGATGTGTTTTATGTAAGGGTGTTGTGTGTGTGTGTGTGTGTGTGTGTGTGTGTACATATGTGTTCAGTTGCTTCTTGTCTGAAAGGAAACCCAGACTGATTTGGGGCCAAATTCCTATCATGTATGGCCCCCCCTTCCCCCATATCTGTGCCTCTTTCCTCATAGTATCAACCTTCCTGCTGTACTTGCTCAACTTCAAGTTCAGTGCTCTTAGGCTTCCCCCTCCCTATGCCCTGCAGACCCCTTTAACGTGCTCATTTATTGCTGTTTGAGAGCCGCTTGTTGGTTCCCAGCTGCTCAGACCCGAAATAATCACACAGAAACTATATTATTTTAAACACTGCTTGGCCCGTTAGTTCTAACTTCTTATTGGCTAACTCTTACATATTAATTTAACCCATTTCTAGTAATCTGTGTATTAACATGTGGCTGTGGCTTAGCAGCTAAAATTCCAGTGTTTGTCTCCAGTAGTTCTACATGGCTTCTCCCTGACTCCACCTCCTTTCTCCCAGCATTCAGTTTAGTCCTCCCTCTCCCCACCTACCTAAGTTCTGCCCTATCAACAGGCCAAGGCAGTTTCTTTATTAATTAACCAATTGTATTCACAGCATACAGAGGGGAATCCCACATCAATTCATTCCCCTGGATGCTGTGTCTCTGTTTTCCCCCCTTGTCACTATCCCCTCTTCCTCCTGGGCTCCAAGTTCTCTCTCCAGACTGGGTTCTTCCCCTTCAACATATCCTGCAATGAGAGTGATGCATACCCCTTCCACAATGTAAAGTAGCGGTCCACTGTAGAGACAGCCTCTACCCACTGGGGAGGGCTCTTCTTCAATTCTCAGAAGGGAGCTACTGTGAGGCTGGTCTGCAGCCTCACAGAAACTCATCAATGCTATATATCACCAAAACTGCCTTATGAATGTGTGTCCCACCCAGCCCTGAATTCTGGCAGGACAGCCACGAGGCCATAATGCTATCTTTTACTGTTGAACATTTCAAAAATAGTAATTGAAAAAGCAATATGACAGAGCTATTAAAGGAAGTTTTAAAATATTGCAAATGTCCACTGATCCTGCCATTCTGCCACAGATAAGGTTTGTACTTAGAGAAATAAAATTACCATTTAAAATCTGCCCGTTAGTAGAACACGCATGTTCTAAAGGAAAATGAAACCTGTGTGCAGCCAGGCGGAGTATACTTGGCTACCACCTACCAATCAGCAAGATGGCCCTCCCTCCTGCCTCAGAGAGCAAGGACCTGTGCCCAGACAGGGGAACCAAGGAGGCCTCGGGGGTCCCTCACACCGAAAGATAATTCAGCTGTAGTCCGTGCTTTTTTGCCGAGGTTGGAAGCAAGTTTGGATCTTCTTGGGTGGGAAAAATGTTTTCTGCAAACCTGGGAATAGAAATGGTTGCTAAGAAGCCAGCACCCATCTGTGCTCTGTAGCCTTCTGTGGTTGGAGGCTGCAGGACCCTGGCTCGTCAGGATCAGACTCAGCCAGTTCCTCAGACCCTGCTTCCAGGCTTTCCTGCCTGCCTATGAGCCATGCCTCCTGTCTCAAACTCTGAGATCTGTCTTTCCCAAGTCCTTACCCTTCCTCGGTGCCTAAGTCTGACCTGACTTTCTGTGTAGCCAGCCCACTTCTTACACATCTGTTGTCTAAGTGCCACCTCTGCTCACACACCCCTGGATTTCTTCAGCCTCCTGGTTGCTGCCTTGTTCCTTCCTCCAGCCTCACTTTCTCCTCTGGCCCCACTCCTTCTCCTAATCCTGCCCACTACTGCCCCAGATCTATTGGAGTTTACCGGTGTCTCCAGCCCTCTAGCCCTCTGGACAATCTCAGGAGATGGCACATGCATCGGGATGCATTCCTGCCGCAGGCCAGGTGCCAGAGACAGGTAGGGATGGTACACAGAATGCAAGGGGAAGGGGGAGCCTTCCAAAGGCCAGCAGAGGCATAGGGATTGACTCCACCAAACAGTCTCTCTGAAAGCAAAACTGAGGGTCCTGCTGGTCCACAGGAATCAGTCCGCCAATGTCCTGCCACCACCAGCACTACCACCTCCTCTCCAGGTTCCTTTCCTGCTCTGATGGTCCTAACCCAGAGCACCCTGCTCACCCACGGCCATTGGCCTGACCTGGAATCTTGGGGCCCACATTGGTCCCTTTCTGTCCTAGCTGGAATGGCATCTCCCATGCCGTGAGTACTCTGTCCTCGGAAGGCAATCTTCCCATTGAATTCCCATCAGGGCAGGGCAGGCTGCTTTCCCGAGTGCCTCCCAGTGCCCAGCAGGTGCCTGTTAATGCCTGTGGCACTGAGTCCATGGAGGAGGGTCCAGATCCCCTGCAGAGGGTGATGGGAGATGTGGGGGAGAAGTGGCAGCAACAACATGGCAGGGTATTGAATTAGTTTAGTAGCATTTATAATCAAATGTCTTTTACCAGCGTTTGCTCCAGCCTCGGTCATCAGACAATTTAAAGGCAACACAATAACATACAGTATCCAGACTCTCTGTGTATTTTTCATCTTTATGTGATTTTATTTTAAACTCTTTCTTTTATTTTTTCTTTTTAATTTTTGGCTTTTTGAGACAGGATCTCGCTGTGTATCTTTGGCTGTCCTGGAATTCACGCTGTAGACCAGGTTGGCCTTGAACTCATAGAGATCCACTTGCCTTTGCCTCCCAAGTGTTGGAATTAAAGGTGTGTGCCACCACACTCAACTACTCTCTCTTTTTCTTTTTCTTTTAAGGATTTTATCCTTTTTTCCCAAGCCTATATGTATTTTTTAACACACAGTAAATCGTTTAGAGGTTTTCTTCATCTTTAGATCTATCTTTACTGTATATCTCTCTTTTCCTGACCACATGAGTCTTTAATTTGCTAAGCGATGTTGCTAGAATTAAAGCAGTGGCTTTGACAGCTGGATTCAGCCCATTTCTTAGGTTTATTTCTGAGAGTCCAGCCTCATGGCAGAGGTACCAGCTGGAGCCATGTTTATTGCCATAACTCTATGGTATTTTAACGTCCCTGCCACCACCAAAAAGCATGCAGTTGGCTATTCATGAACACCATTTAAGTGTTTTGTGGCCGAGCCTCTTAAAAGAACTGTAAGGTTTTACAGCTACAGCTGAGTTAGGAAGCCTCTTTTGAATAATACATGCTTGCCTCCTGTAAACAGAGCCCACCTGAGAAAATGCTGCTGAAAAGAAGCCATGCTTAACTCTGTTCTTTTATGTCTAGAATTCCTTTTCAAGCTCTCTCGGGTTTTTAAGAGGATTTAGTCAGCCCCATGTTGGCATGACATTTGTTGACAGAGTTTTCTGTCCCACCAGGTCCAACATCTGTAGTCCCAAAGAAATACATAGAGGTCTCCATTAACTAGAAACTAATTGACAAGTGGTACCCAATGTGGGGCTGACCAAACATGGTCTGTACGCTGTCAATTGTATTTTAATAAAATGCTGATTGGCCAGTAGCCTGGCAGGAAGTAGAGGCGGGGCAATGAGAATTCCGGGAAGAGTGAGGTTTCAGTCTACATCTGTCACCCAGACACAAAGGAAGCCAGACACAGAGCAAAGCAAGATGTGACTACCTCGCTGAAAAAGGTACCAAGCCAAGTGGCTAACACAGACTAGAATAATGGGCTAATATAAGTTCTAAGAGATAATAAGAAGTCTGAGCTTATAGGACAATCAGTATTTTATTAAAATGTAATTGACAGGGCACAGACAATTGTTCCACAGCAAGTGAGGCTGGATGCCTCATCAGTCCCAACCCCACACTAAAGATTGGAGAGTTCTTAAAGAGCTGTTGGTCTTCAGTCCACCATGGAAGCCAGAAGCCAGAGTCTGCTGGCAGCAAAGTGTGGTGGTGACAGCAGCAGCAGCAGCAGCAGCAGCAGCAGAACAGATGCACTCCTCAGCAAGAAGGGGAGGCAGACGGGCTCTTCCCTCTGGCCTCCTTACACCTGGGCTGCTGTGGGAATGTGACCCCTGGTCTGAAGGGCTGTCCCCTCTAGTTCGCCCTTCCTGGAAATGCTCAGAGACCTGCCTGGTTGATTCCAGACTCAATCAAGCTGGCAGCCAAGATTAGCCACTAAGTTCAGAAACACCCAGTTCTGCTTTCCCCTTTTCCCTCCCCCTCAGTGACCTCAGGTTAAGGCTGAAAGGGAGGAGAAGGAGCATGTGCCCATGCTCTGCCTCCAGTCAGGATTAAAATGGGGTGTAGCCCTTATGGTAGCATTTTCCGAGTGAGGGGGCAGGCTGAAGCAGAGCTGTGACCCTCCACCTCATCCTTCTGTCAGGGTCTGCAAGCTCCACTCCATTCCTGACTTTCCCCAGAAGACCTAAATCTTTAGAGTCTATGTTGGGGGGGGGCAGTACCCAGACAGAATGGTTCTCTTGTGAGGGTTCACCATCACAGAGCAATTGCATGTGTTGCGCACACTGGGTTCTAGTAGACCTGAGAATTCAGCAACCCACATCCCAATACATTTTATAGATGCAAAAACTGAGTCCCTGACAGATGCTGGGATTCGGTCAAGACCTTACACCAACAGATCCCAACTGTGCAACAAAGGAAAGCACTGTGTACTGTGTACTGTGTAAGCTTATGGGTCCCCCTGTCTCAATGGCTGTGTATGTACTGTGTAGGTTTGTGTGGGTCCCCCTGTCTCAATGGCTGTGTACTGTGTAGGTTTGTGGGGCTCCTGTCTCAATGGCTGTGTATGTACTGTGTAGGTTTGTGGGGCTCCTGTCTCAATGGCTGTGTACTGTGTAGGTTTGTGGGGCTCCTGTCTCAATGGCTGTGTATGTACTGTGTAGGTTTGTGGGGCTCCCCTGTCTCAATGGCTGTGTACTATGTAAGTTTGTATGGGTCCCCCTGTCTCAATGGTTGTGCATTGTGTAGGTTTGTGTGGGTTCCCCTGTCTCAGAGGTTGAGTCAGAGAATCTGTGCTTCTGCTTTTGCCTTCCACTGGCACCCTGGGGCCTTCTTTACAGCACTTCCCAGGTGAAGGGTTTTCACATCATTCCGTCTTTGTTTCTGTGACAATTATCACACTATTTTCCTCCCAATTTCTTTCTGCTCGTCTCCTCTGCAAGGCCACATGCTCTATAAGGGTCAGGCCTATCCCTGACTCATTCCAGAACACCGCTGAGTCACTGAGGGGGTGCCATGAGAACATGTTGAGTAATGGAAGCCAGAGCCGAGCTGATAATAGCCTCGCTGGGCCGCCTAGCTGACCTGCTGCCTTCCCCAGGTCCACCATCCAATGGTAGGGTGCACAGACCCCAGAGAGCAGAGAAACATCCCACGGGATAATCACCAGCCCGCACCCGGCCACGTCAGCCAGTTCTTCCCAGGAGGCTGACACCTGTGGGCGCCCACAAAGTGGAAGGAAGATCTCCTTCAGCTCTGTTGATTTGGAGGTTGGGGTGTAGGAAGGAGGTGAACAAACGTGAGTGGGGTGCTCACAGTCACATGAGCAAAGGGCCATCACTCCATGGATGGCAAAGACAGTCACACCTCCCCAATATGTGTCAGCCCCCTTCCAGGGAGGGAGAAGGTGGGGAGAACACGGTCCAGGAACCATGGAATAATGGAAAGGAGGCAGTAGTATATACCTGTATCAAAAATGTTCATTTTAAACGGGACAAATTAACACAGTGTTATCGCTCCGGTTACCCATCTGCTCACTTGCAGAATGATGGATCGCCCCTCATTGACACTCATATGTCTTCCGGTTGAGTCCCAGGGACTTGGCCTCAGCTGCTCTTGATAATTGGTCCTCACCATGCCCCCTCCCTTCGCCCACAGAGTGCCCATTCAATTCATCTTCACCCTCTTGCTGGCAAACACCTGAGTAAACACTTTTAAAAATAAGAAACTGGCCTTTCTCTAATTAGTTGATTGAAAGTGGGCCAAATGGAGACGGAACTGTTTTTATGTCCTTTCTCGTCTTTTTTCTTTGCTTGAAGAGTTATTAACAGGACTGGTATTTCGTGCGGGGAAGGGTAATATTTCTTCTTCTATTAAACTAAAGCAATTCTACCTCGCTGGAGATTGCAAAGAAATCCCACGTTCCTGTCAGATAACTAACATTTGCAGGGAGTGTAGGCGGCTGGGACTCTGGAGTCTGCTGGTCACCTTGGAACCCTCCAGGTCCCAACTGAGCTCATGCCTTCCCCAGCTCACTTTTGTGTTGATTTCTGAGCTCCCCCCTGATTCCTTCCCACAGTATACATTTCTCTAAGGCATTTTACCCTCCTCTATTGAATTAACTATCTTTTCAGGGCCAGTTAATGTTAGGGCACTGGTGCCTGAGCCCTGTCCTGGAACAGGCCCACCATGACAGGAGGCAAATTTTGATGACCCAAACATGGGAAGGCTTAGTCTGCCTCTGAAAAGTGGATAGACTAGAAGGAAGGGCTGTCAACCCTAAACACAGCCAGTGTAAGCAGAGCTAAGAGTGGGCCCTGAATCTTTGGGTGCTCCTGAAAGGGAGCCTCATCAGGAGCCCCAGGCAGCAGGCTCTGAAAGATTTTCCTTGTACACAACACAGAATGAATGAGCTTGAGGTCTGCAAGAAAGCCAAACAGGCAAGCATATGGGTGTTGGGGGGCTTGAATGTCAGAAACCCCACCCCACAATAGCACCAAGGCTGAGCACCAGTAAGAGAACAAGCTCTCATACCATAGTGGCCACCATTTCCCTGCCCATGGCTTCCAGAAAAAGCTGAACCCAATTTGCCCACTGCTCAGCTCTCTTTCTGGGAGACCACCTTGTACCTTAGCTCACCACTGGGCACAGAGGTTGACACTGAGTGAAGCCAGCTGCCATCTGGTAGGTACAGGACCCAAAGTCACTCCTTCAGGGACTGGCCCGGGTGTTCATTTATTTGCTCAATGAGTCCTAGCATTTCCAGGTTTCCATGGGGTCATTCAGTGTCCCAGATACCCTGCTCATTTCTCTCAAGTCACCTCCTTGGGTTCCTCCACCCTGCCATGTCCGTCCCTTTACCTTGCCCCACAACACCCCCACAGTTGCACCCCCGCTTTCAGTCACCTGGCTCTGAATGTCAGCTATTCCCCACAGGCTCTCCATGCTGAGTCTATCTCTGTGTGTTTGCTGACTGCCTGCCTAGTTATTCTTGACAGGGCTGAGAGGTTCGAGGAAAGCAAGCTGGTCTGTTTTGCTTAACTCATTCCCAATTCCAAGAATAAGAATAGGAGATCATTGGTCCTCAGTAAAGATCTTCAAATTGGATAAATGAATGGATGAATGTAGCACGGTTAATAAAATCCGAGAGACAGAAACTGGGGTCAGAAGGTTAGCAAAGCAAAACAACCAGCCACTGGCTCTTACCTCTACCTCAGTCTGAAATGGCAATCCCGCCTCCAGGAATCTCAGAATGAGACTGTGTGAGAGCTGTCTCCTCCCATCTTATATTCCTCTCTAGTGCTGGGATTAAAGGCGTGCACCACTACTGCCTGGTTTCTATGGCAAACTAGCATGGTTACTGGGATTAAAGGCATGCGTCACCACTGCCTGCCTGGTCTATGTGGCTGTTTTACTCTCTGAACTTCAGGCAGACTTTATTAAAAACACAAATGAAATATCGCTACAGATGAATGGGTGTGTGGATGGATGGATGGATGGATGGATGGATGGATGGACGGACGGACGGACGGAAAGATGGATGGGTGGGTGAGAGGATGGGTGGGTGGATAAATTGATGAACAGAGGTGGGTGGGTGGATGAATAATTCCTAAAGATGCCAGAGAACTAGGAACATATCATGAATAAGTGCTAAGCCATGTTATGAAGTGAGAAAAACTCTAGGTTATGAAAGTCTCGCCTTGCTTGGAACTCACACATACGGTACTCTGAAGTTTGAGAAAATGGACTTCTGGTAACTTTTGGTGAGAGAGATCAGTGAAGGCTGCCCAGGGAAAATAGCAAGGGAAAGGTCTAGAAGGACCCATTACTAGGTCATAGGACTGATGTATCTCTTCTCCTGTGTCTGCATCCGGGTTCTGTGCCTTCTATCATTTGTCCCCAGTCTCCAGAAACCCCCTTCTCAGAGAAAAGGTGATTCAGGGAAATGATGGATGGATGGAAGGATGGTTGGTTGGATGGGGGATGAAGGGATAGATTAATGGAAAGATAAATGAGTTGATGGATGGGTGGAAGAATGGATGGGTGGGAGAAGGATGGATGGATAGATGGATGGATGGATGGATGGATGGATGGATGGATGAGATGAGAGACAGATGCATGATGGACCAATCCTAATATAACATTACAATTTTTTAAATGTTATCATCTTTTGTCTGCTGTCTTCTCTTTCTGTCATTTAGCTTTATAACTCTGAAATCTACTTCCCTGGCTTTGTGGTGGGAACCAGGACAGGATGGAGAACTATTCTATACCATTAGTCTGTCTCTGTGGAATTTTTATCACAGCTCACGAGAATGGCTCTCCATTATGTTTCAAGCAGTTGATGTGTGTTCTCAGGAGGCTGGCAGGCAGCACCTTGGTTAAAACTGGACAAACCTTCACGGTGGGTATGTATGTATATCTGCAGGTGCCCACGAAACACTAGGCATAGCAGGGCCAGAGGAAGTCCTGGCCAGTATCTACCCACAGGGAGCTCGCTGATTCCACAGAAAAGAATCCCCTGTTACAGGAAGACAGGAGAGAGTCTGCCTGAGTTTTTTTTCTCCTAAAAGAAATGAATTTAGTTGAGAGACACAGAGAGTAAAGAGTTTACGCAGTTTATTTTGCAAAGTTAAGCAAGTTCTCCAAAGGGAGACTGGCATGGTCTTCCCACCTCCAAAGGAGAAACATCCCAGGGGGTTCTATGCTGTAGATTCTAAATATGCTTCTGTGAATATTTACAAGATGGTGGACATATTTATTTCCTATCAAAATTATGGTGAACCTTATCTCTCTTTTAAATTATTACTTCCCATGATCCTCTAAAAACAAATAAGACGTAAAGAGAGAGTTCAAACCCACAATGCAAAGATATTGTATATTGAGTGTCCTTTAAGAACACAGACCCTTTATTAGTGTGTGTGTGTATGTGACGAGTAGGAAAATACCCTGGTTCTTTTGCCTCTGTTACCGTGGGAAGCACATAACCATTCCTTCAAAGATGCTTAATCACTAAGGCACATCCGGGCTATGAGAAAACACACCTACCACACACCTACCAAGATGCATCTGCTGTTCCCTTGGTTACCTCGTATCTGTCTCCTTTGTCTACCTGGCATACTATCAAACAAGGTGGAAATAGATAACCCAGGAAAGGGTGGGTGCTGATGGGTGTGGGTGTTCTTCCGTAAGAAGTGGGTCGTGCCGGAGAAACGTGTGCAAAGACCCAGATGGAGAAGCAGCTGTGCTGGCTGGCAGCGAACGCCAGGAGTTAGCTCATCTTTGCCTCCCCAGCACCAGGGTTAAAAGCACAGGTCATGTCTGCTCTTTTAGACAGGCTGTGGGAATTGAACTCAGGTGTCACACTTGTGCAGCAAGCACTTTGCCAACTGAGCCATCTTCCTAGTGCCCAGATTCTTATATAGTACAATAGGCGTGTACCCAGAGAGCTCGACAGTAACCTGAATCGATGGTACACAACAAGACTACTGAACACCTACATTCACCAAACTGGGCACACATCAAAGTTCACAGCAAAACACTGGAAGCTGCCTAGATAGTAGCTGACCACTGTTGGTAGTATTCAGTGATGGGCACTTGGGTTTCCTGAATACTCTGGCAGGGACATAGGTCCCCACAGTGGCTGCCCATTGATCCTTCCCAAATGTCACCTGTAGCTCCCTAATTTCATATAGACCACTAACCCTGAATCTCCTAGGGCAGGCAGCCTTTCTGTAAAGTGGACAGCCTATGAAAGAACTGCCTAGGAGTGGGAGCCCCTGGATGTTGGGAAGCTGGTAGCCAGCCGGAAAGAATCAAGACTGCAGTGCAGCAAGAGGGGCCACAGCAGAAGAGATAATGTGACGTTCTCTGCTCTTTCAGGGACAGGTCACCCTAGAAGCTAGCTACTAACCCTGCCTGGGTCCCATCCAGCGCTGCTCTGAGCCTCTTTGAAATGCCTGGGAACCTTCCTTTGGATGTCACAGTGGAGACTGCACCTGCCAAGCCCCTGAAAAGACCTGGACTGACCTGGAGAAACCCAAGGGAGTTTCTTGTCCCCCAACCTGGATGTATCTGACATATAGGCTCCCTGGGACATTTGGGGACAAGTCATTACAAACCTACGAGGATTCTCAACTGGGCCATGGCCTGGGGTACCAGCACCTGTGAAGTTGGAGGTGGGGAGAAGACTTAAGGGGAAAATATATGAGGGGGAGGGGGGTGCTGGCTGCCGCATTGTCAGGTTATGAGAAATGTATGACAATAAGGCTCATTGAGTTCTTGGAAGGGGACAAGTGCTCAAATTGATTTTGTGATTTAATGGCATTCACCTGAATTTTACCACTCCAATGTAACCAACCACCACCAAACTGGAATATTGCGGCCTCTGCCCATCTGCCAGCTCTGGTATCCAGTGGTCTTGGGGGCACTGCTCAGATAAGAGAGGGAAGATCCAGGTGTCCTATTGGCAGGCAGAGACCCCAGATCTAGTAACAGGGATGTTTTAGAGAGCTCCTCCCACTGCCTGGCTCCCACCCACAGCCTCCTGCTGGGGGGACTGGCTATAAGGTTTCTCTAGTTTCTACTCTATAGACTAAGGATAAAAATGCTAGAAATTGTCCCTAGTCCCTTTGTAGTGGAGCCTGCCTCTGGGTTCAACACAGACCTACTTAAGAAGTGGCAGCCTCAGAGGAGGGTCTGGATCTTCCTATCGACTCCGTCATTGCCTCAAGGATGGGCTGCTCCAGGAATCTTTCTCTTTGTCCCCAAACCAGAGACTTACAGTTAGTGACAGCAGAGCAGGCCTGTCTGTGGGAACTTCTTGAACCCAGACAGTCAGTGGCTGTTAATTGGCTTCTGTGTCTTCTCTGGCATCTACACCTTTAAGCTCAGAACGAAAGCCATGCTGCCTCCACCAGGTCTTACTCAGCACTGTCCCCTCACCACCAGGGAAGACAGGACAGTTTACGAGCCAAGGAAAGTCACGGAGAGCTGAGCTGTTCCCATGCCAAAGCGCAGCCTGCGTCTCCTCCAAGTGCACCCATGGCTGGGAAAGCTTGTGACACACTGGTCAGAGGAGAGACGGGGATGGGGGTGGAGGAACAACTGGATCCACTTTCCAATCCTTGTTTGTACAGTTGGAAGCAGGAGACTGGAGTTCCCCTCTACCTCCCGGGAACTGAGACAACGGAAGGGCCAGCCACTCGGCTGTCTGGGCAGGGGTCACAGGACATGCTGCCTCACTAGGGGGAAGGACATGTTGGTGCTGAGAGCCCTGCATGGGGAGGCAGGTGACAGCCAAGGGACAGCCAGATTTTTCTCTTAGCTTGGAAATGTGCACATTATGGCCAACCCTGCAGGCAAGTCCTCAGCCTGAATCCCCCCAGACAGGCTCTTGACCCCAGATCATGAGCAGTGACACTAGCCTGCATTCCCAACACTTGAGAGACAGAGGCAGGAGGATCAGAAGTTCGAGGCCATCCTCAGCTACAAACCGTGTTGGATGTCAACTACATTTGCCAGAAGAGAGGCAGGGCACTTCATTCAGGTTCTGCAGGGTAGAGCCAGGGAAGGATGAAGTAACTCCACCCATGCCTACAATTTCCCGGGAAAAATAACATTCTCATCAGACCCCTCCCAGGCCCTGGCAGCAGTTTTGGTCCTAGTTAGATTGACAGTGGAGTGGGCAGGTAAAGAGCATGGATGGATGCTCAGTGGAGTCTGGTAGTGCCAGAAGCCTGGAGGAGGCCACTTTTCCACAGGCGCCATTGTGTAGCCCAGGGGGTTGTTTCCTAATCCCCATGTCCTGCTGACCCAAAGACAAACAGAACCAGTTTGTACAAGGACTTTGTGGAGCAAATGGGGTCAGTGCAGGTTAGAGCATTATTCAAGAAGGCTTTCTTATGGTTTTTGTGTTTTGTGTTTTGGTTTGTTTCTTTTTTAGGCAAAGTTTTTCTGTCCCAGAAGCTACTTTCAAATTACCACAGAGAATTATATTAATTGTAAATGTTTGGCCAATGGCTCAGACTTATTACTAACTAGCTCTTACATTTCACATTAACCCATACTCCTTATTTACACTCTGCCAAATGGCAGTACCTTCTTTAGCATGGCATATTCATCTCCTGCTCCCTCTATGCCTGGCTGGTGACTCCTCTGACTCTGCCTTTCTCCTTCCCAACATTTTCAATTTGGCCCTTCTGCCTATCTTTATCCTGTTCAGCTATTGGCCAGTCAGCTTCTTGGTCAAACCAATCCCAGTGACACAGCTTTGCAGTGGGCAAGAAGATTATCCCACAGCATTTTTCATTTTGTTTTCTGAAAAGACACCCCGCTGTTACAGGAGAGCAAGAGCTGGAAGATTGATGGGTGTCAATCAAAGTGGGAAGAGAGATGCAGTGAAGAATGGACAACCCTGCTTTGGTCCTGACTCTCAGAAGGTGATTGGAGAAACCTTTAGAAGTAAGACATTGATTGGGGGCTGGAGAGTTGGCTCAGCAGTTAAGAGCACCTGTCGCTTTTTGCAGAAGACCTGGATTCAGTTCCTAAATCCCATATGGAGATTAAAAAAATTCATCAGTAACTCCTGTGCTAGGGGATTCAATGGCTGCTGACCTACCCAGGCACCAAGCATACACACAGCACCTAGACTCACAATAATGCAGAACACTCATACAAATTAAATAAACTAAGCACATCTTTACGAAACAAAAAACCTGATTGGACATCTTGAAAAAGGCTTGGATATCCAGTTATGTCTTTTATTTTTCCCCAGACAGCCACTTAAAACTTTGCCTTTGGTTCACTTCCTTGTAACAGTCTCTGTAGGGCAAATTTGCTGCCTTGGTTTGGAAAGATTTTGCTCAGTGATGTAATTATTTCCTCATAGAGGTGGACCCCTAATGAGAAGTAGCTAAGAATTTTGATGGATGAGTTGATGGCACCCTTCCTCCCTTGGAGTTGGGATGGGAGGTGGATGGTCCCCAACACAGTGTGCATCCCTTTTGCTCTCTTGTTCCTTGGCTAAATAGTCTTTAACTCTGCTGCCTCAGCTAACTGGTTCAGCACATGTACAGGTCATTGAGCATCAGGACTGAACACTTATATTATCATGGCCAGCTAGCACACTGTTAAGAACTCAGAGCACACCCCCATGGAAACAGTGCCTGCTGGGAGGCGTCCTTCCTGGCCCCTTCAGGCTCAAGCCCTCTTTATTAGGACCAGTCAGGACCCCAACTGCAGCTCTGTTTCCAACGGAGTTGTCTGCATGCCACGTTTAACAGTGAAAATGGGAGGGGGGTGCCCATGCTCAGAAACACCCTCCTTCTCAGGAGATCAATTTTGGGGAGCTCTGTTTGCCACATCTCAGAAAAACCTAGTCAATGTGTGGGAGAAACGTCTTCGAGGAACCTACAAGTAAAGAGGCTGACAGAACCAGGACGGCATGGAGTGCAGCATCCCGGACCTGAACAGGCAGAAGTCTGTCTTGAGTGACAAGACAGAGGGATCCTCACACACCAAGGCAGGAGGAAGGAGTTCACACCCAAAGCTAGAGAAAGGTCAAGTTCATACCCAAAGCTTGACCAACTGTAGTGCCTGGCCTGTCTCAGCCACGATTTGTATTAGTTACTGCTGCTCTGTCAGAATACCCAACAAAAAACTTAAGGAATGAAGGATTTATCTTGGCTCCTGCTTTAAGAAGGAATGCACGCAGTCCATCATGGCAGGAAAGGCAAGGTGCCAGGAGTATGGGGTGCTGGTCATACTTTCTAAAGTGCCTGCAGTCAGGAAGCAGAGAGCCGTGAATGCTGGTGTTCAGCCCAAGGTTGTGGTTGTGATGGTTACCATTACATTTAAGGTTTTAATTACTATGCATAACACATACACACACACACACACACACACACACACACACACACACATTTCCTCTAGCATGTAAACCTCTAGCTTGCACAGGCTAAAGCCTGTCAGGCCTGTCAGTCCACCTCCCTGTTTTGGAAATCATTGGCCTATTCTTAAAAATTCCTTCTTGTAGAAATTTATTACGCCTTGGCTGTTCTCGCAAGATAGTGGGCCGTAGCAGCTAACCACTATGTTTTGCTTTTATAAAAACTGCTCTCTTACTCAAGATAACCAAGGGTGTCTGCAAATACCTGTTACAAAAATCAAGTCCTGCTGATAAAAAAGACAGGATATGAGATACACCATGCCAAAATTGCAATTTTGTGGTTATTGCATGTATAAGCCCTGGGCTAAGGTGGCTACGTGTTGAATCTTAGGGTTGCTCTCAGGTGTGGTCCTGGTGCCAGCATCTAAATAAAAGTCTCTACTTATTAAAATGCTTCCATGGTCACAATGAATCCCTATGTGATCTCACACCCGTAACAGTGCCCCTCACGCTCAAGTGGGTCGAGCTAAGAGCCCTGGAAATACCCTCACAGGCACACACAGAGGTCTACCTTCTAGATGATTCTATGACAATGGCCAATCATGAAACTACTAACCTATGCAGTATCTGTTAGAAGCCAGCTCGGGCCTTGGCTGATATCATACCCAGATGAAGCTCTTGATGACTTCATTGCATAGGACTTGTGGTGTCCTGGGACACCTAGCAGGCAAATTGATGACAGCTTTTCATTGCTGTGACAAGCATCTGAAAGAAACTATGAAAAGGACAAAGGCTTTATTTCTCATCCAGTTTTCGGATGTCCATGATCAACTGCATCCACCATTATCAACATCATCATCATCACTATCACCGTTATTGCCATTATATCATTATCAACGATACCGCCACTATCATCTTCACCTCCTTCATTGTCACCATCAGCATCACTTGGCACCATCTTCACACCCCATTATCAAATACAAATCCGTGATCATCACTATCATCATCACCACCACTGTTATCAGATCTCCATCATATCCACCATCACCATTGCCACCACTCCATTATTGTCATCAGCATTATTGTTTGCTGCCGTTATTCCTGTCATCACGTCATCCTCACCACCAACACCAAATGATCATCACCATCTCCACAGTCACCATCATCATCACCATCATCCTCAAATGACCACCGCTGCCTACACCATGATCAAAGCAGGAGCGTCAGTAACACCATCACCATCACCGTTACCACTAACACCACCTCTATAATCATCATGAGTATCAACCCTTCCCCCTCTTCTTCCTGTCCATTCTTTGCCATCCAATGAGCTACCTAGTAGAGCACTTAATAACATTTCTCAGAGGATCCTGTGGGATTAAGCTGAAGATACCGTAGTGGAAATGGCTTGCTGGGTCTCCTCTATAGCATCCTCTTGGGTGTGTGGGGTGGGGACATTTTCTAGCAGAGAGAAACTCCTGGGTTCCACCCCCAGTGCCTCCAGGACAAAAGTTCTGTGTCAAACCTTCCTTTTCCTGTATCACTCCCAAATAAACAGCTTACACTTGAACAGTCATCTTGAGATGTGCTTCTGGGGACAAACAAAACACAGAGTCCTCCTGAGACTGCAGTGGGACCGAGTTAATCAGAGGAGAGCTAGGCATATGGAGAGCGGGGAGCTAATCTTGAGTGTCCTTGGCCCCAGAAAGTCACAGAGTTCTTTTCTTTGGGGAATGGATCATCCAGATATTACTGAGATTGATGGGGCCATAATCACAGGCTTGGGGATCTTTCCTTATGCAATCTCTGGCCTGTTTTCCTGATGAATTTGTCATGTCCTGGTCTTGGCTCTCCTGTGAAGGAGATCTGATATACTGATTCTGTATCCAGGGCGTCTCCCAAGGTGCTTGTTAAAGGCTAAGTAGAGATGTTTGCCTCCTGTAGCACCTCTGGCCTCACCTTGGTGCCCAGAGACATGAGGAGGACTGGTCCATTTTGTCCTGCAGTTTGAGCTGCTCATTTGGCCTTGCTGGGCTTCCCATCACTCCTCAACTCCCAAGTGGTCAGTGCCATGACAAATTCGTGCTACTGTCATAGGATGAAAAGAGGTAACATACTCCGAGGTCTTCATACCAAGTGATAGCTATCAGGTATTACCAAACTCTTGCCTAAGCTCAGGATATCATGTCCCAACATCACAACAGCCATCATCAAAATGAACACAAGGTGCCTACGTTAGAGCTTTGCCCACTCCATCCTCCTCATCGTCACCATTAAGCCATCGTGAGGAGGAGGATGGTAAGGAAGACGACAGTGATGATGGTGTTGATAACAATAATGATGAAGGGACGGTGCTTGTTATCATGATGGTGACGGCAGTGATGTGATGGTGAGAATGCCCATGGTGACAGTGGTCATAATAATGGTCACGATGATGGTAATGATGATGCTGGTGCTGATGGTGATGGTAGCAACTGAGCAAGGCAAAATGTGGTGGGTGGGAGACTTCAGTGCAGCCAATACCCTAGAGGGAGCTGTCCTTCCTGATTGGCTGGATCTCCATCACCTCCCTGGCAACGGTACCAAATGATACCCATCCCCATTTCTCCTCTGAAAGTCTCAGGTTGCATTTGTCTCTTGGAAGATCTGTCCCCAGCTCAGTCCACAGTACCAGGACAAAACCCTCAGTAGTCACTGCTCTCAGCTCCAACCCCAGGAGACAGCAGCTCCCCAAGCCAATGAAAGCCCATGACGTAGAGTGGGTCTGGGAACTGATGTGTGATGGGCACCTCCCTCTACAGAAAAGAAACTGAACACCAGCAGAGAGCATTCTGGAAGGTAGGAGAGAGCTCTCTAGACTGGCAGCCCTCCGAGACAACACTGCCCAAAACACTTTATCATAGTCAGAGCTGGATATGTGTGGCCTGGTGAAACAGTCTCCAGGGAGCTCCTGCTACAAACCTGTCTGGTAAACCCAGAAAAAATAAAACCAGTAGAGGTGCTGAGCTAAGACGTGCATGCTGAAGCTCACCACTCGCTTCTCTGAGCTGTGAATTTCATATATACAAAAGATGATTAACTACACCCAGCCATGGGAGAAGAGAAGAGTTACTGCTGCAGGTAGGAGACGTGGGAAACGGGAAGCCTCCAGCAGGGACTAAACTTGGCGGTGGGAAGGGCACGTTTAACACACACAGTGAAGTGGGCAGCCTGAGCTGCTGGGACAGCCAATGGTGATTCTTCATGCCTCTTTGGCTCCCATTATTACTATGGTTTTCCTGCTCAGTGCCCCTAGATGGATGCCATTCCTTCAGCCATCACCTCCCATTTGGGGGAGAAAGGAAGAAAACATAGAAGAGCGGAAGGCTCTCCCCTCGGAGTCTGTATGGGGGTGGGGAGAAGTCACCTCTCTAGTCACTCTCAACTGGATTTCATTGGGGTGAACCCTATCAAATGTCCGCTACGGGTCTCAGGCGACTCTGGGCAGGCTGCCGTCTCAATGTAGTGTGTCAGTCTAGACAATCCATATTCGGTGTCTGGGAAACACCAGGTGGACCGAGGAGCAGCGGCGTGTCTTTGTAGTAGATATGAGATAGCAATGCTTACGCATCGTTAGGACCACCACATCCCTTCCCAGATCTCTGATACACTCACACGGTACGGCATGTCACCCTTCCAGTCACGGAAGCGTCCCCAGGCAATGCTCAGACGGCTTCAACTGCTCACCCGTATTAAAGAGTTGAAATATTATGCTATTTTATCCAACACCTCTTCCCTTTGAATGGCGATTTCACCGGAATCAGATTTAAATCAAACAACATATTTCTGCCACCCTCTGTGTGTCACACATTATTCCTGAGCAGAGATAATGCCCAGGAGGGAGAAGAGGGAAATCGCAGGCGCCAAAGGCTCTGCGGGTGGGTTGCAGGCAGCGGCTGGAGGGAGCTGATGGAATCCATAAGGGTTAGCCATTGAAGAGGCATCCTTCTCATGCAGAAATTGAGAAAGCGGGATGACTTCATTCTCCCGCATATTTGCCTCTTTCTCAAACACACGAAATGTATACAAGGGAGGAGAGGGAGGGGGGAAATCAAAACAACAGCAGGCATAGACACAGGCAGCTGTGCCCTGCGTAAAGTATGCACGATTCACGTGAATCGCCTGCAGACGGTGACCTTGGCTCCTATAAAGACAATGTTCAGTAGCTCAGTGTTGGGCAGATCCAAGGGGCCAGGTGTTGGAAACAGGATCAGCAATCGGAACCCTTTGGACAGACTGTGACTCACAGAGTTCTGAGTGGACCTCATGCATGGTTCAGGCATCTTTCCTAGGGGAGGGGGGCGGTGCTCTGCCTAGGAACATGTGCACAAATGTGTAGAAACCAGACGTGGGCACCAAATGTCTTCCTGAATTGCCTTGCACCTGATCTTTTGAAGCAGGGACTCTTGATGAATGTAGAGTTTGGTGATTTAGCTAAACTGCCTGGCTAGTGAGCTCCCAGGATCCACCTGCCTCTGCTGTCCCCAGTGTTGGGGTCACAGGTATGCACCATGTCCATTTTTGTGGGAGTGGTGGGCACCTGAATTCAGGCCCTCGTGCTTGCCCAGCGAGCAGTTTACCCACCAAGTCATGCGCCCACACGCCCAGGCATCTTCCTACGCATTGTCACTCACATGGGACCCATATCATCATGGGCTCTCACCTTCCTCTCTAAAGAGGCTCCACCCCACTTCCTTCATGCTTCCTCTCAGAGCCCTCTGTGAGCCCTCCCCAACCCTTCAAAGGCTCACTGCAAGATCTGGGAGCTAGACGGAACAGCCTGGTTTTCATGTTATTTATGGTCCCAATTTCTTTCAAACGAGGAAGGAAAATGTCAAGTCTTCGCCTGAGAGAATGGCTTGGAAGCTGAGACTCTGCGCTTCCTAGTCCGGAATTGGTTTTAGTGTCCACTGTGGGGATCCAGGAAGCTACATCCAACCAGCTAGAGGCAAACCAGACCTTGTGAGCTCAAGGGATGCACAGGTGACCCAGACTGGCCCATATCAGAAGGTGAACCAGCACCGGCTTCACAAACCCCCTCCCTGCCTGTATTCCCAACCTCCAGACTGTGGCAGCAGGAGAGGAGACACTGAGTGTTGTGGAAACACATTCAGCCAATAGCCTTTTGGATACTGGCCCATCAGGGCATAGTCTGGGACACTATTATTGCAGATAGGAAACTCACTCTCTCTCTTAGCTGGTGGTCGGAGATCTGTCCACAGCTCTATTCTGCCCTGCCAAAGGCCCAAAGTAGCTTCTTTATTAACCAGTGGTGATAAAACATATTCACAGTGCCCAGAGGAGCATCCCACACCAGTGTCCTCTTGTCAATGTCCCCTGACTTTTCATGGGGTCCTTTCTGTCTCATTGCTCCCTCCAGGGGGATTCACAGCGAGAACTGGGCACTGGAGCCAGAGGGATCCAAATCTTCATTCTGTCAGTGTTTGGCTGGATCTTCATCTGTGGAAGTCTCAGGGTCTTCCTTCCTCATGATGAAGACAGTCACGGCATCCAGTTTCCAGGGTTTGGGGAGTGATCCTAGTGTGGATGCCCTCCGGGGCAGCAGTTCTCAGCCTTACAGGGGTCAAATGACCCTTTCACAGGGGCCACCTAAGACTACCAGAAAGTACAGATTTTATGATTCATAACAGTAGCAAAATTGCAGTTATGAAGTAGCAGTGAAAATCATTTTATGGTGGGGGTGTCACCACTTGAGGAACTGTATTCAAAGGCTGCAACTTTAGGAAGGCTGAGAACCACTGCCCTGTGTGTCTCCTCTTGTTTCTTACCTCCTGTGCTTCTGTCTGGCTGTGGTCACCTTACTCTAAAGGTGGGTAGGTGAGTTCTGTGATCTGCTTCCAATCAACAGACTACAGCAAGGTGACAGGGACTTTGCAGGTAGGATGAACATCACTAAGGGAGGTGGTGACTCTGAGATAATCCAACAAGTTTACCCTGCGTGGGCATAACCTATCAGGTGAGAATCCTTTGAATTGGGGAAGCTTTGTCTAATGTCCAAAGCTCTGTGGCAGCTCTCAGTCACCATGAAAATACCAGAGATCAACCTAAAGTGGGGAAATACTGTTTCGGCGAGAGACTTCAGAAGTTCTGGGCTGTGTCAGCTGGCTGTGCTGAATGGTGAGGCAAAGAACCACAGAGACCAAAGCAGCTCCCATGATGGAAGCCAGACAGCAAAGAGAGGGGAAGAGTAAGCTCCACAATATCCACTTCATGGGCACCCCCACAATGACCTGAGTTTCTCCCATTAGGCTGCACTCCTTACAGGTTCCACTGGCTCCCAACAGTGCCCCCGGCTGGGGTCCATACCTCCAACACATGGATGTCTTTAGGGAACATTCCAGATCCAGGTACCACAGACCACAAGTGGCAGAGCATCTCCTTCTGACTGTGAATAAAGCCATCATGGGTTCTGCAACCATGAGAAAATGCATCCCAACACGGCCTACAGGGCTGAGAAGAAAGTCCTCCCTGGTCAATGACAAAGACAGAGGTTAGTTGATACCTCTGGTATCAAGGCTGCAGCCTTGGAGATCGTAAGTCAGACCCAGCCATACCATCGTGGGGTCCTGACCTCTGGGGGCTGTTGAGTAATGAGAATTGTTGTTTTAAGCCACTGGACTCATGGTCACTTGTCAGGCAGAAACAGAAAGCTAATGTCGTGAATGGCAAAGTCGGGCTTTAGTGGTCAACATCACAGAAGCCTGGAGTTACCCAGAAAGGGAGAACCTCAGCTGAACAATTGCCCGGACCAGATTGCTAATTGATATAAGAGGACCCAGCTGCCCGCGGTGGGCACAGGCTTTCTTAGGCAGGTGTGCTGGGCCATGAAAAGATGACTGAGCCGTCCAGAGGAAGCAAGCCGGTCAGTAGTATTCCTCTACCATCTCTGGTTCAGTTCTGGCTTTGGTTTCTCTCCATGGTAGACTGTAAGATGAAATAAACCTTTTCCTCCCTCCCCAGATTGATTTTGGCTGTAGAAATCATCATAGCAACAGAAAGAATCTAGGGCATTCAGGAGTCATGCAGGAGACCACATGCAATGCAGGTTCACAAGAGGACCCAACTCCCAAATACAATCACTACCTTCCTGACACCCTGTTCACGTGGCTTAGCCTGAGATCCACCTGTTTAAGGTCACTGTTCCCCAGTCCCTGTGAGAGGTAGCTCACCGCAACCTCAGGAGAGGAGACAGCCAGTTTCCCCGGCCAGGGGAGGCCTCCAGAGCCATCACCCTGAGGTCTGACCTCTCTCACGTGGCTCCTGTACCATCTTACCTGCTTACATCTGAGTGCTTATGGCTTTGCACCTGAAGATAACTGGTGTCCTTTGGGTTCCCCATAGTCTGAGGAGCAGTGTCAAGTGTGTGGTTTCCTTGGTTCTGGCTGCGGGTACAGATGTGCCAAAATTCAGGGCATAAACTCAAGCTCCCAGGCTAAAAGGCCACACCTACGTCAAACATTCTCTACAAGGCTGATTGACAGGCGGACACTTTAATGACCATGGACAGCTGGGAAGTTGCAGCCCTGGAGCCTAATGACCTGAAGGGATTATTAACCCTCTGACGATCCAGTTATTGCCCATCTCAGTGTCCCACCTACCAGCCCTTCATCTGTCGGTATGTCCTTTCGGAATGTACAGATAGACTCCCAGCTGCCACCAGCTCAAGAGCTGAGAATGCCATCAGAAAGTGACTGAGACCTACGCAGGCGTCCCCTGCTCTATGTGCCACCTACCTGATACTGCCACCAACATAGTCTCAAAGTTCCTTGATTTGTGATTGCCTTTGTTCCATTAGTATAAAAACTTTGTGAATCTGTTCCGACATTGGTATGTGGTATTTGTGGAAACCTGACTCCAAGTTCTGGGGCCATGGCTGCTCACTGGACACTCACAGAACACATCTCTTATTCCCTTTGAGGTGAGGGCTGTGGGTTTGGTTTGGTTTTGTTTCTACTGACAAATCCAGTCCATCTCCACAGCAGACCCACGACCTTCATCGGCATCAGAACCCACTTATATCTGTGTGCCACCCAAATCTGTGTGCACCCCAGCCTGAGCTCAAGCTGTTAAAACATGCAGCTCCATGAGGCACCCAATAAAAGGACCCAGTCCCCCCGACAAAAAATCACAGCTGTGCTTAGACAAAAGATACATGTTTACCAACTTTTAAATCGCTTGCTCATTAAAATGTCTTCAATGCCTGTTAAGATGTGTGTTAGGAATGCATGTTCTCTGTGGCAATTGAAGGAATCCATGCCACGTTCTCTTCTAAGAGACATTTAGCATCTCTTCGGAAATTATTTTCATCCCTTTGGGATTCCACAGCTGCTTTTCTCATTATCTGACACATAAAACCCTGTTGTGATGAAGTTGCCTGGAGGAAAATCAGCTCAGGTGGAGCCTCCCCCGACAAGTCCCACCATGAAGCCCAGCCTCAGAAGTGAAGGCCGACAAGCTTGTCTAGAGACACCACAGGGGCTGGCGCAGGGCTTGCCTGGTGGGAGTGGTCCTCCTCAAACGCGACTCTACGCTATGACTTCATGGCCTCCCAGCTAGTTCTGAACTCTCTCCCTACCCCGAGATTTGTAAATGTCTCCAGACTTCTGAAGAGCAACAGCCGTGTTTTATCACCAAGAATCACCTTCTTCTGCACTTTGGCATCAGCTTGGTCTCCATCGCCCAGCAGGGCCTGAAAGGATGGGTGGGTGTTCACACACAAGAACCTATAATGAGAATTTGGCATCCCTCCATCACCCTGGATAGGGTCCTTCCGCCAGCTCTGCAGCTCCCCAGAGCATATGGGGAAATGTCAAGCCCACTTCCTTCAGGAAAACCAAAGCCGCAGCAGCTTCAGCAACAGCAGAGGTCGCAGATATCCAAATGTTCCCAGGCACTAAAGCAACCCCTGTAGTTGACTTGATGATTACCACAAAACTTGTGTGCCCAGCCCCGAGCCAGGGCTAAGGGGGCAAGCAAGCAACTGCAGCTGAGCCCCATGTCTCATCCATTCATTCAGTGATAAACACTCGGTGTATCCTGGGACCTACTAAGCCCGTGGGCCAGTGGAAAACTGTGTCCTTCCTGCCTGGCTAGCCAGATGGAAGGTGATTACCACGTAGCTGGTGCAGGAAACTCTCATCTTGGTCAGCAGGCAAAAAATCCTGGGCGCTGGCAGTTGTCTCAGGCCTGAAATTAAGCAGGTTGCCCCCTTATGACTAGGGGGTAAGATGGGAAAGTTGGCATAAGGACAGCTTAGGTGGTTGGTAGCCCTGGTGATCAGCTGTGGGGTTGCAGTTGGGGCTGTCTGGGCCGAGCCTAGCTGTCTATTCCATACATACCCTCGCTCATCTCCACCCACATGAAGGAAGCCAAGCCCCCAAGCTACAAAAGATAGAACAGCTTGAACAGAAATTAAACATTTTTCTTGTGCTCTGCCAGGTTCCTCCTCCTCCTTTGCTCTGACATGGAGCACAACTTTCACATCGATTTCCAATAATCTCGAGTCCTGTTATGCCCGTAGCTACGAGGTGGCGCTGGGAAAATCACAGTCAATGATGACCTTGCCAAGAGCTGGACCTGACAAGCCAGCAACGTGCTCTCTCTGCTCCCTAGCCTTCCTGGCCTCTCCTCCTCTTTCCCTGTAATTCCCACCAGCTTTCCTAGGAGGGTCAAGGCAGGACACTTTCAACGCCCAGATACACCCACTCCCACACAACAGGGGCACTGCAGGCTTAGAGCCTCCCTGATACGGATGCTCTCTGAACTGGACCTGTGTGGTGGCTAATTTTGATTATCAACATTTGACAGGATCTAGAATGATCTTGGAGATGAAATACTAGGCATATCTGTGAGGGTTTATCTAGAGTTCACCTGTTGAGATGGGAAGATCCCCTCTAAATGTGAGCAAGTCCCGTCCACCGGCTAGGGTCCCAAACTGCAGAAAAACAAGAACACGCCAGAGCACCAGCATCCGTCCATCTCCCTCTGCTTCCTTTCTGTGGACACATGTGACCAGCTGCACCCGACACTGAGCCTTCCCCACCATGATGGACTGGATCTCTTCCGCCTATGAGCCGAAATAAGCTTTTCTCCCTGCAGACAACCGAGTGAGAACAGGGCTTCTGTCCCCTGAGCTTCTGGCGGAAGCTTCATCACCACCATGTCATGTGGTGCTGCCGCCCGTGGGGTCCATGGAAAAAGGCATCTCTGCTCTCCCCAGAGCTTACTGTGTTCTGCCGCATCTGGGCTCATGCTTGCAGGGGCAGCTCGTAAACTTTGTGCCACTGACTAATCACCCGGAGTCACCGTAACAGAGTGATACAGACCAGGAACTTACATTTGTTTATCATGGTCCGGGAAGCTGGATGTTCAAGATTAAGATGCCCTCATGGGTGGGTTGGTGAGAGAAAAGAAAGGAAAGAGGGGGAGGGGAAAAAGAGAAGGAATTGGGGAAAGGGGGAGGAATAGGGTTGACTTGATAAGGGAAGGAGAGAAGAGAAGGGAGGGGAAAAGAGAGGAACTGGGGAAGGATGAACTGAGGAGGGGATGAGGAGAGGAAAGGGGAAGGGAGGGGAGGGGAGGAGAGGGGAGGAGAGGAGAGGGGAGGGGAGGGGAGGAGAGGAGAGGGGAGGAGAGAGGAGGAGAGGGGAGGAGAGAAGAGAGAAAAGGGGAGGGGAGAATAGGAAAGTGGAAGAGAAGGAAGAGGAGGAGAGGAAAGGGGCATGGAGGGGAGGAGAAGAGAGAGAAGAGAAGAGAAGAGAAGAGAAGAGAAGAGAAGAGAAGAGAAGAGAAGAGAAGAGAAGAGAGGTTTGAGTCTTCTTACAGAGGCTCTCAGCTTGTCAATCAATCAGCTGGCTGAAAGGTTTGTTGTGCTACCTAGATAGAAGTCACAGAGGCAAGAGTCTCTTCAAAGGCTAGTCTCTGGCAGCCTTCATGTCACTGTCAGACAGCAGTGGGGGGCTCTCCATAGCCAGCATCAGGTCCTCCTTGGAGGTGTGACTGACAGGCAACCATCCTTGCAAGAGCATCTTAACTGCATCCCTGCGGCCTCTGAAAATCATCAACTCCAGTCGTGTGAGATGAATGAGGAAGGTGTGCAAAGTCTGGGCTGCATGAAGAAACGAGAAAGTTCTTGTGGGCTTTTAGACAATCGTTCAGACAGTTCTCACCTCAGGCGTTTCCGTGGCAGCTCCCTCCATCACAATACCCCAGCTCCAGTCTGTGTTGTGTAAACCACCTCCTGAGAGAAGGGAGGGGACTCAAGAAACTCACAAGGAGTTCACAAGCCTCCCGAGGGCCCTCCCAGGAGTGATGGAAGCAGTGATCCTTTGGGACGGGGGTCTTCAGTGGGAGGAAATTCAGAGATCCCCAGGGATGCAGATTTTCCACTAGTCACTATGCACGCTGACACGGGCTTTGCAGTGATGCTGGCTTGGCCACCTTTGCGGTGGTTTGAATGAGAAATGTGCTGTACAGGCTTTGATATTTGAACACTTGGCTCCCAGGTGGTGCTATCTGGGGAGTCTTCATGCAGCATTGCTGGGGTAGTGTGTCATACAGGTGCAGTCTTTGAGATTGTGTAGCCCTGCCCTCCTCCCAGCTTGTTCTCTCTGCTCCGTACTTGTGGTTGAGAATGTAATCTCTCAGCTTCCTGTTTCTTCCACCAAACTTGCCCCTTGCAGCCCTGAGCGACACTTATTCTCTTGGAACCTAAACCCAGATCAGCACTTCCTTCCACGACTTGATCTTTGGTCATGGTGTTTTAGCATGGCAATAAAATGGGCAAATCATATCCCCATGGTCCTGTATGTAACCCCAACAAACTCTGGTTTGCACATGGAATCTTCACTTTGGTCTGTCATTGTTTATCTGAGGGTAAATGGAAACAGACTCCTCTGGAACAAAACCCACAAGGGTCTGGACCTAGCTTGCGAGACTTCATCTTGGCAACAGCGACATTTTTCACACTCTGCTGTGCGTGATAGCTCCGCTGAGGGGCGACAAGGTGGAACCAGATCCTCATGTTATCACAGTCAGCTCTTTTCCAGCTGAACCATCTTCCCGCCCCTCATTTCACACGTGTTAGGCGATGGGAAGGCCACAGTAAACCTTACTGGAAATATAAAACAACTTCTGATGTTTTGTTTGAAGCAGGTACTTGCTAGTAAGTATTTTCTCCACATTGTACTCCACAGCCCTACCCCTTTCTAGTCCTGTTCCAATTACTGGCAGAATCAGAGGTGCATGCCCCCAGTTCCCAGGGGCTAAAGAGAAGGCTAACAAATTAATTACACAAAAAAATTAAACATTTATTGGGGTCACACAACAGACTCAACAGACTGACCCCACCACCCAGCTGTTTGCTTTAAGTTCCGGCTAAGGACAAACAAACCAACCACCAAGGGCTCCAAGGAGTGAAGTGCACAGGCGTATTTGGAAGCCTCCCCTTGGAGGATGGAGACAGCACACAATTTGTGGCTTTGGGTGAGGTCAAATCTTGATCCCAGCACAGTGCAGTGCGTGGGGGGGGGGGGCTTGGATGAAAAGAAAACTCCATCATCCTGCTGGCCACGGCCGCTAATGAGCTCTAGGAAGCGCGCATCTTTCATTCAATCTCAAGCCAGAGTGGATGGCAAACTGTCCTGCACGTTGCAGGAAGCAACCAGCCAGTTAAAAAAAAAAAAAAAAAAAAAAAGCATGGGAGAGTTAGCGTGCAAAACATCCCCCACAGGCTCACGTATGGGGAGTGGACAAAGTCCCCAGTGAGTGTGTATTATTCTCATGAGCATTGCTGTGTCAACGACCCCAATGCCTCGGATCCACGGGAATGGAAAAACAAAGCCTTTCCTTGGTCCAGCTTTTAATGCTGACAAATGGTGGTCCTTGATGTAAAACCAGTGGGTACCAAAATATCAACTGCAGCTTTCTCCTCCTGGGTGACTGCAACCTGAGACTGCCCCCTAAGAGACCTCCTGCTTAGATCCCTAACCTGCCTCCTTCTCCTGCTGTATACGATAAACACAGAGTTCCTGGGTTGTTGGTGAGATTCCATCAGGGCACCCATCCCACCTAATCCCAGGTTTGCCGCATGTGTGTCTGTCAGTTCTGCATCCCATCACCCCAGTTAGGTCAATGCCTATGCTTGAAGACTGTACCATTCCTCAGCTGGTGCAACTCTTCCAGGCTCTGTAACCTTTAGGATGTGGGCCCTAGCAAGAAAAACTAGGTCACTGGTGGCCGGTCTTTGTCCATACATTGTTTCTGGTTGCTTCACATGGAGCATGCTGCTTCCTGCCTGCCACAATGTAGCCAGTTGTCTCATTCACTCCTGGACACAGACTGAGCTGCACTGCCCCTTCACCTACCGTCATCCCACCTTCACTACAGTGAATGACTGACATCTCCCTGAAACCATGAGCCAAAATATCCCCATTCCCTTATTTTGTCAGAGATTTGATCACAGTGGTGAGAAAAACAAACACATTAATATGGGGGAATCAAAAAACTAATTGAGACCCTGAACTGCCACAGTCTGTAGTGACTTTGAGGTTCAACTTAATAAATATACTGGTTACTGAAACAAACCAGCCAATGCTCTTTAGAGGGCTATAGCAGAAGCCAGAGTCTCCAAGCCTCCTAGTCACAATGTCCAATGTTATTCAAATTTGCAACGCAAACCAGAAAAGAGAGATGAAGTCTCAAAGAAAATGGGTAACAACTGAGACCAACTCCATTACTATCCAGGCGTCAGGGTTAACAGGTCAGTGCTTTAAAGCCAGTGCTCACCATGACCATGTTAGTCAGACAAAGGATGCTTCCTGAACGTTTTTGGTGAGAAGATCTCAGAGCAGGACTAGGGAATATTATAAAGAAACAAAGAAACAATAAATAAAATCCAAACAAAGCCTCTGAAGCCGAACTTTAGAGTACCTGAAATGAACACTTACCTGATGGGTTTTACAGAAACATCGACTTGGGCTGTAAAAAGTCACTGAGATGAATTGTTTGAGATTGGGAGAGTGTTTGTCTTAGTGGCTGTGTTAATCCGCCCAGGTGGTGTTTCTATTTGTTGAGCTCATTACAATAATGTGATTTTTACTTTTTAAGAAGTCAGTGAAGTTGAGACAAGATCAATCGAAATCAGCCATTTTATTCTTTAGAAGAATAAAATGTTGAAAATGAAATGGTTTGCGCCTCAGGGCCTGGCTCTGAATTATAAGTAACTGGAGACCAGAGAGAGAACGGGTGGAAACGTATTTGAAGACTTTGCAGCCAATAGCTTCTCAAGTCTGGTGACAGATACACGCTGACAATTTTGAGAAGTTAGGGAAATTATAAAGAATACAATCTCCCTGAAATCTTGAAGGAATTCAAGTGCCCTGGAGGGGGGATGAGGAAGTAAGAAGAGAGGGGTGCAGAGCTTAAGACCAACAGAAAATAATGCATTGAT
Source organism: Alexandromys fortis (assembly GCF_014885135.2). Taxonomy (NCBI): domain Eukaryota; kingdom Metazoa; phylum Chordata; class Mammalia; order Rodentia; family Cricetidae; genus Alexandromys; species Alexandromys fortis. Next base: position 1,530,316 of record NW_026067961.1, on the reverse strand, counting down.
TGGAAAACTTAGTTCAAATGTATCAGTAGTTAGTAATTAAACCAGAGAATTTAAGGTGTTTAAAAGCAAGATTCAAGGGTTGAAGAGATGGCTCAGCGATTAAGGGCACGTGCTGCTCTTGCCGAGGACCTGGACTTGGTTCCCAGCACCCATATCAGGGACCTCACAACTGCCTCTAACTCCAGCTCCAATGGATCCAGCACCCTCTTCCGAGCTGCACAGGTGCAGAGAGAGGGGAGAGGAGAGGAGAGGAGAGAGAGAGAGAGAGAGAGAGAGAGAGAGAGAGAGAGAGAGAGAATTAAAAATAAAATGAACCTTTAAGAGAGACATACATGGATCTACCTAGGAAGGTGAAAAAGACAAGATCTCCTGAGTGAATTGAGAGTCATGGTGGAGGGTAAAAGGGGAGAGGGGAGGAAGCGGAGAAAAATGTACAGCTCAATAAAAACAATAGAAAAAGAAAATTCAAGCATGATTCAGTGTTTTAGCTGAAGATAAGTACTTTGTATAGAAACAAATTCAAAATGATTAATAGAAAAGAGTCATATCACACATTTTTTTCTGCCTGAATACTGGCTGTGTCAACTCTGTAGAGCATGGAGCTCAAGACAGTGTGCTACCATGGGCCAGTTCACTTCAAAGCCATACTAATCACAATGTAATTAATCTAATTGCCAGAGCCTGAAAACCCACAATGCATAAGGTAATGTGGCAGACAATTCTTCAGGCACCACAGAACATGATAAAAACCCTCCCCCTAATAACTATGAAAACAATTAAAATTAAAAAGTTTCAATTGTACCACAAGGACATGTGCTCAACTATGGTCATAGCAGCATTATTTGTCATAGCCAGAACCTGGAAACAACCTAAATGTTCCTCGACTGAAGAATGGATAAGGAAAATGAGGTACATTTACTCAATAGAGTACTACATAGCAGAAAAATTGACCTCTTGAAATTTGCAGATAAATGGATGGATCTAGAAAAAAACATTGAGTGAAGTAACCCAGACCCAGAAAGACAAATATAATATGTATTCACTCGTAAGTGGCTTTTAGACATAAAGCAAAGAAAAACCAGCCTACAATTCAGAGAACCTAGACAACAAAGAGGACCCTAAGAGAGATATACATAGATCTAATCTATATGGGAAGTAGAAAAAGACAAGCTCTCCTGAGTAAATTGGGATCATGAAACTCATGGGAGAAGGTAGACGGGGAGGGGAGAGGAGAAAAATGTATAGCTAAATAAAAACAATTTAAAAATAGCTAAATAAAACCACTCAGCCTGGGGCTGAGTACTTACCTTCTTTCGGAAGATCTTGGTTCGAGTCCCAACATCACACACGTCCCTCCGGTTCCAGGGGACCTGATGCCGTCTTCTGATCTCTATGAGCTTGGCAGGCAAGAAGTGGCACGTGTGCCCACATGCAGGCAAAACACACGTTTTTCACACACAATAGCATTTTAAAAACTCTAATGTATGACCAGGTGTAAAAGTGGCTTCTCTTGCTACTCTAACAAGTTCCCTGCCAAGGAGAAGCTTAAGAAGGAAGCATCTGATGTGGTCAGAGTTTGAGGATGCAGTCCATCCTGGCAGGGAAGGGATGTGGGAGGAGCCTGAGGAGCCTGGTCATATGACTCCCACAGTCAGAGCACAGAAGTGAATGTTGTCACTCAGCTGCCCTCACTCTTTGGCCAGTCCCCTCCAGCACCCTGACCCATGGAATGGTCACACCCACACTGAGGGTGTGCGGTGAGATTTTGTTTGTGCTTTAACAAATAAAGCCTGCCTGAAGATCAGAGAAGCAGAGCAGCCAGCCACTACTTCTTACCTCTACCAAATCCCCAGACCAGATGGGCGATCCTATCTTTAGGACTCCTCAGGAAGAATGTTTGAGCTCCTGTCTACTCCCGCCTTATATTCCTCTCTCTGTCCAACCATATCCCTTCCTGTCTCCGAGATCTCTTTAGTGCTAGGGTTAAAAGTGTGTGACGCCCTAGTATTGGATTAACAAGCCACCACCTCCTGACTCTGATTCTCTTTTAAGCTGGATCCATCTTGTGTAGCCCGGATGGCCTTGAACTCACAGAGCTGTGTCTGCCTCTATCTCCCAATTAAAGGCATGCACCACCACGGCCTGGCCTCTGCGGCTAACCAGTGACTAGCTCCGCACTCTAATCACCTGGCAAGCTTTATTTGTTAAAGCACAAACAGAATATCACCACAGGTGTGTGTTCCCTCTTCAGTGTAATCTAGAAAGGCCTTCACAGGCACACCTGGATGTATCTCTTCAGTTTCCAAATCCAGGTGAGCTGAGAGTGAACATGGACCACCACACCTGTACAGTCTACAAAAGCCTAGAACAACAGCATCGGCCATCGCCACGGTTACAGATCACCATGCCCAGAAACAGCAGATTGTATAATCTTTTTAGAAGTTTATCTACATAGACCTCATGCTAGGCTATCACCAAGTCTACATGAATTTGTAGAAAGTCTCAAATCAGAAACTCTCTGAGTACAACATGTTAGAATTGGATGCAAATTCGGGTTAAGCTTAAACATTTGAAAATGAGGCAAGACAATTTCTAAATAATCATGGGCCAAATTGAGAAGCTACAGGAACCTCTAAAAGGTAATAGAAATTGGGATTTTAATAGCATTAAAAATACAACATAAAATTTGAATTACCCAGCTAAGCAGTGCTTGAGAAGAAGTTCATCACTTCAAAGTCTTACATTGCCTTGAAGAAGGATCTGGAATGGGTTATATTAGGTACTCTTCTGATTGCAATGAAAAACTGCTTGACAAAAGCAACTTAAGGTTAGAGAGGAATTTCTTCTTTTTGCTAACAGCTTGCGAGTGCACACACCATGGCACAGCAGCATCCATGTGAGGAGGTTGTCTTACAAAACTAGAAAAACCCAGAGGAAACAACAGAAAAAATCAGAGTTGATAGACACAGGAGCCAAGGAGAGACATCACCCCACCCCCTAGGAGGCTGGGCATGGTTTGCAAAGGGACACAGTCCTACAGTACAGGCAAGGGGAACCATCTGAGCTGTTCCTGTGAGCCTGAGGTAGGCTCTTTTCTCCCATATCTTCCAGCCTCAGTGAGAAGTGAATTCCGAAGCACCAGATAGCAGATCAGCACCCACATTCCTCACAAACCTGTCTCCAGCTGCATGCCCCTCCCCCATGGCTTCTGGAAGGATCTGATCAATGGATCTCACTGTATGCTTTCTGTCAGCATCAACCGTGCTGTCTTGACAGCTCTGCAGTTCCCCAAGGTGACACACACCTGCTCTCTCCCGACTCCCTGCTCCTGTGTGTTTCTGGGCAGAGAGGTAGATGACTTCTTCCAGGGGAGATGCTATCCAACCACAGGGCAAAGTACCGCTCCACCTGGAAAAAGGGCCTTACAGGTTGTGAGGATAGCAGTTTGTAACCACTTACTGAGCAGAGACAATAGCTGTGTGGATTTCAGCACTCACACACCCACACTCTGTCCAGCCTGGCTCTGGCTTCCTGGAATATTTAAGAGTATTTTCCCAACCCCAGTTCTACAGCCAGTGTCATAGTTTGAGCTAGAATGGCTCCCATACATTCATGTTTGAATACTTGGTTCTCAGTTGGTAGAACTGTTTGGGAAGGATTGGGAGGTGTGGCTTTGTTGGAGGAGGTGTGTCACTGGGGGTGGGCCTTGAGACTCCAAAGGATACATGCCATTCCCAGCATGCTCTTTTCTGACCCCCCAGCTTCAGATCATAACACAAGCTCTCAGCTGCTCCCGCCGCCATGTCCTAGCTCCACCATCATGGACTCCAGCCCTCCGGAATCTTAAGCCAAACTAAACTCTATTATAAGTTTCCTTGGTCAGGATATGCTACAACAGGAATGCAATCAGTGTGGTCAATATCCCATCTGCACAGCTGCAGTGATTGGTTCAAAATCCATCATAGAATATACTAATGAAGGAATATTTCAGACACTCAGTGGTGTCTGTGTTTTCCGAAGCTACTGGAAGAAACTGCTCATGTTCATTCTTGTGGGAGTGAGGAAGACAGTGCAGGTCACAGTCACCAGCAACCACCTTAGGCTGAGGGCAATGTCTCAGGGGAGAAACCAAAGGACAGCAAAGCAGTGCCGGTGGCTGTGACCTGTCCCAGCCACACCCGAGGTTGGTCTCTGGGCAACAAGGTAAAGGACCGCCTTTGGCTCTTAGACCAGCAATGCTGGGAGTTGGCATGATCTCTACAACTTTCCCTGCCAAAAAAAAAAAAAATGTCCAGGTGAGACACACATCAAAGAGCAAAGACACTAGAGATGCTCGGTGAGGTCACAGAGAGTCATATCCATCTGCCCCGTGACACAGCCCCTTTAAACCACCTCTTTCACAGCCTCCAGAATGCTGAGCCAGAGTCCCTGAAAGACCCCAACCCCTCATCGCTTGGACTTCCCTCTGAGGGCCACCGTTCTCATTTACCGTGTTGTGTTTTCATGGAAAATAAAACCCTTGATGGATTTCTGAGCGCTGGCTCCCAGCTGCCCACTAAAGGAAACATTTACGATTCACTTAATTTGGGTTGTGTCTCAATAATGGGAGTAACTGGATCATGCTCACGCCCCAGAGACTCCACGACCGCAACAGCCTGACACACAAGCTGCTTGATTGAAAATAACGAACCAGCCTCCAAATGGCTGGACCCACGGCCAGTTTCCACACAGCCAGAAGACAACAGTGCTGCAGCTCTCCCTTCCCAAGGAGGAACATTTTCAATCAAAGGAAATGTCTGGTGGGTTCCCGTCCGGCCAAGACAGAGCACACAGGGCTGATCCAGGATCAGTTTCTCAGCAAGGAAGCCAGTCCGGGGCTCATCTGCACTCTGCTTTTAGTGTGGCCAGTGCCTTCCTTTCTGTCTATTTCCCTGGGAGAGCCAGAGGAAGGCAACTGGAAAGGAAGAGCCAAGGCTCCCTGACATCAACTGGCACTTTGTAAATTGAGCTTCAAAGAGAGATGTGACAAACTGCTCCATCCCCAAAGACACGCGAAGCCCGGACTCACTTAGCGAAGGACAACAGAGAGAGAGCGGGGCCATGCTGGGTCTGTGCACCCTCCTCAGTGTGGAATCTAGGAAGATTATTGCTTCAAAGCCCCTGGGATGGAGTTTCACTACATTAATTCTGCGTTTGGATTTGTTCTGGGGAGAGGAGAGCGTCTAAGATCAGTGCAGGCCTGAGACAAGGAAGCTTAGAGTTCGGAGGAGGAGGCGCTGACCCAGGGTGTGAAGCAGCAGAAGATGGTCCACATGGCCAGATCTGTGTCCTCACAAGGATGTCCGCAGGGCTGCCATGGAGACCACTCTGTAAATGAGCGGCTAGAATGTTCCATCCACCTCAGAGAAAGGCCCAGGTTGTTTGCACTGTGCATCCTTAGACACCTCCTCACCCCTCTGGGTGACTCTTCCTGCAGCAGCCCTGACAACCTGGGCTCTAACTCACCGGCTCTGTTGTGCTTTGACTGTCTTATCTCTTAAGAAGATGGGGCCCTTCTCAGCCACTCCCCTCACATACCCCCTCAGAGCTGCAAGGGTACCAGATACAACTCTGGGCAATGAGATGTTTACTCCCAGCTGATGACCTGACATTCTCTCTCTCGCTCTTGTGGGCATCCAGCAAGGCTCCGGATGGAGATTCCCAAGAACAGATCTAGTCTCCCCTCTTGTTTAATGAACCTGAGCCTAGACCCTCAGGGGCTGGATGGTACTCTCCCTTCTCAGAAGCTGTCCCTGACACGGCCAATACCTGATCCCCCCCCCAAAAAAAATCACACTCACAAGGTCGTTTTGCAGTAGCCTTGCAGAGGCACCAGAGCCAAACCACACTGCAATGGGGCAAATCCTGTCTAAGTCAGCTATCCAGTGACATCTGCAGCATTGTCTTAACTTTTCATTTAAAGAGAATGGTGTATGCCTTTATGGGTGGGGTGGAGGAAAGAGAGCTTGTTGGTAACGCTTTCTAAGTATGAGCACAAAGTGTTCCAAGAACCCTGCTTCCAAGAAGCCCTGCTCCACAGAAGCCCTGCTCCCCAGAAGCCCTGCTCTCCCAGATGCCTAGATCCCCAGAAGTCCTGTTCTCCCAGAAGCCTTGCTCCCCAGAATCCCTGCTCCCTCAGAAACCCTGCTCCCCCAGAAGCCTTGCACCATGACCTCCCCTTCCCCTCCCACCAGACCTCCAACTCTCTGAGTCTCTGCCACAAGTATCATTTGATCCTTACTTCCTTGGCCTGCTAAGTCAAAAAACCTGTCAGGAGGCATCTGGCGACTCTCATAGTCGATGGAAACAGGAGACACCATCACTGAATTTTGTGCACACACACACACTGTGGAAGATGGCTGTCTCACTGTGGTAGTTTAGGTTTATGTGATTGAACATTTGGTCCCCAGTGCAGCCTTGCTAGAGGAAGAATCTCACTGGCACTGTCACTGGGGGCAGCTTTTATACAACGCTTATAGGTTTGCTCCAGTTCCTGTGCTCGCTCGCTCTCTTTCTCTCTCTCCCTCCTCTCCATCCCTCTCCCTTTCCATCTCCACATCCCTTCTCTCTCCTTCCTTTTTGCAGTTGAAATGTGGCCAGGCAGCACCCTGCACTACCTGCCTTGCTGCCTTCAATGTCTTCTGCCTTCCCCACCATGATGAACCTTATTCCTCTGGAACCATAAACCAAAACAAATCTTTTTCCCCTTGGGTTGCTTTTGGTCATGGTGTTTTGTCATAGCAACGGGCCAGTAGCTAATACACTCTGGCGTCACATCCGTGTGGCCACCAAGGTCATCCTGCTTAGGAGGAGGTTGGTGACTTACCAAGAGTCTACAGATTTTTCTCTTTCTTTATCTAGGTACCACAGGCTGTCACAGAAGGACACATCACCCAGATTCTGTCTCCAACTGGGCTTGGCTTAGTAAGAGGGGCTAGAGGCCACAGGAGGCATGAGGGAGAGACCAATGGTCCCCTCTTCTTAGGAGTACCTCTTTGTTTCCCTCCAACAGGCCCCTGTCCAAAACAACAGAAAAACTGTTGTCCTATTCAGTCCTTCAGCCTGACCTGTACCCACTGCTCCGACTTCCTGTCTGCTCTGCATCAGAGCAGTTCCTCAGAACTGTGTCTGCTCTACACAGATGAGGGAATAGCTAAGAGGTCAAGCTAGAAGCTCACCCTGCAATCCCAGCTAGCTACTTCCTCACTTCTCTGAGACATCCATGTGATTCAGCAGCTCCTGCCTAGCTACCAAGGTCAATGGGGAGCCCTTCTGAAACTCAGCTTTTGTGTATTTTTTGAAAACCACAACAGAAAGAAAGAAATAAGTAACTCCCTCTAAGAAGAAACAACTAGAGAAGGCGGGTGGAAATCAAAGTCCTGGGAAGCAGGTGCCCCTCTGTTCCAGTGACCTGACCTGGCCAGCAGCTTGAGTCCCAGCAACTAACCCTCTGTCCCTCTCCTCTTCAGGTCCCTTAAGCAAAAGGCCCACAGGGAACAGAAGTTACCAGAAGCACCCTGCTGCACCCACGCACCCTGGAAGGTGCTGTGAGGTCTGCTCAAGTCTCAAGGGGCCCGAGCCCTCTGCAGCTGGACTGGATGCTGATGGTAGGGAAAGGGGCCGTGTAATTGTCCCCAGGCTCAGACGTCAGCTGGACAGCTTCGTTGCTAATTGCCTGGCAGCCCACTCTGCCCTCAGCTGTCTAAGATGAGTGTTTCCGACGTCTTGTTTCAAAGCACGCCCCCTTGACTGCTTAATTATGTGGAGACCGGCTTTCAAGCCCTCACAGCCTGCCGGCTTGGGCTGGGTGAGCTCCTCAAGCAGCTCCAAATATTTCATAGTGAAATACGGCCGCCATTGATTTCGTACCGGCTCTAAACATGGCTGGGCTCCCACCAGGACTTGTCGATTTCGCCTGGATGGCACAGTCTTCATTGCTGGGAGCCAACTGTTATAATTCCTATCAAACCACAACTGCCCCGTTTGATTTTCCAACAGAGATGACCTGTGTGATAGACAGTGCCGACAAGATGCGGGGTCGCCAGTGTCAAGGTCTGTGGAGACATTCTGCCCTGAGTCTGTGCTCTCAGCCTCTTGTGACACTAAGACTGGGGACCTGAGGATGGATGACGTATAAAAGACAAGAATTACGTGATACCAGAGATTATCTTCTGACCTCAACACACATCTGCTAATAGCAGGCATGCATGTGTGCACATGCGCACGCGCGCACACACACACACACACACACACAAACTATACATGCATACACATTTTAAAATGTCTCTAAAAATACAACACCCCAGAGATCCACTCTCTCCAGCCAGGTACTCCCAACTCCTAAAGATCCATTCAGCTGTGAATTCAACTGTGGACCAATCCATGGAACAGCTTAGCTTCCTTAAGGCCTCTCTGACTATATGCTGGGGATGGAGCCTTATCGTACAAGCCCTTGGAGAACACGTCATCCTCCAAACACACGGTTGGCATTGTGTATCCTCTCTCTATCCATCACCTCCCTGCCCATCCATCCATCACCATCTCTGCACCTGTTGGTGTGTCTATATACACACATGCACACATGCATGCACACACACCTACCCACAAACACAGCTGCTTCCCTCCAGCCCTTTCTCTCATTTTGTCTCCTGTGATGCCTCTCTCTCTGCGTGAGCCCCTCCCCTGTCCTCTCAGATGTTCCCAACCATCCTTTCCAGAATACAGTTCTTCCTCTGTCCCCTTACCCACCTCTGTTTCTCTGCCATTATCTCCATACACTAGAAACCTAAGCTTCCCAAGGTCTAGTGCAGCCAATCCCTCTAAAACTCAGGCGTGAGACTGTGAACCCGTACTGCTGTTTGAAGTAAATGTTGACAATGCCTCTCTTCTTCTTTTTTTTTTTTTTTGATGCAGTGAAATAATTACTTTTTAATTTATTTTTTTTAATTTCATTTCACATTCCATCCACAGTTCTCCCCCTACCCTCCTCTTGCCTAGCTCCCCCCAACCATCTATTCATCCCAACTGGTAAGGGCTCCCTTGGGAAGCCAACAAAGCCTGGCATATTAAGTTGGGGCAGGATCAAGCCCTTCCCCTGCATTAAGGCTGAGTATGTCATCCCACCATAGGGAATGGGCTCCAGCAAGCTAGCACATGCACCGCACCAGGGATAGGTGCTGGTCCTACTGCCAGGTGCCTCACAGAAAGAGCAAGCCTCACCACTGTCTCCCACATACAGAGGGCCTAGTTCAGTCCCATGGAGGCTCCACAGCTGTCGGTCTAGAGTGCATGAGTTTCCAGGAGTTTGGTTCAGCTGTCTCCGCAGACAATACCTTTCACAGTCCAATGTGGATATGCCTTTAGCTCACAAAGCCACCTCTGCATCCTGCCACGGAGAGACTGGACACGTGAGAGGGGACACACGGTGTGACTGCACATGGTCTTAGTGCTGTGAAACGGCTCCTGCTCAAAGGGAGGGCAGGGGCAAGCGAGTGGAGGAGGGGAAGGCAGCTTTCTCTCAGGCTCTCACAAGCAAGAAATTTCCTGAGCCATCGTCTGGCAGAGTGTGAACAGCAGTGAGTCACTTGAACTTTCACCTCAGGGAATGTGAGAGACTGAGTCCCCCGAGGTCCTTCTCAGTGACATCCTCGCAGTGTGGGTAAAACATGCATACCTTGATAAACTACCACCCGGGGCTCCGGAGAGAGCTGCAGAAGAGACTCTGCTACCACGCTGCTAGCAGACAGCCCAGCAAACGGTTCTTCCAGCCAACGTCCATATGTGTGTCTGCAGACCGTGTGTGTGTTTGTGTTTCTGTGTGTGCACATCTGCCTCGATCCCTGTGTGTGCGTCTGTGGTGTGTATGTGCATATGTGTGTTTCTGTACAAATGTGAGGTACCACACCATATTCATCCCAACACAACAACCATTCACTCAGTCAGTCCTGCAAGGAAATGGTGCCGGGCTGTCACCAGCAAGGAGCTTTACAAAAGCTGTCTGTATCTAAAACACAGGCTGCTGCCGTGTGCATGCTGGGTGTGTTGGGCTCACTTCATTGTTAGCATCCATCCATCCGGTGATAACTAAGAATGCCAAGGTCACTGAGAGGAGGGTTGACTAGGGGAGGCAGCTTGGGGTGTGGGAGAATTTTGTATTCTGTCAATCATGTTTTAAATAAACACTGATTGGCCAGGCAGGAAGTAGACGCGGGGCAATGAGAACAGGAGAATTCTGGGAAGGAGGAAGCCTATTCCCTCCTCCCCTCCCCCCTTCCCCTCCCCTGCCTGCCCAGAACGCGGAAGAAGCAAGAAGTGATCTGCCCTGCTGAAAAAGGTACTGAGCCATGTGGCTAACACAGATAAGAATAATGGGTTAATATAAGTTATAAGAGCTAATATGAAGTCTGAGCTAATGGGCCAATCACCAAGGCCAGCTGGCCTGGGTCTGAAAAAGCCTGGGATAAAACCAGTCTCGCTGAACATAGCGGACAATGAAGACTACTGAGAACTCAAGAACAATGGCAATGGGTTTTTGATCCTACTGCACATATTGGCTTTGTGGGGGCCTAGGCAGTTTGGATGCTCACCTTACTAGACTTGGATGGAGGTGGGTTGTCCTTGGTCTTCCCACAGGGCAGGGAACCCTGATTGCTCTTTGGGCTGACGAGGGAGGGGGACTTGATTGGGGGAGGGGGAGGGAAATGGGAGGCAGCGGTGGGGAAGAGACAGAAATCTTTAATAAATAAATAAATAAATAAATAAATAAATAAATACAAAAAAATAAGTTTATAGTCTTTTGAAGACCTCTGTGCGATTGGGGGGGGGCGCTAAACAGCTACAGGAACTGGGCAGGACAGAAACCCCGACAAGCAGGCTCTCACGTTACATTGGAGAGTCGGTGGCTCTGAGAGAGCCTGCAGCTGACTTCACTGCCATGCCCATCGCTGCTTTAAACACACTTCATCCACGCATCTGGTGCTGGTTGAGTACACACAGCATAGATAGCTGAGATAGGCCCGACTGGGAAACGGCAGTCATAAAGACTTTCCATCTGGTTGTTTCCTGGCTTCAAGGAGGAAGGTGACTTGGGTTTGGATGCACGTTGGCAAAGAAAGAAAGCCTCTTCTCTCTTAAGTTCCTTATTATTGGGCATTTACAGTAAATATGGGTAGGGGGAGAGAATGAGACATGCATCACTGTGCTGTGCTTTGGAGAGACTATCTTGGCCGGACTCAGGTCACTGGAGCCAAGGACACACTGACATGGAGGTCCACCAAGCCTTAAAGGGTCGTCCTTTCATTTTCCGTAGTGCATGGTTCCATAGTGCAGCCAACACATTCTCCTCCAACTGCTCTCTCACTTCCAGTGAGCTGTGAGCCATCGATACGTCGTCCCCCTCGTGTGAACGTGAACTGCGCTCACCCATCCTTGTGAGGAACAAAGGCTACACGCAGTGGGTACTGCACGCAGAGGGTACTGCAGCTGTCTGGGTGGAACTGTCACAGATGCAGGGAGTCTGGAAGGGAGATGCTGAAATTCCTGGGATCTGTGTCTGGCTGCAATGGATTGTACAGAGGCATGCCAATCGCTGCAGGAAGGCAGAGAGTTTATTAAGGGAGGGATAGAGGGTCCTGGAGGTGTGCTCTGCCTCCCCAGTGGCCTGGCTGCAAGAGGGTACGGGAGAGAAAAGGTTGACTCCCCAATGACTCCCCAGTGTTGCGGGAGGTCCTTCCGCCCCTCCAACCAATAGCTGCTGTGATACCAGCCCATTGGGACATGGTCTCTCTCCCTTTAAAAAAGCGGCTACTTCCCTCTTCCTCTGCTTGCTCTCTTCACTTCCTGCTCTGCCGGAGACTAGACTCCCTTCCTGGTTGTGCAGATGGCTGTTGTCTGGGACGGTGATCTGTAACTTTTTTCCCCTTTAAATAAATAACACCCTATTAATCATAACTCCAAACTGGTGTGGCATTGTCCGTGACTTACGCCTTCATTTTATGGGTTGTTAACATAGGCAGCACCTGCCTCTCCTGAATTCTCAGGCTTGGAGAGGGCGTTTCTGAGCCTGCTCTCTTGGCTGCATGGAGCTCAGGGGTACTAAAGGCTTCCAATCTTCCTCTGTGGGTCGTTTTTTGTATATTAATCTCTGGAATTTTCTCCTTCTCTATTTTCCAGTCTGGCCTGCCCTGGCTGACACCAGCCCATGTAGCAGCAAGAAGCCCACTCCTGGGTCATGGTGAATCTTGTGCAGCCACAGTATCCAGGATCCATCTGTTTTCTATACCAGCTTGAGAGAGATTCTCGCGGCGGTTTGAGAAGACTGTCTCCATGTCCCTTCTGCTCCTAGGCAAGGCTTCCAAGCCCCTGGTTGTGGCTCTGTCTCTGATTAGTTACCAAGACCAGAGGGGGCTTTTCTCACCAAAGTAACTCCCACCCCTGTGGCTGTGGAAGATGGGGGGGTTGAGTAGCCCAGGTAAGGCTACCCTGGGTCTAAGGCGGGAATCAGATGTGCAGCCAAGTGAAGGGCAATGGGAGGGTTGTGAGAACGGCCCTGCACCAGGCTGAGCAGCCGCCATCCAGCTGTGCACTGCAGCACAACCCGTCCCCGCCTGACGGAAACAGCCCTCAAATGTGTCACTTTATCAGCTCGGGTGACAGTCTAGCCTGCTAGCCTGGAGCCTTCCTGTCATTCAGGCAGCTGAAGATGTGAGTGTCTCTGCTGCTGCCACCCAGGAATCAGAGATAGGAGGCTGTCTCCACAGACAAGGGGTCACCTTGCCAGGACCTCTGGCTTGCTGACATCAACAAAGAAGGACACAATCTCCTCCTTAACTCCAGCTGGTGGTGAGGAGCATCTCTGGGGCCCAGAGACTGGATTCCTTAGCTTTATTGCCGGTAGCCGTGAGATCAAACCCTAGCCTTCCTTTGGAGAACTCTGTGTTGTCCATCTGCTCGCGCTCTGACGCTCCCCAGCTGCTGGGACTGCCTCAGCCAAGTCAAAATCAAAGCCATTAGCTGGATAATTGCTCTAATGAGAGCAGCGATGAATCACCGGGACGGCTCTCATCCTGGAAAAGCTAAACAGACACGCGGCGGCGTGGCTGCTACTCCCTGGGATCCTGGTGCTTCCTCTGTGCCCTGTGTGAGCCTTGAAGGAGTTGATCACAGTGACCTGAGAACGGAGGAAAATATACAGGAGCAGGGTTTTACTACGTGGTTATGAGCCTGGGGAATGGTGATAAGCAGAATGACGCAGAAATAAACCAGAGCAGCAGCACCACGAGCAGAGAAAGACTTTTGATTCAAGCTGCCTGTGAAAGGATCCCAGACTGCCTCTGAGAGCATCGGAGTCATGTGATCTTTCAGTCAAGTCCAAGTGTTTGTCTCATTAGGAGGTCTGGGTGGTTAAGGGAGATGATAGGGAAATCACTGAACAGTGCCTAGCAGGCAGCTATGCCCAGCAGATGCTAGCAAGCATAGCCATACATGTATTGTTTTAATTAATGGGCCAATTCACTGGCAAGGTAACCACTGGGCACGCTCTAACAGTGAGGAACAAGCTAGGGAGGAGGCTGCCAGCTGCACTCTGTACTGGAGGCGGTTCAGCCTGTGATGACCAGCCGGCAAGAAAGATGACTGACAAGTTGGGTGACTGATGCAGGGGGATGTTTGGGTCCCCAGGGGAGATCAAGATCGTGCCAGGAGGGGGAGTCCTCTCTTTGTGTTTGGTGGCCAGTGCTGAGATTCTGAGGTGTTCGTGGAAGGGGAAATGCATGCTTGAATCTTGTCTTAGAGACACTGGGCACGGAGAGGCTGGCAGTGAAGTAAGGAATAGCAGAGTGTCCACGGTCAGCCTCATCTTTCCCTTGGGAAAGCAGGGCACCCAAGAAAAAATGTGTGTGAAGATACTGAGGTGATCAGAAGAGGGGCAGGCCAGGGGACACCAGCACTGGCTCTGACTGACAAGCTCCCCAGGCCTTCTGTGAGGAGGAGACTGAGGGCAGCATGTGGGGTCCTATGTAAGGGGGGGGTGATGGCAGAGTGTGGGGTCCTATGTACG